>NC_055996.1:17025615-17340966 GCF_018446385.1 Zingiber officinale | reverse complement strand
CAATTAAGGAATCAAAATTGGCAGGAGGATTTCTCACCAGATCTTTAAAGAAATTATTATCATTTAGACCTTGAGAGAAGGTACTTATTAAGATTTCAGTAGTAGCATTGGGTACATCGATAGCCACCTGATTGAATCTTTTGATGTAGGCTCTGATAGACTCCTTAGATGCTTGTTTAATTGAAAATAAACTCCAAGGAGTCTTATGAAACCTCTTGTTACTGGAGAAATGGTGTAGAAAAACTTTCTTGAAATCCTTAAATTTTCGGATAGATTTTTTTGGTAATCTCTTGAACCAACGTTGTGCAACTCCTCCGAATGTAGTAAGGAACATCCGGCATTTCACCCCATTAGAGAATTGTTGTAATAATGCTACATTCTCAAATTTCAATAGATGATCCTCTGGATCTATAGTCCCAGTGTACTCGCCAATCTACAAATTTTGGTACCGCTTAGGATGCGGATCAACCAGCACACTTTGAGAGAATGGAGAAATGACTTTCTCCGGCGAGCTATCACTAGTTATCATTTTAACTTTGCGTTTTTCTCTGTCTGGTGCTTCGCCAGAGGATTCCTAAAATATAGGCCTTCGTCCTCCCTGCTCCAAAGGAGTACGAAGAAAGGCTCGAGGATGCCTTGTGGGAGAAGCTGTGGCCGGAGGAAAATATACATGCTCTTCTTCTTCCAGCTCCTTTCCCTTTAGGTGCTCAGTAGTTGAAATTGCTAGATTATGAGTTACCTGCAGAGTGGCTCAAGTATGAGCTTGTTGTTGTTGCTGTTGTTGTTGCAAAGCCTTCTGCACATGAGTGTTGATGAGGAAATCTAGATCCTCATGGCTAATGGTGAGTAGATTTGATTTTCCAGCCTCTTCCATCTTGTAGTCTCAGATTCAAGTGAAGTTCCCACAGACAACGCCGCATTTGATCCTGTCTGAGAATCTTGACAAAATGGAAAACTAGGAGAAAACCTACTGCTGATGAAGAATAATACCTGTGGAATACCGATCCGAGAAACCCAAAGCGGATATGGGAGAATGAAGTCACAAAGTGCCCTCCTTGCGAGAAGGTCCAATGACGAGAGAGAAACCTGACTGAAGAAAACCGAGATCTGGAGCTTCCAAGGCTTCCTGCGCACAAGAGACCAATCAACACTATCGTCAGTGACCTAAGACTGGGGTGGGAATCCATGGCTAGGCCCTCTGACGCTCAAGTCAGTGATCTCTCTTGGTGAGGAAGAAGGAAGAAGAAGATGAACAGTAGTTGAAAACTAGGGTTATCAGTGTGAACTCCAATGTGAACTTACCTTGCCCACGGAGAGGATTCCCCATTTTATACCACTTCATATAACCTCCGTAGTCATGAAGTGGACCCCGGTTCGTTAGAGTTTGTTATGAGATGACGTAAGCCGTGTACTTGTGGAAAATGACTTTTAAGGAATCTTTTTTTACCCCAGATGTACCTTCTTTGTCGTCTAGTACCTGCAGAAAAATCTAGAAGCATTCCTCCCGCCAAATTAGCAAACCTGTTATATAATCACATACTACAAATATCTTCATTAAACTATTTTATGAGTATTCTAGAAATATTTACTTCTGCCCTATCTCATAAGTTATATTAGAGTGCATCTATCATCCCTGCTTGTTCGTCCTATCTTTACTATATCATACACAGCTTAGTATAACATTGTGCCTTGTATCGACCGAAATCGAACCCAAACCAAGTCCGGTCGGTTATTATTACCACTTAATTAATCATTCAGTCTGATCCCATAAAGCTTTAGATCTTTTCATACTAGGATGAATATGTACACCCAATCGATACTATCTCGGTTTTTCGGTTTAAACCTGTAAACTCGACCGACATTAGCTTATCTTTCTCACGATATTTCTCGGGCAATATTGGTCTGGATCTCCCTAAGTTTGTTATCTTGGCTGATATTGGGCTACATTTTATTAAGTATGTAATCTCGGTCGATATTGGCCTACCTTCCCAGGGGTATATCTCGATCGATATTGACCTACCTTCTCAAGGTATTACCCGACCGGGATTGACCTACCTCTTTTAAGGTATACCCTGGCCGATATTGATCTATCTTCCCTAAGATATTGCCCGACTGATATCGGACTATCCTTCTCAAAGTATTACCTGGCCGGGATTGGCCTACCTCTTTTAAGGTATATCCCGGCCGATATTGATCTATCTTTCCTAAGATATTGCCCAACCGATATCGGACCATCCTTCTCAAAGTATTACCCAGCCGGGATTGGCCTACCTCTTTTAAGGTATATCCCGGCCGATATTGATTTATCTTTCCTAAGATATTGCCCAACCGATATCGGACCATCCTTCTCAAAGTATTACCCGTCCGGGATTGGCCTATCTCTTTTAAGGTATATCCCGGCTGATATTGATCTATTTTATTAATTCTTCTATCTCCTTTTCTCTTTCATCAGGGACCTACTAAACCTAACCCATATCATCTACAAAGAGAAAATTTTAAAAATTCAAAACACCCCCTCATCTTTGAATTATTGTGGTCGGCCCCTTTACAAAGCTTGTGGTCGGCCCCTTTAGGGAAGGTTGTGGCCGGCCCTTGGCTTGGTCACCAAGCCTTGGGCCGGCCCCCTCTTGGACACCAAGATGGGCTTTTCATGAGTAGATTTGAGGCTTCATTGAGGCTACGACAGGGACCTAGAGGAGAAATAAGTTTTGGCCTCCCGATGAGCTCAAGTATCCCGTGTTCGCCCTGAACACACAACTCAAGTTCATCAATAATAACTCATTCCACTAGAGAGTTATTATTGCACTACCGCACTAATCCCAAATTACATTATGGGTTCCTTCTTATCATGAGTTTGTTAATCTTCCTGTGTTTAAGATATCGAATGTCCATTAATTTAATGAGTTACTGACAACTCATTTAATTAACATCTAGCTCTGAGAGTAGTACCACTCAACTTTATTGTCATGTCGGACTAAGTCCACCTGCAGGGTTTAATATGACAATCCTTATGAGCTCCTCTTGGGGACATTCTCAACCTAGATAACTAGGACATAGTTTTCCTCTATAATCAACAACACACACTATAAGTAATATCATTTCCCAACTTTTCGGGCCTATTGATTTATTGAGCTAAATCTCACCCTTTGATAAGTTAATGAAATAAATACTAAATATATGTGCTTATAATTATATTAGGATTAAGAGCACACACTTCAATAATAACTAAGGTCTCGTTCTTTTATTAAGCTAGTATAAAAAGAACTTGCCTTCAATGGTCCTACTCAATACACTTAGAGTATACTAGTGTAATTTATTAGTCAAGATAAACTAATACCTAATTACACTGTGACTATTCCAACGGTTTGTTCCTTTCTATCTTAGTCATGAACAACTATTTACAATTTATAAAGAACTGATAACATGATCTTCTGTGTGTGACACCACACACCATGTTATCTATGATATAAATTAATTGAACAACTATACTTAACATAAATGTAGATATTTTTGACCAAAAGTGATTCTTTATTACAAAATAAATGTTTACAAAAGCTAGGCTTTTAGTATACACTCTTACAATCTTTCACTTATACTAAAAGACTAAGCTGCCATATCTGTTACCATACATCTGATTCTCATTCCCTCCACATGCCGATCAAAAGCTTTTGCCAGAAGGGCCTTAGTGAAAGGATCTGCTAGGTTATCTGCTGATGCAATCTTGGCAATGACAACTTCTCCTCGCTTGACGATGTCTCGTATCAAGTGATACTTGCACTCTATATGTTTACTCGCCTTATGGGCTCGTGGTTCCTTCGAGTTTGCAACTACACTGCTATTATCACAATAAATTGTGATGATTTTGGGCAAACCAGGAATCACATCTAAGTCCATTAGGAAGTTCCTGAGCCATACAGCTTCTTTAGCTGCCTCAAAGGCTGCCACATACTCATCTTCCATGGTTGAGTCTGATACGCATTTCTGCTTAACACTCCTCCATGCAATGGCTCCACCTCCTAAAGTAAACACATAGCCTGATGTAGACTTACTGTTGTCTCTATCTGATTGGAAGTCTGAATCCGTGTAATCCACAGGGAGCAAATCGTCTACTTGGTAAACTAGCTTATAATCTCTGGTCCTTCTCAGGTACTTCAATATATGCTTTACAGCAGTCCAATGTCCTTGTCCAGGGTTACTTTGATATCTGCTAACTATGCCAACGGTAAAGTAGATATCCGGTCTCATACACAACATTGCATACATTATGCTTCCCACAGTCGAAGCATAAGGAACTGTCTTTATGTCCTCTATCTCCTTTGATGTCTTCGGAGACATCTCTTTAGATAAATCCACTCCATGCCTAAAAGGTAAGAAACCTTTCTTGGAGTTCTGCATGCTAAAACGAGCAAGGATTGTATCTATATATGAAGCTTGAGATAGGCACAACATCCTTTTCTTGCGATCCCTTATGACTTTAATCCCAAGAATGTGTGCACATTCTCCTAAGTCCTTCATATCGAATTGTTTGGACAACCATACCCTTACATCCGATAACACTTTGATATTGTTACCAATTAACAAAATATCATCTACGTATAGTACAAGAAATACCACCACGTTTCCGTTACACTTCTTCTATACACAAGACTCATCCGGAGACTGAATAAATCCATATGACTGGATTACTTTGTTAAACCAGATGTTCCCAGATCTTGAAGCTTGCTTTAGTCCATAAATGGGCCGATTGAGCTTGCACACTAGATGCTCTTTGCCTTTTTCAATGAAACCCTCTGGTTGCTTCATATGGATGTTTTTTTCAAGACTTCCATTAAGGAAAGCTGTTTTGACATCCATTTGCCAAACCTCATAATCCATATGAGCAGCAATGGATAAGAGTATCCGGATAGACTTAAGCATCACTACCGGTGAAAAGTTCTCCTCATAATCGATTCTCTCTTTCTAAGTGTACCCTTTCGCAACAAGCCTTGCTTTGAAGGATTCTACCTTCCCGTCTGTCCCTCTTTTCCTTTTATAGATCCACTTGCATCCAACGGCTTTTACACCATCTGGTGGTTCCATAAGCTCCAGACCTTATTAGAATACATGGATTCTATTTCGAAATTCATCGCTTTTTGCCAAGATGCTGCATCTATATCTTGGAGTGCTTCGTCATATGTCCGGGGATCAGGTTCATGTTTACCCAGGATCAAGTCCGAAGACTCTCCCAAAAACATAAATCTCTCAGGTTGCCTCACAACCCTCCCACTACGACGAGGCGCTATCTGTGGTTGTGTATCATGTGCGACACGTGTTGCAGTTTCTTGTGGTACTTCATCTTGTACTGTTGGTACTAAAGTGGACGTGTTCTCTCTAATTTCTTCTAGAACAATTTTACTTTTGGGCTTGTGATCCATTATATAGTCTTCTTCAAAAAACTGGGCATTGGTGCTAACAATGACCTTCTGGTCTTTAGGACTATAAAATAAACCACCTTTTCTTCCTCTGGGATAACCCACAAACACGCAAACTTTTGTACGAGATTCTAACTTATCAGCATCTAGTTTCAGCACATGTGTTGGACTACCCCAAATCTGAATATATCTTAGACTGGGCTTTCGCCCATTCTATAATTTTGTGGGAGTAGAGGATACTGATTTAGAAGGTACCAAATTCAGAATGTGTGCTGTCG
The DNA here is from genome assembly GCF_018446385.1 of Zingiber officinale. Classification (NCBI taxonomy): domain Eukaryota; kingdom Viridiplantae; phylum Streptophyta; class Magnoliopsida; order Zingiberales; family Zingiberaceae; genus Zingiber; species Zingiber officinale. Next base: position 17,335,277 of record NC_055996.1, on the reverse strand, counting down.
TTTCCAGAGCGTATCCCCAAAATGAATTTGGTAATGAATAATTCATCATCGATCTAACCATCTCCGTAAGAGTCCTATTCTTTTGTTCTGCCACACCATTCTGTTGGGGGTGTACCAGGTGCGAATAATTGGGATTGAATCCCTGCCTCTGATAAGTAATTCCTAAAGTCTCCTAATAGGTATTCGCCACTACGATCATACCGTAGTGTCTTGATACTTTTACCAAGACGTTTCTCTACATCAGCCTTATACTCTTTGAACTTATCAAAGCACTCAAACTTGCGGTGCATCAGGTAAATGTATCCGTATCTTGAATAATCGTCTATAAAAGAGACAAAATATTCAAAACCACCTCTTGCCTGGATAGACATAGGACCACACAAATCAGAATGAACCATTTCTAACACATCTTTGGCTCTATACCCCTTGGCCTTGAAAGGTCTCTTGGTCATCTTACCTTCCAAGCAAGATTCACAGGTTGGAAAATTTTCCAACTCCAATGAACCCAAGAGTCCATCAGCTATGAGTCTTTGAATCCTACATAAGTTAATATGATCAAGCCTTAGATGCCAAAGATACGTTTGGTTCATCTCTGAAGGTTACTTTCTCTTATTGGAATTAGAAGATGTGTTATTAATTTCCATTTGTTACTTTGTGGAAGAAATTGGAGTTAAAGTATATAAATTGCCAACCAATACACCAGAACAGATAATAACTCTATTTCTCTTTATAACCACATTGTTATTGAAAGAAACAGAATATCCATCCAAATACAATTTAGAAACTGAAATTAAATTCTTTCTAAACCTGGCTACATAAAGATAATTTCTTAAAACCAAACTTCTATTCCTATCAAAAGATAAGTAGACGTCTCCCACTGCAACAACCGCCACCTTAGTAGCATTGCCCATGTAGACGGTTATCTCTCCTTTAAATAGTCGTCGGGTTTCTTAGAACCTTGTAAAGAATTACAGATCTGATCAGTGGCTCCCGTATCTACACACCAGGTGCTCATAGATAACACCGCTAAACATGTTTCAACTACTAGAGTATGAGATATACCTTTATTGTTCTCTTTCCTACGAGGAGAGTCTGCCTTCCAATGTCCTGACTGCTTGCAGATGAAGCACTTGCCCATTGGCTTCTTCATTCCAGCTTTAGGTCCTGTACCCAGAGGTTTATTCACCTTCTTTGCTGAGACAACCTGTTTCTTCTTCTTCTTGCCTTTCGGTTTAGAAGTAGAACCATTTTCAGCATAGTGAATCTGAGAATTATGATGAAATAGCCCTTCTGCTGCCTGAAGTTCTATCAGTAGTTCCGGTAATGAATACATCCTTTTATTCATATTATAGTTCAGGCGAAAATGCTCAAAACTTCTGGGTAGCGTTTGGAGAATAATATCGACCTGGGATTCCCCATCGATTTCTCCTCCAAGGATTTGTATTTTGTTCAAACAAACCATCATCTTAAGGATATAATCCCTTATGGGAGTCCCCTCCTGCATGTTGGCTATCAATAATTTTCTCATAGCTTCTTGCCTAGCGGCCCGATCTTGGTGACCAAAGAGATCCTTTAAGATTGTTCATTATATCATAAGCTGTTGGTAAATCTTGATGTTGATGTTGCAATACATTTGACATTGAAGCCAAAATGTAACACCGCGTCATCTCATCTACTTTTACCCATTTCCTATGATACTCAATCTCCTCTTGGGTAGATTCACCATTAGGCGCATTAGGGCAAACCTCAGTTAGTACAAACTAATAGCCCTCGGCAGTTAGAACAATGTCCAGGTTTCTTTTCCAATCAATATAATTGGGACTAGTAAGTTTGTTCTCTTTCAGTATAATGGCCAGTGGGTTGAAAGTTATCCTAAGAATTACAAAAATAACTTTGGTCAGGACTCTAAATTTAAAATAATATTGATTCCTTAAACAATACTATTTAAATTAACCAACACTTCAAATCACCGTAAATTTTACATGTCACGATAGTGTGGACGTATATAAGATCAAACATTTGAAATAGGAGGTTTTACCCATTAATTTTATTCTTGTCAACCTAACTTTATGACAATAAAAATTAATAGTTGGTTTTCCTTCGGTCACACAAATAATAGCAGTGACTCCGATGGGAAGGATACTATTAAATGTGCCTAAGTGTACACCATTACTTGATACTTAGTCCATTAATTCAGAGTGTGCCCTTTCCGATGGGGAAAATCACACACTCTTAGTTAATTTCCTATAACCATCCAAATGGAAGTTTGATCTAGTGATCCGCAAACAAACTCATCCGATATGGAGGAAGGCACTCAAAGCCAACACGCAAGTTTGTTTGCATCACTTACAAACCAGTAATGAAGACCGTGGAGTTTATTTAAAATCCCTCTCCCACTTAGTTATTTAAGGTGAGGAATTTTAACCTATGCTAGCATATATCACATGCACACACACACATCACAGTAAATAAAAGCAATAAATTTGGAAATTAATTTTCCAACTATTATGGCATTTTCCATCACTGTTCTCCGTGTGCTCCAACCCTAGCTACTGCCATCTTTAGCCACCGCCTCCGGGTCTGATCGTCGCATCTATCTTGCTTCTTATTCCGTTGCACTTCTGGTCCTCAAAAAGTACCACGCCTCGCAAGCATCCGATCAGTGACAAAATTAGAATTTTACATATATTGATCCTATATTCCACGAAGGAATGTACATGTAATCTAGATCGAAAACAAAATTCTAAAATCCTAGGACTAATACAGCTCCTACTGTATTAGTTAAATACAATCATGCACTCACACAAATAATGCCCAAAACATGTCCAAGGGTCCAATCACACACAACGTCTATAAGCCATAATAGTTGGAGCCTGCAACCAAAGAGTTAGCATATCCTACTATTATCCTGCCTAAATTATGTATGACATGTGCATAATTAAATTGAAAACCAAACACACAGAGGCAAACCCTAGCTCTAATACCAATTGTTGGTTGGTCCTAGGAAAATCGTATCGGTTCCACTGTACAAAAATTTTATACAAGTGTCGAACCTTTCCTAAACAACCTATTGTGTTCTTTAGAAGTTAAATTAGGAATCGCAAACAAAACTTAACATTATTGATTCCAAATTTAACTTATCTGTTCTTAATGGTTGAGACTTGGATCGCAAGCAGAACTTAACACTATTGATCCAAATCAATTTATGTTATAAATTCAATTAAATATTAATTTCGAAAATTGGCTTCCAGGACTACATGGCGAGGCACATGACCTTCTTGGGTATGGGAGCATCCACCACCGCCTAGACAAAGCCTTTTAAGGAAAGCTAATATTTAATTTCCTTATGTAACTCTAGGTTTAACTAAAAAGAACAATCTAATCACAAATTCAAAAAATAAAAAAAACACAAACTCGAATAACAAATTCAAAAAACTAGAATCTAATGCCTCTTGTGTTAGGAATTCTTACAAAGAAAAATAACTAGCATGATGCGGAAAACAATTACTAGTTATACCTTTTCTTTGTATGCTAATAACCTCGAGATCTTCTGTTGTATTCCTCACCTCGCCTTGGACGTCATGTGGGCGACGATCCTCCAAGATGAACACCACCCAAAAGCCTTCTTCCTCCTTCTCTAATATTCGGCCATCACCACCACCAAGGGAAAGAGAGCAAGGGGAAAATAAATAGGGATAGGGCCGGCCATAAGAGGGAGCTTCAACAAGAGAATAGGAATTGATGATTCATGAGGCCTCCCCTCCCCTTCATTTATATTACTTGCCCAAGGCAAATAAGGAAAGATTTTTACAAATTAAAATCTTCCTCTTATTTTTCCTTTTTCCTTTTAATTTTTTCTTATCCTTCTCTTAATTGATTGGCCAGCCCCTTGCTTGGACACCAAGCAAAGGTGGCCGACCCTTAAAAGAAGAAAGAAATAATCTTGTAAAAATTTTATAAGCAAAGAAGGAAAGCTCTTATAAAATTTTACAAGCTCTCTTTTAATTTCCTAAAGTGGATGTTAAAAAAGGAAAGTTTTAAAATTTAAAACCAAGTTTTAAAATTTAAAACCAAGTTTTAAAATTTAAAACTTCTCTTCTAATTTTTTTTTTAACATGGTTACAAAAAAAGAAAGTTTTAAATTTAAAACTCTCTTTTAAAAAACCATGAGGATGGTTAAATAAGGAAAGTTTTAAAAACTTTTAAAACTCTCTTTTAAACCATGTGGCCTAATTCAAATAAGGAAAGTTTTTAAATTTTTAAATTTCTCTTTTAAAACATGTAGATGCCTTCAAAGAGAAGATTTTAAAAATTAAAAACACCCCCTCATCTTTGAATTATTATGGTCGGCCCCTTTACAAAGCTTGTGGCCGACCCCTTTAGGGAAGGTTGTGGCCGACCCTTGGCTTGGTCACCAAGCCTTGGGCCGACCCCCTCTTGGACACCAAGATGGGCTTTTCATAAGTGGATTTGAGGCTTCATTGAGGCTACGACAGGGACCTTGAGGAGAAATAAGTTTTGGCCGCCCGATGAGCTCAAGTATCCCGTGTTCACCCTGAACACACAACTCAAGTTCATCAATAATAACTCATTCCACTAGAGAGTTATTATTGCACTACCGCACCAATCCCAAATTACATTATGAGTTCCTTCTTATCATGAGTGTGTTAATCTCCCTGCGTTTAAGATATTGAATATCCATTAATTTAATGAGTTACTGACAACTCATTTAATTAACATCTAGCTCCGAGAGTAGTACCACTCAACTTTATTGTCATGTCGGACTAAGTCCACCTGCAGGGTTTAACATGACAATCCTTATGAGCTCCTCTTGGGGGCATTCTCAACCTAGATAACTATGACACAGTTTCCCTCTATAATCAACAACACACACTATAAGTAATATCATTTCCCAACTTATCAGGCCTATTGATTTATCGAGCTAAATCTCACCCTTTGATAAGTTAAAGAAATAAATACTAAATATATGTGCTTATTATTATATTAGGATTAAGAGCACACACTTCAATAATAACTAAGGTCTTGTTCTTTTATTAAGTCAGTATAAAACGAACTTACCTTAAATGGTCCTACTCAATACACTTAGAGTATACTAGTGTATTTTATTAGTCAAGATAAACTAATATCTAATTACACTACGACTATTCCAACGATTTATTCCTTTCCATCTTAGTCGTGAGCAACTGTTTATAATTTATAAAGAATTGATAACATGATCTTCTGTGTGTGACATCACACACCATGTCATCTACGATATAAATTAATTGAACAACTACACTTAACATAAATGTAGATATTTTTAACCAAAAGTGATTCTTTATTACAAAATAAATGTTTACAAAAGCTAGGCTTTTAGTATACACTCTAACTTCACTTACCTCATGAACTGATGCTCCCCCTTCATCAGAATTTTCCTCTGATGATCCTCCCCCTTCATTGATACTCATTTATGAGCTACTTTTGTCTTCTTCTTAGTGGTCAGCCAGTAGAGCTAGTCCAACATAAGCTTCGATCTCGGATTTGAATGACGACGATTCATCCCATGTGGCCTTCAAATTCTTGTGCTTTGGTCTGTTGCACTTGCCATTCTCCTTCTTCTTTAGTTTGGGGCAGTCATCCTTGATGTGCCCTTTTTTGTTATAGTTATAATATCGGACCTTCCTTTTATTCTGATAGTCCCTTTTCTCTACGACTTAAATTTATAGATTGTATAAATTTATTAAATTTCCTTACCAATAGTGTTGCTTCATTTGCATCGATGGATGTTTCAGAGTCTGAATCTGGTTCGCCCTTTTGGTTGGCTTTTAGTGCTATGTTATGGGTTGTCTTTTCTCCTTTGTTTCGTAAGTCTGCACATCTTGATTCGTGAAATTCAAAAGTGGAAAAAAGATTTTCTAATGAACTAACTTCGAGGTCTTTAGATATGTAAAATGAATTGACTATAGATGTCCACTCGAGTGTCCTAAGAAATGTGTTTAAAGAATACCTTAATGAATCTCAATTCGTTATCTTTTCTCTGAGATTCATTAGTCCGATGATGAGTTCTTTGATCCTCAAGTGCAGATGTGCAACTGTTTCACTTTCTTCCATTCGGAGGTTTGTCAGCTGGTTCGGAAGTATGTCCCATCTCGTGAGCTTTGCTTCAGAAGTTCCTTTGTGTAGCTCCAACAACTTCTCCTAAAGTTCCTTTGTTGATTTGTAATGTCCGATCTGATTTACTTCCTGGGGTGGAAGTACGCTAAGTAGGTGGAACTCGGCTATTTCGTTCACTACGAAGTCTGCTTGCTTCATCTTAGTCCATTGATGTTATTCCTTTTCAATTCCTTAGAAGTCTTTGGGAGCTACAAAATCATATTTAATGATTAACAGTATTTTAAAATCAATTTTGAAATATACCTCCATGCATTTCTTCCAAGACACAAATTCTCCCTCGAACTTCGGTGGGAAGATCATCGGTCTGACCATCGTTTTGGTGCTTCAGTCGACGGTTAGTCCTTCTGAGGTAACTTGGCTCTGATAGCAATTGTAGGGCTGCTGGTGGGTAGCAAGAGAGGGGTGAATTTCCTATCAACAAAAAACAACACCCTTCTCGTTCTTTTAACTCTAATTAAAAGCAACAATAATGGTAAATTAAATTAACAACTAAAAAGATGAGGAACAGGATTTACTTAGTTACAACATATGTGGTTGTTAATCCAAGGACAATTGAAAATCTCTAAACATTTCCTTCGGTGAAGGTAGAGAAGCCTCTTACACTAGTTAATTGCTCAGACAGTTGCTAGAAAATGAATACTGGAGTTGATATATATTTCCTAGGTCCAGGAGTCTTTTTATAGCCCCTGTAGACTCTTATCTGTAGCTTGAAGGCACCTCCAATAGAGGTTCAAGGCACCTTCAAGGGATGGAATTTTATCTGTCGAGGATAAAACATTATCCTCGGTAACGTTCACCTCCGCTAGGTCTAAGGCACCTTCAATCAAGGTTGAAGGTGCCTTCCATGGTGGGTTGAAGGCACTTTCAACCCTGTTGAAGGCACCTTCCCATTGAAAGGCGAGGAGGCTCCTTTAATCCCTATTGAGGGTGCCTCTAGCTGCTCCGTAGCTCCCTTTAAGTTCTTCCGCTGCTCCGATTGCCTGAGTGATTTAGTCTATCTGGAATATGCCTCACCTGAACCCAATTTCTAGCATTCTCCTCGAGCAGGCTTCCTCCCTGGCTTCTCATCCCTCTAACACTGCATATATTCTTCTCATCCATCGGCGTACTCTTCCATAGTACCTCGTCTCTCAAATGCACCAAGCCCGTCGGCTACCTTCCCGTGCCATCCTTCACACTAGCTGCATCTTGCGCTCGACTTCTTATATTCCTAAGCTCTTGCAAACTTAGACACAAGGATCAAATACACAAGACCTAACTTTAATTTAGTTGATCACATCAAAACTACCACGGGATTCTAACAAAATGAAGATCTATGAGTTATGCACGTGTGGTCGCTAATAGAGCCTGATTCTGAGTTTTAATTCAAAAGTTATGACTATTTAAAATTCAATGGGTCATATGATCCTGCAACATAGAGTTAGATAATAGTTATTGATCGTGCAATACAAAGTTAGATAATATATATTTAATATACATAAGTATGACAGTTAGAACTGTCTTAATCTCAACTTATAAACCTCCATTAATTTCTTTAATTGGATCAGCGAACTAGGATTTGTCTCTTCCTGAGACACGACTTTCCATCGCTCCACTCCAATTGTTTATCTCAACTTACCAACTAAATATCAGGTTCTCCAGACCTGCTTGGACTTTACTGCTTAGCCGTAACTAGGGCCTTTTCGGTTGAGTAAACTGTTGGTGCAATCTGTTGGGATGTATATTATAAGCCTAGCTTTTGAAACATCTGTTTTGAAATATTTTGAAATGAGAATCACTTTGGTCAAATGTTTGTATTTTATATTTATATATATGTCAATGCAGTTGTCCATTTAATTTATATTGTAGATAACATGATGTGTGATGCCATACAGAAGATCATGTTATCGACTCCTTATAAATTATAAATAGTAGCTCACAACCAAGATGGATTGGAACAAACCATTGGAATGATTGTAGTGTAATTTGGTATTAGTCTGTCTTGACTATAAAATTACACTAGTACACTATGTGTGTATTGAGTAGGACCATTTGAGGTTGTTCGATTTATACCGACTTCATAAAAGAATAGAACCTCTATTATTATGGATGTGTGTCCTCTTAATCCCTATATAATAATAAGCATGTATACTTAGTATTTATTTCTTTAACTTATCAATGGGTGAGATTTATTCGTTAAATCAATAGGCCCGATGAGTTGGGAAATAGTACTGTTTATATGGTGTGTTGTTGATTATAGAAGGAATATGTGTCCTAATTATTTAGGCTGATGATGTACCCTTGAGGAGCTCATAAGGATTATCATGTAAAATCTGTAGGTGGACTTAGTCCAACATGATAATAAAGTTGAGTGGTACTACTCTTAGAATCAGATGTTAATTAATTGGCTTATCAGTAACTCAATTAATTAACGGACATATGATATCTTAAACACAGGGAGATTAACGCACTCATGATAAGAAGGAGCTCATATTGTAATATGGGATTGGTGTGGTAGTTCAATAATAACCCTTTTGTGGTATGAGTTATTATTAATGGACTTGAGTTAGGTGTTCGGGCCGAACACAGGAAGCCCAAGCTCATCAGGAGGCCTAAACCAATTCCTCCTCTAGGTCCCTATTGTAGCCTCTATATAAAGTCTCGCATCCACCCATCCACAACTTGGGTTTGGTTTGGTTTTTCTCTACCTTCCTAGGGCCAACGACAAGGGCTATAAAAATGATGCCCCCTAAAACCTAATTTTCCCATAATTCTCCCCTCCTCCTTGCTAGAGTCGGCGCCTCCTCCTCCTTGCTTAGGATCGGCGCCCCTCCTCATTACCAAGAGCTGGCGGCCCCTCCTCATTGCTAAGGGATGGCGACCCTCCTCCTTACTAGGGCCGACGCTCCTCCTTGCTAGGGCCGGAGCCCCTTCTTGCTAGGATCTCTTGGTGGCTGGCGGATTGGAGAAGAGGAAGAAGAGGAGAAGACACCCCATCCTAAAGCTTCACTTGGTGGCCGGTAGTTTGGATCCAAAGAGGGGAAGGGTGTTTGTTGTCTTAGTAGATCGTCGCCCACACTACGTCAAAGAAGAGGAGAGGAATACAGCAGAAGATCAAGAGGTTTTTAGCTACAAAGGAAAGGTACAACTAGTTCTTTAATTCCGCTACGTGATTAATTTAGTTTTCTTTGTATCGATTTTGAATACCAACACAAGAGGCCAGTGATCTTGTACTTTGATCAAGGTGTGCTTTGATCCATCAAGAACTTGCTTGATTGATCAATCACATGTCTGATCGAACATGCGGGTTGCTAGGAAAAGTTCTGTACTTGTATAATTTTTGTACAGGAAAATTGAAACGGAACGGAATTCCAACGCCCTTCAAGTGGTATCAGAGCAAGTTTTCTGGCTCTGTGTGATTTGTTTTTAGTTAAATTATGCACTGTTTATATATGAATTTAGGTAGGATAATAGTAGGATGTGCAAGAAAGATTAACTCTGTGATTGCAAGCATCCTAGTTCCAACTATTATGGCCTTTTATGTTTATGTATGATTTGAACCCTCGGGCATGTCAAGGTTGTTTTGTGTTGTGCTTGATTGTTATAATTAAATGCAGTCGGTTGCTGTAATATTATTTTTTTTACATTCTGTTCAATCTAGATTACATGTAAATTCCTTTGTGGAATATATGATCGATAAATGTAATTTTTTATTTCTTTTGTTGCGGCTTGTATCCTTGCTATGCGTGGTGCTATTTTGAGGACCGGAGGCGCGATGAAGAAGGAAGCGAGATAGACGCGACGGCTTGATCCATTGGCGGCATATTGGAGGATAGTGATAGATGAGGCCATAATAGTTGGAAATTTTATTTTCATATTTATTGCCTTTATATGTTGTTTTTATGTGCTGTGATGTGTGTGCATGTTAAAATTCCTCAATTTAAATAACTAAGTAGGAGAGAGATTATTTAAATAAATTACACGATCTACATTACTGGTTTGTAAGTGATGCATACAAACTTGCGCGTTGGCTTTAAGTCCTTTCCTCTATATCGAATGAGTTTGTTTGCGGATCACTAGATCAAACTTTCTCTATGGATGATTACAGGAAATTATTTAGGTATGTGTGGTCTTCTCCATCTGAAGGGGCATAATCCTAATTAATAGACTAAGTATTAAGTAATGGTATATACTTAGGCGCATTAATAATATCCTCCCCATCAGAGTCACTGCTATTATTTGTGTGACCGAAGATGAACCAACAATTAATTTTATTTGTCATAAAGATAGGTTGACAAGATAATAAAATTAATGGGTAAAATCTCCTCTTACAAATATTTGAATTAGTATACGTCCACACTATCGTGACATACGAAATTCATGGTGTTTTGAGGTGTTGGTGAATTTAAATTATATTGTTTGAGGAATGAATATTATTTTAAATTCTAAAGTTTTGACCAAATATTTTATTTTGTGATTCTCAGGATTTCAAAATGGCTTTCAATCCTCTCGCTATTATTTTAAAAGAAAATAAATTTACTGGTCCAAATTATATTGATTGGAAACGGAACTTGAGCATTGTCTTAACTGTTGAAGAATACAAGTTCGTACTTCTTGAGGTTTGTCCTAGTGTGCCTGATAAGGATTCTAGTGAAGAGGTGATAGAGAAACATAGGAAATGGGTCAACGCAGATGAGATGACTCAGTGTTACATTTTAGCTTATATGTCAAATGTGTTGCAACATCAGCATCAGGCCATACCCACTGCCTATGACATGATGCTCAATCTCAAGGTACTCTTTAGACATCATAATCGGGCTGCCAGGCAGGAGGCCATGAGAAACTTAATGACGACCACCATGACTGAGAGGATATCCGTAAGGGATCATATCCTTAAGATGATGGCTCATTTGAATGAGATGGAAGTCCTTGGAGCTGAAATCGATGGGGAAACCCAGGTCGATATCATTCTCCAAACACTGCCCAAGAGTTTTGAGTAGTTCCGCCTGAACTACAACATAAACAAAAGGGTTTATTCATTGGCAAAACTTCTGATAAAAATCCAAGCGCCAGAAGGGCTATTTCGTCAAAGTTCTCAAGTTTACATTGCTAAAAACGTTTCTGCCTCTAAGCCGAAAGGTGGAAAGAAGAAGAAGAAACAATTTGGTTCGGCAAAGAAAGTGATTCGACCTCAAGGGACTGGGCCGCAGGCAGGTGTGAAGAAGCCGAAGGGCAAGTGCTTCACATGCAAGCAATCTGGGCATTGGAAGGTGGACTATCCTCGCAGAAAGGAGAACAATAAAGCTATATCTTAATTATTAGTTGATGAAACATGTTTAGCGGTGTTATCTACCAATACCTAGTGTGTAGATACGAGAGCCACTGATCATATCTGCAATTCATTGCAGGGATTCCAGGAAACTAGACGACTACATGAAGGAGAGATCACCGTCTACATGGGCAATGCTACGAAAGTGGCGGCTGTTGTAATGGGAGATGTTTATTTATCTTTTGATAGGAATAAAACTTTGATTTTGAGAAATTGTCTTTACGTACCATGTTTTAGAAAGAAATTGATTTCAGTTTCTAAATTCTTTATGGATGGATATTCTGTTTTTTTTTATGACAAAGTGGTTGTCAAGAAAAATAGGGTGGTTATCTGTTCTGGTGTGTTGGTTGTCAATTTGTATACTCTTAATCCAATAACTCCCACGATGCAACAAATGAAAATTAATAACACATCTTTTAATTCTAATAAAAGAAAGCAACCTTCGGAAATGAACTAAACATATTTTTGACATTTAAGGTTGGGTCATATTAACTTGAGTAGGCTTCAAAGGTTAATAACCGATGGACCTTTGGATTCATTGGTAGTGAAAAATTTTTCGACCTGCGAGTCTTGCTTGGAAAGAAAAATGGCCAAGAGGCCTTTTAAGACAAAGGGGTATAGAGCCAAAGAAGTGTTGGAATTGGTTCATTCTAATTTATGTGGGCCTATGACTATCCAGGCAAGAGGTGGTTTTGAATATTTTGTCTCTTTTATAGACGACTATTCGAGATATGGGTATATTTACTTGATGCGTCGTAAGTCTGAGTCCTTTGATAAGTTCAAAGAGTACAAGGATGATATGGAGAAACGCCATGGTAAAAGTATCAAGACACTACGGTCTGATCGTGGTGGAGAGTACCTCTTAGGAGAGTTTAGGAGTTACTTATAAGAGGTCGGGATTCAATCCCAATTTTCTGCACCTGGCACACCCCAATAGAATGGTGTGGCAGAACAAAGGAATAAGACTCTTATGGAAATGGTTAGATCAATGATGAGTTATTGTCACGTTCTGCAAGTGTACAGAAATGTCGCAAGTAATATAAAATATTATCGTATCCACAGGGACTGGAATAAGCACTAGAAATATCTCATACCGAATTAGCTAAACAACTAATCAATTAGTTTCAAATGCTAAGGATGAAAAACAAATCAAAAATGAAAGACTAATAAACAAGAATTTGGGGGTTTGAGTTATGATAAAGGGAGGTTCTAGGAGTTTTGGTTTCTTTGTAAGATCTCTTGAATGTATATGGTTTACCAATTCTTATTTCTCAATTGTCTAATAATTGTAAAAGGTTGTCGGTTCTCTCTTGCAATAGATCACCGGCTTAGGACTGAAAAATGTACCTAAATGTAATCAATTAGATATGAACCTATGTTGTCCTTACACAGGATTGCACCTATTACTATGCTTCCCTCGGATATCAACATAGAAGTTCATAGCTTCTTAACCTATAAAGATACAAGGATTGAATCATAAAATCTATCCTACCCCTCTTGAATATTCTCATTTCCCCTTCAAGATTATCCCCCAAACGTCCTTACACGGGCTTGTACTTGTCACGTGGATCCCTCAGAAAATCGAGTGAAGGTTTATCCCTACAAAGTCTATAAGATATCAAAACGATCAATCAAGAATGAGAATTAAGCCCTAATCACAATTAATCATTCAAGATCCAATCGATACAAACTAGGCAACATCATAGAAAACAAGAAATGGCAAATCCACAAGAGTTTACATCAATTTATCTCACAAATACTCCCTCCATCCTAGAACAACAAGATCTACTCCATAAAACGAAGGAAGAAGACCAAAGATAAGAAGATTACAAGCATTCTTCAATCCCAATCCAAGAAGAGGAAAGAAAGAAAACTTATCTACAATATAGCTCCATCTTCGGATCCAATCCTTGCTTCCGGAGTCGAATTCGCCAAGATCTCCCTTTAGATTGCCCAAAAGTCCTCCCAAGAATGGGAGGAATCCACCAAACCTTGCTTTCTCCCAAAGGGGAGAAGATCCCCTTTCAAATCTCCAAGGAGGCCTTAAATAGAGAGAAGCTTTTGGGCGCCACACGGCCCCGAGGCATGGCCGTGTGAGGTTCACACGACCAGAGCCTTTCCCCTCTTTGCCATCTATACACGGCCGTGTGTGGTACACGGCCGTGGACAACTCTCTTCAAGACCTCCAAGCATGGCCGTGTAGATCCACACGGCCTAGACTGCCCCAGCTTCTGGAAACTTGGCATGGTCGTGTGGTGCACACGGCCAGAACACTTTTTAGCTCTGGGAACCCTGCACGACCGTGTGGTGCACACAGCCAGGGCCTTCTTAGTCTCTGGAAACCTTACACGGCCATGTAGATTCACACGACCATGTAAGGATTGAACTCTGATTTGCTTCAAAACTTGACACGGTTATGTGAGGTTCACATGGCCTGGACTTCTTCCTTTGTCGTTGCTGTCACACGACCTCTAAACTCCACATGGCCAGAGCTCCCTACCAATGCAAGGCCGTGTCTGGTACACGGCCAGGTGCTTTCTCGCTTGCTTAGCTCATAAGTTTTATCCAAGAATGCAGAATCTTCACCGAATTTGACTCCTGTGTACAGAAAATACACAAAAGCAGATCTCCAAACAAAAAGAGTAAATATGCTAAAAGGAAGACTGGAAGTACAAAAATACATAGATCAAGATGCTCAAAGTATGTAAATGTGCGTTAAAACATGCATAAAAGTATATAAAATTTACGCACATCACACCCCCAGACTTAAACCTTTGCTTGTCCTCAAGCAAAATGCTGCAATCTAAATTCATATGTTCTACAACGCATTCATAAACCCTAATGTACTTTCCTAACTCTATCAAAGAATTCAAATAACAAGCATAATCATGGAAACAAATCAAGTATGGCTCAAGCTTAAGCATCCTGTGCACAGTGTAAAAGTAACTCAAAAACCCTTCAAGTTTCAATCTATGTCCTAGTCAAGTCGTCATCAAATTTGAATTCCTAATGTTTCCGGTGAGAGACAAGTAACCAATGATAGACACTTTCTTGCCACTCACTTGGTTCATATTTCTCAATCAACCCAAGGTCTCAAAGGTGTGTTCAATCTCAAGAGAAACTAAGCAGTCATTTCCCCAGTAACCTAACTCGGTCTCAAAGGGGTGACTTGCTAGATTCCACTCACGACAACTATTTTTTATATCCCATATTCACTTTTTTTTTTATTTTTTTCATAAACATTTGCATTGTGCAAATCTTATTTCACAAGTGTACTTTTAGCACAAATGTTGGGATATTTTGATTTTTCCAAATGAGCTTGCATGAGTTGAGCCTCATCCAGTAACCAAAATGAAGTTTGAAAAATCACCATAAAAATCAAGTACTAAGCAAACAAGATGAATCATGACTATTTTAATGATATCAACCATTCAAGCATCAAGTCAAAGTGTAGTGAAAATAAGATTCTTAAGGTCAAGCCAAGACTAAAGCTCATCTCCATATGATTCTTAGCTTATTTCATGCTACCTAAGATAGAGAAAAGAAGTACATAAAGCTTACTACTAGCATCATTTACAACATCATGAATCTAGATAATGAACGTGCTAACATTTTATCTTGAAGACAAGAAAGCATATAAGTGAAGTTTTGATGCTCTCAAGATGTTTGCCAAAATTATTTCAAAAACAAAAACAAAAACTCAAGCAAGACAAAAACTACACATGCAGAAAACAAAAAAAAATAATCAAAAACTGAAACAAAAAGAAATCAGGTTTGACACCCCCCGGACCCAAACTTTTCATCGTCCTGATGAAATCAATATGGTGGAGGTGGAGGAGGTGGAGGTAGATCAGGAAATTCAGTATGGTGGAGGTGGAGGAAGATCAGGAAATTCAGGCAGAATAAAAGGGAAATAATCTATAAATCACCTTACTTCATTTCTAACAAACATATGATATTCGAAAAGTTTGTCAACATCATCTTGGAAAAACCTCATATACCCCCGAAAATTTTCATTAAACTCAAAATGGGTCTTATAGGAATTCATAAATTGAGAAATCTTTTCACACAATTCCCTCTCACTCCTAAAACAATCTTGTAACTTTTTAAATTGTTCCTCTTCCATGTGTTCCTTACTTGTAAGGAATTCATTAGTTAAGTCTAAATCATTATGAATATTGTTCAAACAGAGTGAAGTTCTTGGAAAATGAAACTATGGACATCTTGACTAGACTTGGGAACATTCCTTGGGGGTAAAAGATGACAATGTTCTAGATTATTGCCTAGCTAATTTCAAACACCAATTTTCTTTATCATAGATGGTAGTAAGTGTTGGTGCAACCTTAGGTCAAGGTTGACCTGGTTGACTTGACTCGAGTTGACCTGACTCGAGTTGTATTTTGATGTTTGACTTAGGAAGATTGTCGGTGCAACCTTAGGTCAAGGTTGACCTAGTTGAGTTGCATGTTGATGTTTGACACTCGTGGAAGAGTTGTATTCTTGATATGGGACAAGAATAGATGTTTGGGAGATTATTGGGGCAACCGTAGGTCAAGGTTGACCTGGTTGACCTGATTCGGGAAAAAGTCCAAGTATGGAGACTTGGCAACGAAAAAGTCCAAGCAGGGAGCTTGGCACTGGAAAAGTCCAAGCAGGGAGCTTGGCACGCGAAAAGTCCAAGTATGGAGACTTGGCACGGGAAAAGTCCAAGTATGGAGACATGGCACTGGAAAAGTCCAAGTATGGATACTTGGCACGGAAAAGTCCTAACTGGGATGTTAGGCAGTGTGGAAAGTCCTGGTGAGTGAAGCCAGGCAGTGGGAAAGTCCTAACTGGGATGTTAGGCAGTGTGGAAAGTCCCGTGAGTGAAGCTGGGAAAACTGGGATGTTAGGCGGTTGGAAAGTCCCGTGAGTGAAGCCAGGTGAGAAAGTCCTAACTGGATGTTAGGCGGTGTGAAAACCCTAGTGAGTGAAGCTAGGTGAAAGTCCCGGTGAGTGAAGCCGGGCAGGAAAATCCAGATGGATCAAGGGTGATCGGACATCTGGTGATGGGAAGTCCAAGTAGGTCATAGGAGTGACCGGATACTTGGCACGAAGAGGAAAGTCCAAGTGGGTTAAAGGGATTGACCGGACACTTGGTGGGGAGTCTTAGCAGGTCAAGGGAGTGACCGGATGCTAAGCATGATGTACCAATAGGTCAAGGTTGACCGGATATTGGTTTGAAGGTTTGGGACTTGGTTTGGGCAAAAACCAAGCTCGGATCGATCCGCACCGATCCGATACGTTGTGTATCGATCGATCCGTGACCGATCGGATAACAAAAAGGAAAAGCGCAGTTGGAGCTTCGATCGGTCGGGACCGATCAAGATGAAGCTTGATCGGTCTCCATGACCGATCAGAAACGCAGAGAGGTGGGATCGGTCGTGGACCGATCCGGTGTGGCCTGATCGGTCCACGCATCAAACGAACAGAAAGTTGGGCACTTTCGTGGAGCAATCTGATCGGTCTAGGGATCGATCAGGAGATTCCCAAACCGATCAGAAGGGTTCTGGACCGATCAGGGTGGAGCCTGATCGGTCCACGATTCGACCGTTGAGTCACAACGGGTCGCTCCGTCTTCTCCGCTGGCTTCTGTCTTCGCTGTGCAGGTTCGCAGGTTATAAAAGGAGACAAGGCTTTGGTGCATCTTCTTCTTCTTCCTTCTTTCTTCTCTTCTGCTGAAGATTTGTGGGCTGCGATAAGAGCTCTGTTGAGTTCCTTCCGAAAGCTTCGCGTGAGCTTCCCCGACTGGAACAGCTGCTGCTGTTAGGGTTTTTGAAGCTGCTGCTTCATCCGGACTCCAGTCGACGAGAAAGCAAGATTGATAGAGTGCTTGTGTGTTCTTATTGTATTTCTTGCTTATTCTTTGTACTTGTACTCCTGTTTGCTGTTGCAAACAAGTGTGGCGAGGTTTCTCCACCCAGAAGGAGTTTTTATTAGCCGGTTTTCCGGGGACTCATCCACCGACGGATTGATTGGGTTCGTCCACCTTACGGACACGCCGAGGAGTAGGAGCATCATCTCCGAACCTCGTATATCGCTGTGTTAAGGTTTGATATTCTTCCTTTCGTTTCTAGTTTATTTTTCCGCTGCGCTAACGAATTGTAGGAAGAAACGAGCGATTTGGGGCGGCTATTCACACCCCCCCTCTCTAGCCGAGTACGTAGGATCCTAACAGTAAGATCATGATTTGGAAATTTCAAAGGAAAACCATTTTTAATAATTAGACTAAATCCACGTTCTTCACGCTTAATCATTTTAATTGCTAAACATGAATCTAAATCCAATCCACAAGAATTTTTAACCATTTCCAATTTGCTTAAATCACACCCTAATATTAAAGCCACTTGAGTAAGTAATCCTCCTAGAACAATGGGTGTAGTAGAATATGATTTTCCTAATTTCACCAAATGTTTAAGAATGAAATAACCAGAATTAATTGGTGCACTTTCAACCATTGCCCACAAGCAATACAAATCCATAAGTCTTACCGATCCCTCTTTATCTTCTCTTCCAAATATGGTATTCTTCATGACCAAATAAGCATATTTAAAAATCGAGTTAATAATATGAAGAGCTCTGGAATTATGAGGGTTAAAGTGTGATTGTTCAGAAATGTGTTGCCAAAAACGTGAACTTTTAAACTGAGGTAAAATTGTACACAAATCATTCTGAGGCAACTCATAACAAGTATTAAAATCGCTTAATGTCCATTCATAATCATCATTAAATAGTCAAAAACTTAGTTTACCCCCACCTTGAACATTATCAACCACTATAGAGCTTAAAACTCCAAAAACAATTCTAGGGTAGGTAGGGTATTTCATATTCATTAAACCATTCCAACCTATTCTTTCAAATAACCAATTCAAGTCTTCCCTAAACCCTAGAGTTTCCAAAGTTACTTCATCAATAAACTTAGTGCTCACAAGAGGACGTTTACATAAAGAAGTATATCTAAGTTGTTGCTCTTCACTAGAGAAAATGATATCAAAGTTATTAGAGATACCTTTAAAACAAGAATTCCTCCCTTTTATTGCAACCATCTTCTCTTTTCCTTTTCCCGTGGATGAAGTCTCCTTAATCACATTTGCCATGAAGAAACAATTCAATCATTTCAAAAAGAATGAGAAAGAAAAGTTAGAAGAAGTAGTTTGAAACCCTAGAAATAGCAAAATGAGAAAGGAGGATAAAGAAGAGGATATGCGGCGGTACACGGCCGTGTACCGCCCACACCCTTCACCCTAACCCTTTTAGAGGGTATAGACTAGGCCGTGTTTCATTACACGACCTCATTCACGCCCCATCACATGGCCGTGTCTAGGACACGGCCATACCCATCTTCTTTTCTGGAATTTTTTACACAGTCGTGTCTGAGACACGGCCATAACTTCCTTCTTCTCGGCTTTCCTCGCACGGTTGTGTCTGGGACACGGCCAAAGAACTCTCCTTCACTGGATTCTTTGCACGACCGTGTCTGGTACACGACCATGCTCCCTTCCTTCTCTGCAGACTTCACACAGCCGTGTCTGGTAGACACGACCAGACCCTTTTCCTTCTCTGCATCCTTTGCCTGGCCGTGTGCAGTACACGACCATGCCCTATTTTACTCCATTTGATGTTTACTCTCCTAATCCACTTCTCCAATACTTCCATGCCCATGAAGAAGTCATGGCCAGCTCATGGAAGTAGATTTCAACCTGGAAACAAAACTAAAACATAGTGAAAACAAAATAAAGATGAAAATACAAAATATAACTAACAAAAAGAACCCTTGGATTGCCTCCCAAGAAGCGCTTGTTTAGGGTTTTTAGCTCGACCAATCCAACTTATTCTTCTCGTTTCCTTACCCTCGGAGGGCAAACATATTTTTCATTTTTGTTGGGAGTTCTCCTCCTAACATCCTCCACCAAATTGTTCTTTTCATTAGGTGGCCTTCCATGAGGATGGAAATTCCATTCCTCAAGTTTGTAAATGCTTTCCCTACTACAAACATTTAAAAGAGAAGAAACATGGTTAGAGACATTAGATAAATCATACTCCAACCGTTCTTTACCAATTACCAATGCCAACTTATGATTTTTAACATCAATAATTGCTCCAGCTATAGCAAGGAATGGTCTTCCTAATATGATAGGAATTTGGGGTCCTCTTCCATGTCCAACACAACAAAATCTATGGGAATAATACTCCCACCAACTTCTACTGGCACATCTTCAATAATACCCATAGGGTACCTGCAGGAATGATCAGCAAGTTGTAGTGCCATAGTAGTAAGTTTAATGTTTTTGAGGCCTAACTTATTACAAATTGAATAGGGAATGAGGCTAACACTTGCCCCCAAATCACAAAAAGCTTTTTCAATGAATTCTATTCCTATATTGTAAGGAATATAAAAGCTCCCTGGATCCTTCAACTTCGGGGAAGTGTTCTTCACCAAAAGAGCGCTGCATTCCTCAGTAAGTGTAATGGTCTCTACATCTCCTCTCTTTCTTTTATTTGACATGATGTCCTTCAGGAACTTGGCAAACTTTGGCATTTGAAGAATAGCATCTATAAGAGGAACTTCAACGCATATCTCTTTAACCTTCTCCAAAAATTTGCCAAATTCTTCATTCTTTTTAAACATATTGAGTCTTTGGGGAAAAGGGATAACTTTACTCTGATGATTCAGTGGGAGAGTCTCTTCAACCTCAATGATATTCTCCTCATTATTAAAAATCTGATTAGGTGTAGGAGGAGAGAGCTCTTCTTCATTTTGCATCCCTTTTTGAGCAGTCACTTGGGGATTTCCCAAGGTCCGTCCACTTCTAAGCTCAATTATGTTGCAATGCTCCATAGGATTTACATCAGGTTTTCCAGGAAGTTGTCCTGGTGCTCTAGAAGATGAGGAAGCTAGCTGGGTAATTTGACTATCTTGAATCTTTTGATGCTTTTCAGAATTATCCATTCTCTGAGTAAGCTTCAATAGATCCTGCTTCATTTCATTTTGAGTGGAGATAATTTCTTCAAGCATCTTTTCAATTTTGGATGTAGGAAAGCCTTGAAAAGATTGTTGCTGGAAATTTTATTGCCCAGATTGAAAATTTAGTCTTGCCCTCATAGATGGTCCTTGATCTTGATTATTTCTGTAAGAGAAATTTGGATGATTTTTCCATCCAGGGTTGTAAGTATTTCAGTATGGGTTGTTCTGTCTTTGATTGAAACTCATGATTACATCACATTGCTCCAATTGATTAATTTGTGCAGTGATAGCTCCCAATGGACATGAGTCATTTGAATGTTCTGAACTCCCACATACTTCACAAGATACAGCAATGGCATTTACCATATTTGAACTAGTCCCCATATTCTCAAATTTCTTTGTAAGAGCATCAAGTTTTGCAGCCAATAAAGTCACTACATCAACATTAAACTTTCCTGATGCTTTTGTTATTGGGTTTATTGAAGAATGTCCACCACTTCTTTCATTTGCCCATTGATGATGATTTTGTGCTACACTCTCTATGATTTCCTTAGCTTCATCCAAATTTTTATTCATGAGTGCCCCTTCAGCAGCTGAATCAAGGGACACTTTGGTATGATAATTAATACCATTATAGATAGTGTGCAACACTAACCATCTTTCCAAACCGTGGTGAGGGCACTATCTGAGCATACTATTGTATCTATCCCAAGCTTCAAATAGAGATTCCGAGTCAGCTTGTTTGAAACTTGCAATCAAATTCCTCATATGAGTAGTTTTACTTTGGGGATAGAACTTATCAAGGAATTGTTGCTCACATTGTTCCCAGGTGGTGATATTGTTAGGAGCCAAAGAATTCAACCATTGCTTGGCCCTATCTCTCAAAGAAAACCCAAATAATAATAACCGCACTGCTTCAGAAGGAACACCATTCATTTTCATTGTCCCACATATTTCATAAAAGACCTCTAAGTGCTTATTAGGGTCTTCATGTGGTCCTCCACCAAATTGATTTTGCTGCACCATGGAAATGATTGCAGGTTTGATCTCAAAATTATTTGCCTCCACTGAGGGTCTTGAAATACTAGATCTAAAACCCCTAGCATAAGGTGCCGCATAATCCTTTAGTGGTATATTAGCCATGTTCAAATGCTCTTGTTCTTCAATTTGTCTCTGCAGAATTCTTCTTCAATGAAATGTTTTATCAATATCACGGTAAAGAGGAAAAAGTTCTCCTGCAAAGTTAGATCTTCGCATACACAAGAACAAGATTGCAATAGAAACTAAATCGAACAAAGAAATTTAAAACAGAGAAAAGTAAGATTGGAATGTTAGAAAACAAAAGAAATGTAGAGTTAAAATTGCTACAAAAGAGTTTCCAAGAAGTTAGAAAGTATACAGGAAAATAAAAACACAAAACTAGAGATTAGTTACAAATATGCAAATAAAAATATATAGAAATGTTATGTTTAGTCTAACTCAATTGATAATTTCCAATGTTATAGCGCAGTCCCCGGCAACAGCGCCAAAAACTTGTCACGTTCCGCAAGTGTACGGAAATGTCGCAAGTAATATAAAATATTATCGTATCCACAGGGACTGGAATAAGCACTAGAAATATCTCAAAGTGAATTAGTTAAACAACTAATCAATTGGTTTCAAATGCTAAGGTTGAAAAACAAATCTAAAATGAAAGACTAACAAACAAGAATTTGGGGGTTTGAGTTATGATAAAGGGAGGTTCTAGGAGTTTTGGTTTCTTTGTAAGATCTCTTGAATGTATATGGTTTACCAATTCTTATTTCTCAATTGTCTAATAATTGTAGAAGGTTGTTGGTTCTCTCTTGTAATAGATCACCGGCTTAGGACTGAAAAATATACCTAAATGTAATCAATTAGATATGAACCTACGTTGTCCTTACACAAGATTGCACCTATTACTATGCTTCCCTCGGATATCAACATAGAAGTTCATAGCTTCTTAACCCATAAAGATACAAGGATTGAATCATAAAATCTATCCTGCCCCTCTTGAATATTCTCATTTCCCCTTTAACATTATCCCCCAAACGTCCTTACACGGGCTTGTACCTGTCACGTGGATCCCTCAGAAAATCGAGTGAGGGTTTATCCCTACAAAGTCTATAAGATATCCAAACGATCAATCAAGAATGAGAACTAAGCCCTAATCACAATTAATCATTCAAGATCCAATCGATACAAACTAGACAACATCATAGAAAATAAGAAATGACAAATCCACAAGAGTTTACATCAATTTATCTCACAAATACTCCCTCCATCCTAGAACAACAAGATCTACTCCATAAAACGAAGGAAGAAGACCAAAGATAAGAAGATTACAAGCATTCTTCAATCCCAATCCAAGAAGAGGAAAGAAAGAAAACTTATCTACAATATAGCTCCATCTTCGGATCCAATCCTCGCTTCCGGAGTCGAATTCGCCAAGATCTCCCTTTAGATTGCCCAAAAATCCTCCCAAGAATGGGAGGAATCCACCAAACCTTGCTTTCTCCCAAAGGGGAGAAGATTCCCTTTCAAATCTCCAAGGAGGCCTTAAATAGAGGGAAGCTTTTGGGCGCCACACGACCCCAAGGCATGGTCGTGTGAGGTTCACACGGCCAGAGCCTTTCCCCTCTCTGCCATCTATACATGGCCGTGAGTGGTACACGGCCGTGGACAACTCTCTTCAAGACCTCCAAGTACGGCCGTGTAGATCCACACGGCCTAGACTGCCCCAGCTTCTGGAAACTTGGCACAGCCGTGTGGTGCACACGACCAGAACACTTTTAAGCTATGGGAACCCTGCACGGCCGTGTGGTGCACACGGCCAGGGCCTTCTTAGTCTCTGGAAACCTTACACGGCCATGTAGATCCACACGGCCATGTAAGGATTGAACTATGATTTGCTTCAAAACTTGACACGACCGTGTGAGGTTCACACGGCCTGGACTTCTTCCTTTGCTGTTGCTGTCACACGGCCAGAGCTCCCTACCAATGCAAGGTCGTGTCTGGTACACGGCCAGGTGCTTTCTCGCTTGCTTAATTAGCTCATAAGTTTTATCCAAGAATGCAGAATCTTCACCGAATTCGACTCCTGTGTATAGAAAATGCACAAAAGAAGATCTCCGAACAAAAAGAGTAAATATGCTAAAAGGAAGACTGGAAGTACAAAAATACATAGATCAAGCATGCTCAAAGTATGTAAATGTGCGTCAAAATATGCATAAAAGTATATAAAATCTACGCACATCAGTTATTTAGAATTAGCAAATTTATTTTGGGGATATGCTCTGGAAATGACGGCATACATTCTGAACTTGGTACTTTCTAAGTCAGTTTCATCTACTCCCACAGAATTGTGGAATCGGCGTAAGCCTAGTTTGAAACATATTCGGATTTGGGGTAGTCCAGTACATGTGCTGAATGTTAGTTAGATCCCTAGAGCCAATCATTTGATGATTGTATGGACTTATGTATATCATATTCTTGTATATATATTAAGGCATTTGGTTTTTGGTTATTATGCTTATTTGTATTAGTGCCAGATAAAATAAGTATAGTAACGTCTTTGAGTAGAAGGTTCTTACCTATATCAATCGATTGGTTGAATCAATAGTGAGATGATATAGGGAACACTACTCTAAATCATTCCTAGTCGAGTATTAACATTCAGGGACAATGTTAATACAATAAGACTAGCATGTAGGTCTGCTCGATGACTTGATCTCATAAGTCATGGATATAGAGATATCAAGCTGACACATGGGTATGCATTAGAGAATGTATACTGAATGACCCGCCATGAGAAAGTATCATGGATCGTTATATGAGTGTCATATACTTTCTCATGTGGCTATTAGTATGACTATTAGTCCTTTGATCTGAAGTCACCATGGATCCCTACATAAGGAGTTATGTACTTTGATTTCGTCAAACGTCACCCATAACAGGGTGGACTATAAAGGCGATTACTGGGTATGTAACAAATTATGCAGAGGGATGTGAGTGATTTAGATGGGATCTATCCCTCCCATATGACGGGTGCAACATCAATATTCTTGATAGAATTAGACCACGAAGTGCATGGCCATGCCCAAGTGAGTCAACATGAGATGTTGAGCTCATTTGATTGAGTGAGTCTACTTGGAGTTCAAGATTTAGATTGATTAGAGGATGACACGGTCTATGCCTCACATTGATCAATCTAGATGTCTAGGATAGAAGGACAATGTCACATATTGTGAGGAGTCACAAGGTGATGTTGGATCTCAACATTCTTGTAACTTGGGTAGTAATGATGTGTTGCTAGATACCACTCATTACTTATGCTCCTAAATGAGTTTAGGGGCATTGCCAACGTTACAAGAACCTATAGGGTCACACACTAAGGACAATTAGATGGAGATTTGGTTCATACGATGAACCAAGAGGATTAGATTCATTTGATGAATCAAATTGGATTAAGAGTAATCCAAATTGGGCTAATTGAGTTAGACTCAAGTTGATTCATGTATTTAATGAGTCTAATTTAGATTATGACTCATTAGATCAATTTAATTTAATGAATTAGTTTCATTAAGTTGGCTTGAATCAAATGGTTAGATTAGATCAACCATGAGAGAGATTGAGTCAAGTTTGACTTGACTAGAGAGGAAGAGGAAGAGTCAAGTTTGACTTGACTCTTTACCACATCATGAGTGAGGTGGCAAGATGTGGACCAATAGTGTTGTTCCACATCATCTTGCTTTGCCACCTCATGGAGGTTTCAAGCCTCCATTGCATTTAATGTGGGTTGGCCACATTAAATGAGTGGAGGTTACTCATTTGCCACATCATTGTGAGGTGGCAAGATGTGGACCAATGGTAATGGTCCACATCTTCATGATGTGCCACATCATAGGAGTTACACAACACCTCTTAATGGCTTCACATTAATTGTGATTAATGTGGAATGGGAGTTACACTCCATGGAGTGGTCGGCCACACAAAAGTGGTGAATGAAATTTGATTTTATTCAAGGCATTACTCCCATCTTCTTCCTCAAGAGAGCTCTCTCCCTCTCCTCCCCTTGCCGTGACCACACAAGGTGCTAGCACACCTTTGTGTGAGGTCTTCTCCACCTACGTGTCCATGTGGATACTTCTAGAGGACCGACACTTGACGGTCTAGAGATCCGGCAACTCCTTGGACGAGCGGGAACGCGAAAGGGCACGCAACAAGGGTAAAGCTCTCAACACATAGATCTAGGAGTAGATCTAATGGTTTTTTTTTGAAACTCGTACTTGTATTTCGTTCGGTTTTCCTTGCACGGATCTACGGTTTTGGGTGATTCGGGGTTTCCGCGATGCGAAAAGCGGTTTTCGCGGCCCGAAAAACCCAACAGTGGTATCAGAGCCACGTGCAAGGCTTATACGAGTTTAATTTTTGGTTTTATGAAAACTAAAGTTTCTGTAATTTTCTGTAAAATTATGTTTTTTGGGTTTTTATGAGTATTTTTCTCGAGTAATCGAAGCACAAGTGTTTAGACGCTTGTAAGCTTCGACTACCGGGAAGATTTTTCCAAAACGGTGATGTTTCGACCCAAATCCGTTTGGGACAGCGAGCGAAGGCGCTGTAGGATCATTTAGGAGCAACTCACGATGGTTAGATCGTGGGTAGGGGCACTCCCCTAACCCCGCAAGGGGATTTGCTTCGCGATTGCGCCTGAAATCGCTAATCGGGATCGCCGGGAAAATTCTTCTCAAAGGTTTCGTCCCAAATTGTTTTGGGACAGCCAGTTTAGGCGCTGTTGGATCGCAAAGGAAGCCTCGCGATGGTTAGATCGCGGGTAGGGGCACTGCCCCTGGCCCCGCAAGGGGATCCGTTCCGCGATTGCGCCTGAAACCGCTAAACGGGGCTGCCGGGAAATTTTACTCGTAAAAATTATAAAAAATTATTTTAAAATTATAGAAAATTATGAAAATATATAATTTTGAATTATATATTAATTTTGTGATAGTCATGGCCCAAAAACCCAATATGATTGGATTGTGTTGTAATTCATAATACGGCCTGCGTGCCGTTATGTGTTTGCGCGTGTTGTATGTTTTTATTTTTCCGCGACCTGCGCGTCATGCCTTTCTCTTATATTCTTGTTGTAAATTAGATTTAGACTCGAATGTAACTCGAGTTTCAAATTGTAATGTACAAATTGAAGTGGTGGAGGGTCCACACGTGACGGAGTTCCGAGGCGGGCACGAGCAACACAAGGTGGTCAAAGGGAGGAGCTTGGAGAAGCTGTTGACCCTAGGTTGACCATTCGATCTTCTCATTGGCTTGAGAAGATCGTAGTAGGGCCATGACTAAATCATAAATAGATTAATTAGTTAATTGCTTATGTATATGATGCATGTTTAATAAGTAATTAATTAATTAGTGCCTTACGATTAGATTAGATCTAAGTCATGCACATGATGCACCCTTGCGATTAGATTAGATCTATGTCGTGCACAAGATGCATCCTTTTCGATTAGATTAGATCTCGATCGAACCAACTCTAAATGCCTAACCGTGTCGTGATACCTATCACTACCTCGATCACATGTATTGTTGAATCTGCCAAAGCAGAGCAATACATATTATCTTGGTAGGGTACGGAGGGACAATCTTGGTCCCGCCTATCAACGCATGGGTGAATACAAACTCAATTAGATTGAGTATTCCTAGTTGCTCGGTTAGATCGAGTCAACTATAGGCATTCTTCCAACGGTTGGAAAAGATAGGTCAAAATCACATCTATATTAACTCTCGGGCGTATTAGCCAAAGCTAACTCGAGTTTTAATATAAATGCGGATATTGATTTTATAAACAAGAGTTGCATAGAGATGTAATTGGTAATCGTTACCTACCGATCATACTAAGCCTTGGGCGTATTAGCCAAAGCTAACTCAAGGGTTAGTATGATGTGGATCTTGTCTCACATGAATTATAGTATTCAGTGGGAGCATCATTTAGTTAAAGGCCTAATTAAATGATTTTAAAAGAATATGATATTTATTTCTGCAAATTTTTTGTTGTAGATAACCATGACGTCGAACACGAATTCCTTCTCCCTGCGATCTATCCTTGAGAAGGACAAGCTCAACGGAGCAAATTTCCTGGACTGGTACAGGAACTTGAGAATAGTTCTCACCCAGGAACGTAAACTGTACGTTCTGGAGCAGGCCATTCCGGAGGCTCCTCCTGCCAATGCCCTGCGAGCAGACAAAGATGCTTACAAGAAGCATCAAGACGACGCATTAGATGTGTCCTGTCTAATGCTCGCGACCATGAACTCCGACTTGAAGCAACACGAGTTGATGGGCGCCACGATATGGTTGAGCATCTTCGCCAACTATATCAGGTATAAGCGAGGCATGAGAGATTTGAGATCTCAAAGGCACTGTTTCAGTGCAAGATGTCAGACGGGGCTCCTGTAGGTCCTTATGTACTCAAGATGATTGGGTACATAGAGAACCTACAAAGACTGGGGTTCCCACTTGGCCAAGAGCTGGCCACTGACTTGATCTTGCAGTCCTTGCCGGATAGCTATAGTCAATTCGTTCTCAACTATAACATGAACGAGATTGACAAGCCACTGCCCGAGCTACTTAGTATGTTACGAACTGCTGAGATTAACCTTAAGAAGGTTAAGCCCATTCTGATGGTCCAGAAGCACAAGGGCAAGGGCAAGCCCAAAGGTAAGGGAAAGTCCCAAACCAAGGGCAAAGGCAAGGCACTGAAGCCTAAAGGAGGGGTCGCCAAGGATGCTACCTACTTCCACTGCTGTCAGACCGGGCACTGGAAGGTATACTTGGAGGATCTTAAGAAGAAGCGAGTGAGACTTCCACTTCAGGTATATATGTTATAGAAGTCAATCTATCTATTTCTACATCATAGGTATTAGATACTGGATGTGCTTCTCACATTTGTACTGATGTGCAAGCATTGGCAAAGGGCGAGGTGGACCTACGAGTAGGCAATGGAGCACGGGTTGCTACTGTTGCTGTAGAACTTATCAGCTATCTCTGCCCTCTGGGCTTGTACTAGATTTAGATGATTGTTGTTATGTGCCTGCTCTTACTAAGAACATAGGTTCAGTTTCTTTTTAGACAAGAAAGGATACTCTTTTATAATAAAAGACAAATGTTGTTCTGTTTATTTAAAAGATATGTTCTATTGTAGTGCACCACTAATAAACGGACTCTATATTCTAGACCTTGAGAGCCCTATCTATAACATTAGTACCAAGAGGTTCAAGTCAAATGACTTGAACCAAACCTATCTCTGGCACTGTCGCTTAAGTCATATAAATGACAAGCGCTTATCCCAGCTCCATAAGGATAGTTTGCTGGACTCATTTGATTTTGAATCATATGAGATATGCGAGTCATGCCTACGAGGCAAGATGACCAAGACTCCCTTTAGTGGGCACAGCGAGAGAGCGACTGATTTGTTAGGACTCATACATAGTGATGTATGTGGCCCTTTCAATGTCGCTGCTAGAGGCGGTTATAGGTACTTCATCACATTTACTGATGACTTCAGTAGATATGGTTATGTGTATTTGATGACACATAAATCTGAATCCTTTGAAAAGTTCAAAGAATTCAAGAATGAAGTACAGAACCAGCTTGGCAAGAGTATTAAGGTACTTCGATCAGATCGAGGTGGTGAATACTTAAGCCATGAGTTTCGTGACTACTTAGCTGAGTGTGGGATTTTATCTCAACTCACACCTCCTGGAACACCACAGTGGAATGGTGTATCCACAAGGAGGAATCGTACCTTATTAGATATGGTACGATCTATGATGAGTCACACAGATCTTCCGACATATCTATGGGGTTATGCTCTAGACACGGCAGCTTTTATACTCAACCGAGTTCCATCCAAGACCGTGATAAAGACACCATATAGGATATGGACTGGGAGAGATGCCCAGGTGTCTTTCATGAGGATTTGGGGTTGTGAGGCTTATGTTCGACGTCAAGTCTCAGACAAATTAGGACCCAAATCTGACAAGTGCTACTTTATTGGATATCCCAAGGAAACTAAGGGATATTACTTCTACATTCCCAGTCAGCACAAGGTAGTTGTGGCAAAGACTGGGGTCTTTCTAGAAAGGGACTTTGTTTCTAGAAAGACTAGTGGGAGCACGTTCGATCTTGGAGAAGTTCAAGATGCGAATACTAGCACTGAAGCCTCGATGGAAATTGAACTGGAACCACAAAGTGTTGTGGATGATGTTGTTCCACAAGGAGTTGAGGAACAACAACCAGTTCAAGTAGACATACCTCTTCGCAAGTCTGATAGGGTACGTCGTCAGCCTGAGAGATACTCATTTCTCTTGTCTGACCATGATGACATTGTGCTCATAGAGGATGAGCCTACCACCTATCAGGAAGCTGTGATGAGACCAGATTCCGAGAAATGGCTAGAGGCCATAAGATCCACAGCATACTAGCAAAGTATGCAAGCTGCATACGTCCATTTATGGACTAAAGCAAGCTTCTCGGAGCTGGAATCTTTGATTCGATGATACAATCAAACAGTTTGGTTTCATCAAGAACGAAGATGAGCCTTGTGTCTACAAGAAGGTTGTAGGGGATATAGTTGTCTTCCTCATATTGTATGTGGATGACATACTACTCATTGGGAAGGACATCCCTTTGCTTCAGTCTGTCAAGACCTGGCTAGGGAGTTACTTCTCAATGAAGGACTTAGGTGAGGCATCCCGCATTCTAGGGATACAGATCTATAGAGATAGATCTAAGAGATTGTTTGGCCTAAGTCAGAGTACATGTATTGACAAGGTACTCCTTCGGTTTGCCATGTAGAATTCCAAGAAAGGATTTCTGCCGATGTCACATGGCGTGACTCTTTCGAAGACTCAAGGTCCCTCTTCTAGAGAGGAGAGAGACCGCATGGATCAGATCCCTTATGCCTCAGCCATAGGATCGATCATGTACGCCATGCTATGTACTCGACCTGATGTCTCGTATGCTTTGAGCATGACGAGCAGATACCAGTCAGATCCAGGTGAAAGTCACTGGATAGCGGTCAAGAATATTCTTAAGTACTTATGAAGGACTAAAGAATATTTCTTGATATATGGAGGCAATGATGAGCTAACTGTAAAGGGTTACAGTGATGCCAGCTTCCAGACCGATCAGGATGATTAAAGATCACAGTCGAGGTTCGTGTTTTGCTTGAATGGTAGTGCTATGAGCTGGCAGAGTTCACAACAGTTCTACAATGTTTCCATCTCATTCGAGAGATTATCGATAGAGGAGATGTGGAGATTTGCAGAGTACCTACAGAGGCTAACATCGCAGATCCCTTGACCAAGGCTTTGGCACAGAGAAAGCATGATGGTCACACTAGGTCATTAGGCCTTAGAGCCTATACTGATTGGCACTAGTGCTAGTGGGAGATTGTTAGTTAGAGCCCTAGAGCCAATCATTTGATGATTGTATGGACTCATGTATATCATATTATTGTATATATATTAAGGCATTTGGTTTTTGGTTATTATGCTTATTTGTATTAGTGCCAGATAAAATAAGTATAGTAACGTCCTTGAGTAGAAGGTTCTTACCTATATCAATCGATTGGTTGAATCGATAGTGAGATGATATAGGGAACACTACTCTAAATCATTCCTAGTCGAGTATTAACATTCAGGGACAATGTTAATACAATAAGACTAGCATGTAGGTCAGCTCGATGACTTGATCTCACAAGTCATGGATATAGAGATATCAAGCTGACACATGGGTATGCATTAGAGAATGTATACTGAATGACCCGCCATGAGAAAGTATCATGGATCGTTATATGAGTGTCATATACTTTCTCATATGGCTATTAGTATGACTATTAGTCCTTTGACCTGAAGTCACCATGGATTCCTACATAAGGAGTTATGTACTTTGGTTTCGTCAAACGTCACCTGTAACAGGGTGGACTATAAAGGTGATTACTGGGTATGTAACAAATTATGCAGAGGGATGTGAGTGATGTAGATGAGATCTATCCCTCCCATATGACGGGTGCGACATCAATATTCTTGATAGAATTAGACCACGAAGTGAATGGCCATGCCCAAGTGAGTCAACATGAGATGTTGAGCTCATTTGATTGAGTGAGTCTACTTGGAGTTCAAGATTTAGATTGATTAGAGGATGACACGGTCTATGCCTCACATTGATCAATCTAGATGTCTAGGATAGAAGGACAATGTCACATATTGTGAGGAGTCACAATTAGTAGTCACAAGGTGATGTTGGATCTCAACATTCTTGTAACTTGGGTAGTAATGATGTGTTGCTAGATACCGCTCATTACTTATGCTCCTAAATGAGTTTAGGGGCATTGCCAACGTTACAAGAACCTATAGGGTCACACACTAAGGTCAATTATATGGAGATTTGGTTCATACGATGAACCAAGAGGATTAGATTCATTTGATGAATCAAATTGGATTAAGAGTAATCCAAACTGGGCTAATTGAGTTAGACTCAAGTTGATTCATGTATTTAATGAGTCTAATTTAGATTATGACTCATTAGATCAATTTAATTTAATGAATTAGTTTCATTAAGTTGGCTTGAATCAAATGGTTAGATTAGATCAACCATGAGAGAGATTGAGTCAAGTTTGACTTGACTAGAGAGGAAGAGGAAGAGTCAAGTTTGACTTGACTCTTTACCACATCATGAGTGAGGTGGCAAGATGTGGACCAATAGTGTTATTCCACATCATCTTGCTTTGCCACCTCATGGAGGTTACAAGCCTCCATTGCATTTAATGTGGGTTGGCCACATTAAATGAGTGGAGGTTACTCATTTGCCACATCATTGTGAGGTGGCAAGATGTGGACCAATGGTAATGGTCCACATCTTCATGATGTGCCACATCATAGGAGTTACACAACACCTCTTAATGGCTTCACATTAATTGTGATTAATGTGGAATGGGAGTTACACTCCATGGAGTGGCCGACCACACAAAAGTGGTGAATGAAATTTGATTTTATTCAAGGCATTACTCCCTTTTTCTTCTTCAAGAGAGCTCTCTCCCTCTCCTCCTCTTGCCGTGACCACACAAGGTGCTTGCACACCTTTTTGTGAGGTCTTCTCCACCTACGTGTCCGTGTGGATACTTCTAGAGGACCGACACTTGACGGTCTAGAGATCCGGCAACTCCTTGGACGAGCGGGAACGCGAAAGGGCACGCTTCGAAGGTATAACTCTCATCTAGTGTAGATCTAGAGTCTTTGAAACTCGTACTCGTGTTTTTCGGAAATTTTCATTGCAAGGATCTACGGCTTTGGGTGATTCGGGGTTTTCGCGACACGAAAAGCGGTTTTCGCGGCCCGAAAAAACCCAACACTGAAGGGAGACGCTTATAAGTTGGAATCACGTACAGAAGTTCGCTTGTTCGTGGGATATCCTAGAGGAATAAAAGGTGGTTTGTTTTATAGTCATAAAGATCAGAAGGTCATTGTTAGCACCAATGCCCGATTTTTAGAAGAGTACTATGTAATGAACCACAAGCCCATGAATAAAATTGTTCTTGAGGAAATAAGAGAGGACACTTCTACTTTAGTACCAACGGTACAAGATGAGATACCACAAGTAATTGCAACACGTGTAACAAATGATGCACAATTACAGGTAGTGCCTCGTCGTAGTGGGAGGGTTATTAGACAACTTGAAAGATTCATGCTTTTGGGAGACTCTTCGGACTTGATCCCTGGTGAACATGAAGTTGATCCCTGGACATATGATGAATCACTCCAAAATAAAGATGCAGCATCTTGGCAAAGTGCAATGAACTCTGAAATAGAATCTATGCATTCTAATCAGGTTTAAGAGCTTGTAGAACCACCAAATGGTGTAAAATCCATTGGATGTAAGTGGGTCTACAAAAGGAAAAGAGAAATAGATGGGAAGGTGGAAACCTTTAAAGCGAGGCTTGTTGCGAAGGGGTATACTTAGAAAGAGGGAATCAATTATGAGGAAACTTATTTGCCGGTAGCCATGCTTAAGTCTATCCGGATTCTTTTATCTATTGCTGCTCATATGGATATGAGGTTTGGAAAATGGATGTCAAGACAGCTTTCCTTAACATAAGTCTTGAAGAAAACATCTTTATGAAGCAACCAGAGGGATTCATTCCAAAGGGCAAAGAGCATCTTGTATGTAAGCTCAATCGGTCCATTTATGGACTGAAGCAAGGTTCGAGATCTTGGAACATCCGATTTGATGAAGTGATCCAGTCTCATGGATTCATTCAGTGCCCAGATGAGCCTTGTGTATACAAGAACAGTGATGGAAACATGGTGGTATTTCTTGTACTCTACGTAGATGACATTTTGCTCATTGGCAACAATCTCAAAGTGTTGTCAAACATAAGGGTATGGATGCCCAAGCAGTTTGATATAAAGGACTTGGGAGAATGTGGACATATTCTTAGGATCAAAGTAATAAGGAATCGTAAGAAAAGGATGTTGTGCTTATCCCAAGCTTCATACATCGATATTATCCTAGCTCGTTTTAGCATGCAAAACTCCAAGAAAGGTTTTCTACCTTTTCGGCATGGAGTACCTTTATCTAAAAAGAGATAGAGGAGATGAAGGCAGTTCCTTATGCTTCGGCTGTAGGAAGCTTAATGTATGCGATGCTATGTACAAGACCGGATATCTGTTTTACCATGGGCATGGTTAGCAGATATCAAAGTAACCTAGGACAGGGATATTGGACTGTTGTAAAGCATATATTAAAGTACCTGAAAAGGACTAGAGATTATATGCTGGTTTATCAGGCAGATGATTTGCTCTTTGTGGGTTACACGGTTTCGGACTTCCAATCAGATAGGGACAATAGTAAATCAAACTCGGGGTATGTGTTTACTTTGGGAGGTGGAGTCATAGCATGGAGGAGTGTTAAGCATAAATGCATTTCAAACTCCACCATGGAAGCTGAGTATGTGGCAGCCTCTAAGACAGCCAAAAAAGTTGTATGGCTCAGAAACTTCTTGATGGACTTAGATGTGATTCCTGGTTTGCCCAAAGTTATCACAATTTATTGTAATAACAGTGGTGCTGTAGCAAACTCGAAGGAACCACGAGCCCATAAGGCAAGTAAACACATTGCGCGCAAGTACCACCTGTTACAAGACATCGTAAAACGAGGGGAGGTTGTTGTCGCCAAGATTACATCAGCAGATAACCTGGCAGATCCTTTCACTGAGGCCCTTCCGGCGAGAGATTTTGATAGGCATGTTGAGGGGATGAGAATCAGATGTATGGCAGCATAGTCTTTTAGTATAAGTGGGAGATTGTTGGGATGCATACTATAAGCCTAACTTTTATATGAACATCTATTTTGAAATATTTTAAAATGAGAATCACTTTGGTCAAATGTTTGTATTTTATATTTATATATATGTCAATGCAGTTACCCATTTAATTTATATTGTAGATAACATGGTGTGTGGTGCCACACAGAAGATCATGTTATCGGTTCCTTATAAATTATAAATAGTAGCTCACAACCAAGATGGATTGGGACAAACCATTGAAGCGGTTGTAGTGTAATTTGGTATTAGTCTATTTTGACTATAAAATTATACTAGTACACTATGTGCGTATTGAGCAGGACCATTTGAGGTTGTTCGATTTATACTTACTACATAAAAGAACATAACCTTTGTTATTATGGATGTGCGTTTTCTTAATCTCTATATAATAACAAGCACGTATACTTAGTATTTATTTCTTTAACTTATCAATGGGTGAGATTTATTTGTTAAATCAATAGGCCTTATGAGTTGGGAAATAGTACTGTTTATATGGTGTGTTGTTGATTATAGAAGGAATCTGTGTCATAATTATTTAGGCTGATGATGTCCACTTGAGGAGCTCATAAGGATTATCATGTAAACCCTGTAGGTGGACTTAGTCCGGCATGATAATAAAGTTGAGTGGTACTACTCTTGGAATCATATTGTAATTAATTGGGTTGTCAGTAACTCAATTAATTAATGGACATATGATATCTTAAACACAGGGAGATTAACGCACTCATAATAACAAGAAGCTCATATTGTAATATGGGATTGGTGTGGTAGTTCAATAATAACCCTTTATTGGTATGAGTTATTATTGATGGACTTGAGTTAGGTGTTCAGGCCGAACACAGGAAGCCCAAGTCCATCAGGAGGCCTAAACCAATTCCTCCTCTAGGTCCCTGTTGTAGCCTCTATATAAAGTCTCGCATCCACCCATCCACAACTTGGGTTTGGTTTGGTTTTTCTCTACCTTCCTAGGGCCAACGGCAAGGGCTATAAAAATGATGCCCCCTAAAACCTAATTTTCCCATAATTCTCCCCTCCTCCTTGCTAGAGCCGACGTCCCCTCCTCCTTGCTTAGGGTCGACGTCCCTCCTAATTGCCAATAGCTGACGGCCCCTCCTCATTGCTAAGGGTTGGTGCCCCTCCTCCTTGCTAGGGCCGACGCCCCTCCTTGCTAGGATCTCTTAGTGGCCGGCGAATTGAAGAAGAGGAAGAAGAGGAGAAGGCACCCCTCCTTGATAGGGTCGGTGCCCCTTTGAAAATGAAAACTTGATTTTTCTCTTGAAGAGTAAATAAGTATCGATTAAAATATTTGAGGAATTGAGCTTAATTGAATTGACACAACTTGGATAGAAGGCAAAATGTGCTAAGTTGGGATTTTGACATATTTTAAAAAAAGGGGGGGGGGGCTTTTAGATCAAATTAGGTTTAATTTAGCAAAAATGGATTAAGGACAAAACTTAGATAAATATTTACATATTCTTATTTATACTAAATTGTCATGCTTTGTTTGCTCTATCACATGACATGCTATCATGACATTGATATTCATATCTCATCATGAAAAATGCCATGATATTTTTGATACATCTCATACATGCATCATTTCATGTATGATGTATTTAGAGTGCATTTATGGAAAGTATGCATGTGATGTATATCATGATCATTTTTATGCATTATTTTAATTCCTTTTAATTGAGAATAATGATATTAATTATCAAATAACATCCTAGGTGGATGATCAAAATTTAAAATGTCTAGTTAGAAATGCATGATCCATTAGATTAGGAAAAACTAATATCTACATCTTACAAGGACAATAAGTTAGCTTGTATGTGTTTTGATACAAGTGAGATGTTAGGAGGATGAATAAAACTCAAGATATTAATTTAGTGCATATATTTAAGTTTTAGTTTTATCAAAACACATAGATTATGTGTTATCCAATTATAGGGAAAGTAAGTGTACAAGTCATGTGCATTTAACTCAAATATCATAGTTGGAATTGGTTTTAAAAAATAATTTCAAAAATACTTTAGAAAACCTTTGTAAAGTCTATCTTTTGATAGGAATCACTATTAAATAGTTAGATACAGACTTGAAAGAAACATTGAAGTTTTTAATGGTTTCCAATGACGTGTCAATATATGAAAATGAGGGTTATTTTTATATAAAATTATTTTTCCCAAATAGTATATGAAATAAGTATTGTTTACCTAAAGATTCATAGTTTTTAGAGTTTTGTAGAATTATATGCATTTCTAAAATTCACTCTGAAATCAAAATAAGAAATTCAGTTGTAGTAATTGATTGGATCAATCAATTAACACACCCCAATTGATTAAGGAAATCGATTGGAGTGAATTTCTACGAGCACAAAGACTCGCAGAATCGATTAAGTGATCAATTAAAATGTACTAATCAATTAGGTCAATCGATTAGCACTTCAGTAATCAATTGAAACTCAACTTCAATTGATTTAGAGAAGCTGTAATTGATTGGTAGCTGAAATCAATTGATTAAGAATACTAATTTTGGATAAAATGGTCAAATTTCAGTCCACTAAGCCTCGTTTAGTTGAGTTAACCATCCCTAACCCTCTAAAGTGATTTGATAATGTTAGAACAATTAGGGCCGACAAGAGGGGGTTGAGTTTATTTGTCAAAAAGTAAAACAAACACCTTTGTCATCTGTTCAACTCAGATTAGCAACAATGGTATAATTAAAATAAATGACAAGAAAATGAAGGAAGAGACACAGGGTTTACTTGGTTACAACCTAAGTGGTTGTTAATCCAAGGACAATGAAAGATCTAAAAATCTCCTTCGGTGAAGGTGGAGAAGTTTCTTACACTCATTAATTGCTCAAACTATTGTTAAGAAAAGAATACAGGAGTTGTTGTCTATTTCCTAGGTTCAAGGGTCTTTTTATAGCTCCTGAAAAATCTTATCTGTGACTTGAAGGCGTCTTCCATAGGGATGGAAGGCGCCTCCAGTGAGCTACCAAAGGATAAGCTTTATCCTTTGGCAACAACTAAAATCAGCCTAGTCGAAGGCGCCTTCCATAGGGCTGAAAGGCGCCTTCGTATTGTTCATAGAAGGCGCCTTCCACAGTGAAGGTGCGGGGGCGCCTTCAATTCACTTTGAAGGCGCCTCCAATAGCAATTCCAGCCTCCTTTCGTGTTAGTTGGCCCTAGGAAGATCGTACCGGTTCCACAGTACAAAAATGTTGCACAAGTGTCGAATCTTTCATAAACAACCTATTGTGTTCTTTAGAAATTAAATTAGGAATCGCAAATGGAACTTAACATTATTGATTCAAAATTTAACTTATCTATTCTTAATGGTTTAGACTTGGATCGCAAACAATACTTAACATTGTTGATCCAAATCCACTTATGTTATAAATTCAATTAAATATTAGTTTCCAAAATTGGCTTCCAGGACTGCATGGCAAGGCACTAGTCTTTCTTGGGTATGGGATCATCCACCACCGCCTAAACAAAGCCTTTTAAGGGAATCTAATATTTAATTTCATTATATAACTCTAGATTTAACCAAAAGGAACAATCGAATCACAAATTCGAAAAACAAAAAAAACACAAACTCGAATTAGTAATTCGAAAATCTAGAATCATATGCCTCTTGTGTTTGGAATTCATACAAAGAAAAACTAGCTTGATGCAAAAAATAATTACTAGTTATACCTTTCTTTGTATGCAACAACCTCTTGATATTCTTCCGTATTCCTCGCCTCCTCTTGGACGTCGTGTGGGCGACGAACCTCCAAGATGAATACCACCCAAAAGCTCCTCCTCCTTTCCTAAGTTTCGGCCACAACCACTGCCAAGGAACAAAAGAGAGCAAGGGGAAAGGAAAGGGAGAGGGCCGGCCACAAGAGAGAGCACCAACAAGAGAATAAGAATTGATACATCATGAGGCCTCTCCTCCCCTTCTTTTATAATACTTGCCCAAGGCAAATAAGGAAAGATTTTTACAAAAAACTAAAATCTTCCTCTTGTTTTTCCTTTCCTCCTTTTTAATTCCTTTTTTCTCCTCTTGATAGATTTAATGGCCGGCCCCTTG
Source organism: Zingiber officinale (assembly GCF_018446385.1). Lineage (NCBI taxonomy): Eukaryota > Viridiplantae > Streptophyta > Magnoliopsida > Zingiberales > Zingiberaceae > Zingiber > Zingiber officinale. The sequence continues at coordinate 17,296,299 of NC_055996.1, read as the reverse complement.
CTTGGTCACCAAGCAAGGGTGTCCAGCCCTTAAAAGAAGAAAAAATATCTTTGTAAAAATTTTATAAGCAAAGAAGGAAAGCTCTTATAAAATTTTACAAGCTCTCTTTTAATTTCCTATTGTGAATGTTAAAAAAAGGAAAGTTTTAAAAATTAAAACCAAGTTTAAAAATTTAAAACTTCTCTTCTAAAATTTCCTTTTTTAACATGGTCACAAAAAGAAAAGTTTTAAATTTAAAACTCTCTTTTTTTTTAAAAAAAAAAAACCATGTGGATGGTTAAAAAAGGAAAGTTTTAAAACTTTTAAAACTTTCTTTTAAACCATGTGACCTAATTCAAATAAGGAAAGTTTTGTAAATTTAAAATTCATCTTTTAAAACTTGTAGATGTCTACAAAGAGAAGATTTTAAAAATTCAAAATGCCGCCTAACCTTTGAATATTGTGGCCGGCCCCCTTCTTGCTTGGGCACCAAGCAAGGGGTCGGCCCCTTTGAGGAGGAAGTGGCCGACCCCATGGCTTGGTCACCAAGCCATGGGCCGGCCCTCTCTTGAACACCTAGATGGACTTTTCATGAGTGGATTTAAGGCATTAATGAGGCTATGACAGGGACCTAGAGGAGAAATTGGTTTTGGCCTCCCTACGAGCTCAATTATCCCGTGTTCGCCCCGAACACACAACTCAAGTTCATCAACAATAACTCATTCTACTAGAGAGTTATTATTGCACTACTGCACCAATCCCAAATTAAATTATGGCCTACTTCTTATCATGAGTGTGTTAATCTCCCTGTATTTAAGATATCGAATGTCCATTAATTTAATGAGTTACTGATAACTCATTTAATTAACATCTATCTCCGAGAGTAGTACCACTCAATTTTATTGTCATGTCGGACTAAGTCCACCTGTAGGGTTTAACATGACAATCCTTATGAGCTCCTCTTGCGGGCATTCTCAACCTAGATTACTAGGACACAGTTTCCTTCTATAATCAACAACACACACTATAAGTAATATCATTTCCCAACTTATTGGGCCTATTGATTTATCGATCTAAATATCACCCTTTGATAAGTCAAAGAAGTAAATACTAAATATATGTGTTTGTTATTATATTGGGATTAAGAGCACACACTTCCATAATAACTAAGGTCTTGTTCTTTTATTAAGTTAGTATAAAAAGAACTTACCTTAATTGGTCCTACTCAATACACTTAGAGTGTACTAGTGTAATTTATTAGTCAAGATAAACTAATACCTAATTACACTACGACTATTTCAATGGTTTGTTCCTTTCCATCTTAGTCATGAGCAATTGTTTATAATTTATAAAGAACTAATAACATGATCTTTTGTGCGTGACACCACACACCATGTTATCTACAATATAAATTAATTGAACAACTACACTTAACATAAATGTAGATATTTTTGACCAATGTGATTCTTTATTTCAAAATAAATGTTTACAAAAGCTAGACTTTTAGTATACACTCTAACAATCTTCCACTTATACTAAAAGACTAAGCTGCCATATCTGCTGCCATACATCTGATTCCCATCCCCTCTACATGCCGATTAAAAGCTTTTGTCGGAAGGGCCTTAGTGAAAGGATCTGCCAGGTTATCCGCTGATGCAATCTTGGTGACGACAACTTCTCCTCGCTTCACGATGTCTCGTATCAGGTGGTACTTACGCTCTATATGTTTACTCGCCTTCTGGGCTCGTGGTTCCTTCGAGTTTGCAACTGCACCGCTATTATCACAATAAATTATGATGATTTTGGGCAAAACCAGGAATCACATCTAAGTCCATTAGGAAGTTCCTGAGCCATACAACTTCTTTGGCTGCCTCAGAGGCTGCCACGTACTCAGCTTCCATGGTTGAGTCTGAAACACATTTCTACTTAACACTCCTCCATACAATGGCTCCACCTCCTAAAGTAAACACATAGCCTGATGTAGAGTTACAATTATTCCTATTTGATTGGAAGTCTGAATCCGTGTAACCCATAGGGAGCAAATCATCTGCTTGGTAAACTAGCATATAATCTCTAGTCCTTCTCAGGTACTTTAATATATATTTTACAACAGTCCAATGTCCTTGTCCAGGGTTACTTTTATATCTGCTAACCATGCTCATGGTAAAATAGATATCCGGTCTCGTACACGACATTGCATACATTAGGCTTCCCACAGCCAAAGCATAAGGAACTGCCTTCATGTCCTCTATCTCCTTTGATGTCTTCGTAGACATCTCTTTAGATAAAGATACTCCATGCCGAAAAGGTAAGAAATCTTTCTTGTAGTTTTGCATGCTAAAACGAGCAAAGATTGTATCTATATATGAAGCTTAAGATACGCACAACATCCTTTTCTTGCGATCCCTTATGACTTTGATCCCACGAATGTGTGCACATTCTCCTGAGTCCTTCATATCAAATTTTTTGGACAACCATACCCTTACATCCGTTAACACTTTGATATTGTTGCCAATTAACAAAATGTCATCTACGTATAGTACAAGAAATACCACCACGTTTCCGTTACACTTCTTGTATACATAAGACTCATCCGGACATTGAATAAATCTATATGACTGGATTACTTTGTTAAACCAGATGTTCCAAGATCTTGAAGCTTGCTTCAATCCATAAATGGACCGATTCAGCTTGCAGACTAGATGCTCTTTGCCTTTTTCAATGGACCCCTCTGGTTGCTTCATATGAATGTTTTCTTCAAGACTTCCGTTAAGGAAAGCTTTCTTGATATCCATTTGCCAAACCTCATAATCCATATGAGCGGCAATGGATAAGAGTATCCGGATAGAATTAAGTATAGCTACCGGTGAAAAGCTCTCCTCATAATCGATTCCTTCTTTCTGAGTGTACCCTTTCGCAATAAGCCTTGCTTTGAAGGTTTCTACCTTCCCGTCTGTCCCTCTTTTCCTTTTGTAGATCCACTTGCACCAATGGCTTTTACACCATCTGGTGGTTCTATAAGCTCTCAGACATTATTAGAATACATAGATTCTATTTCAGAATTCATCACTTTTTGCCAAGATATTGCATCTTTATCTTGGAGTGCTGCATCATATGTCCGGGGATCATGTTCATGTTTACCCGGGAACAAGTCCGAAGACTCTCCCAAAAACATGAATCTCTCAGGTTGCCTTACAACCCTCCCACTACGACGAGGCACTGTCTGCGGTTGTGTATCATGTGTGACACGTGTTGCAGTCTCTTGTGGTACTTCATCTTGTACTGTTGGTACTAAAGTAGACGCGTCCTCTCTTATTTCTTCTAGAACAATTTCACTCATGGGCTTATGGTTCATTACATAATCTTCCTCTAAAAATTGAGCATTGGTGCTAATAATGATCTTCTGATTTTTAGGATTATAAAACAAACCACCTTTCGTTCCCTTAGGATATCCCATAATCAGACAAACTTCTGTACGTGATTCCAACTTGTCAGTATCTCCCTTCATCACATGTGCTGGACTACCCCATATCCGGATATGATTCAGACTAGACTTACGCACATTTCACAATTCCATGGGAGTAGAAGAAACTGTTTTAGAAGGTACCATATTCAGAATGTATACTGTTGTTTCCAGAGCATATCCCTAAAACAAATTTGGTAATTCTGAATAATTCATCTTCGATCTAACCATTTCCATAAGAGTCCTATTCCTTCATTCTGCCACACCATTCTGTTGGAGTGTACCAGGTACAGACAATTGGGATTATATCTTGGCTTCCGATAAGTAATTCCTAAACTCTCCAAAGAGGTATTCGCCACCACGGTCAGACTGTAGTGTCTTGATACTTTTACCAAGACATTTCTCTACATCAGCCCTATATTCTTTGAACTTATCAAAGCATTCAGACTTGCGGCGCATCAAGTAAATATATTCGTATCTTGAATAATCATCCATAAAGGAGACAAAGTATTAATAACCACCTCTTGCCTGGATAGACATAGGACCACACAAATCAGAATGAACCAGTTCTAACACATCTTTAGCTCTATACCTCTTAGCCTTAAAAGGTATCTTGGTCATTTTACCTTCCAAGCAAAATTCACAGGTTGGAAAGTTTTCCAACTATAATGAACCCAAGAGTCCATCGGCTATAAGCCTTTGAATCCTACTTAAGTTAATATGACTAAGCCTTAGATGCCAAAGATATGTTTGGTTCATTTCTAAAGGTTCTTTTCTCTTATTAGAGTTAGAAGATGTGTTATTAATTTCCATTTGTTGCTTTGTGGAAGAAATAGAATTTAAAGTATATAAATTGCCAACTAATGTACCAGAACAGATAATAACCCTATTTCTCTTTATAACCACATTGTTATTGAAAGAAATAGAATATCCATCCAAATACAGTTTAGAAACTGAAAATAAATTCTTTCTAAAACTGGGTACATAAAGACAATTTCTTAAAACCAAACTTCTATTCCTATCAAAAGATAAATAGACGTCTCCCACTGCAACAACCGCCACCTTAGTAGCATTGCCCATGTAGACGGTTATCTCTCCTTCAAATAGTCGTCGGGTTTCTTAGAACCTTGCAAAGAATTGCAGACATGATTAGTGGCTCCCGTATCTATACACCAAGTGCTGGTAAATAACACCGCTAAACATGTTTCAACTACTAGAGTATGAGATATACCTTTATTGTTCTCTTTCCTATGAGGACAGTCTGCCTTCCAATGTCCTGACTACTTGCAGATGAAGCACTTGCCCTTCGGCTTCTTCATTCCAGCTTTAGGTCCTGTACCCAGAGGTTTATTAACCTTCTTTGCTGAGACAACCTGTTTCTTCTTCTTCTTGCCTTTCGATTTAGAAGTAGAACCATTTGCAGCATAGTGAATCTGAGAATTATGATGAAATAGTCCTTCTGCTGCTTGAAGTTCTGTCAGTAGTTCCGCCAATGAATACATCCTTTTATTCATATTTAGTTTAGGCGAAAATGCTCAAAACTTTTGGGTAGGGTTTGGAGAATAATATCGACCTGGGTTTCCCCATCGATTTCTCCTCCTAGGATTTGTATTTTTTTCAAACAAGCCATCATCTTAAGAATATGATCCCTTACGGGAGTCCCCTTCTGCATGTTGGTTGTCATTAATTTTCTCATTGTTTCTTGCCTAGCGGCCCGATCTTGGTGGCCAAAGAGATCCTTGAGATTGTTTATTATATCATAAGCTGTTGGTAAATCCTAATGCTGATGTTGTAGTACATTTGACATTGAAGCCAAAATGTAACACCGTGTCATCTCATCTGTCTTTACCCATTTCCTATGATTCTCAATCTCCTCTTGAGTAGATTCATCATTAGGCACATTAGGGCAAACCTCTGTCAGTACAAACTTATAGCCTTCAGCAGTGTCCATATTTCTTTTCTAATCTATATAGTTAGGACCAGTAAGTTTGTTCTCTTTTAGTATGATGGCCAGTGGGTTGAAAGTCATCCTAAGAATCACAAAATAAACTTTGGTCAGGACTCTAAATTTAGAATAATATTGATTCCTCAAACAATACTATTTAAATTTACCAACACCTCAAAACACCGTGAATATTGCATGTCACGTTAGTGTGGACGTATACAAATTCAACATTTGTAAGAGGAGGATCTTACCAGTTAATTTTATTATCTTGTCATCCTAACTTTATGACAAATAAAATTAATAGTTGGTTTTACTTTGGTCACGCAAAAAAATAACAGTGACTCCATTGGGGAGGATACTATTGAATGTGTCTAAGTGTATACCATTACTTGATACTTAGTCCATTAAATAGGATTGTGCCCCTTCAGTTGGAGAAGATCACACGCTCCTAAATAATTTCCTATAACCATCCATAAAGGAAGTTTGATCTAGTGATCCACAACAAACCCATCCGTTGTGGAGGGAGGCACTCAGAGCCAACACGCAAGCTTGTTTCATCACTTACAAACCAGTAATGGAGTGTGAAATTTATTTAAAATCCCTCTCCCACTTAGTTATTTAAGGTGAGGAATTTTAACCTATGCTAGCATATATCACATGCACACACACACATCACAGTAAATAAAAGCAATAAATTTGGAAATTAATTTTCCAACTATTATGGCATTTTCCATCACTGTTCTCCGTGTGCTCCAACCCTAGCTGCTGCCATCTTTAGCCACCGCCTCCAGGTCCGATCGTCGCATCTATCTTGCTTCTTATTTTGCTGCACTTCTGGTCCTCAAAAATTACCACGCCTCGCAAGCATCCGATCCGCGACAAAATTAGAATTTTACATATCGATCCTATATTCCACGAAAGAATGTACATGTAATCTAGATCGAAAACAAAATTATAAATCCTAGGACTAATACAGCTCCTACTGTATTAGTTAAATTCAATCATGCACTCACACAAATAATGCCCTAGACAAGTCCAAGGGTCCAATCACACACAACATCTATAAGCCATAATAGTTGGAGCCTACAACCAAAGAGTTAGCATATCCTACTATTATCCTGCCTAAATTATGTATGACATATGCATAATTAAATTGAAAACCAAACACACAGAGGCAAACTCTAGCTCTGATACCAATTGTTGGTTGGTCCTAGGAAGATTGTACCAGTTTTACTGTACAAAAATTTTATACAAGTGTCGAACCTTTCCTAATCAACCTATTGTGTTCTTTAGAAATTTAATTAGGAATCACAAACGGAACTTAACATTATCGATTCCAAATTTAACTTATCTATTCTTAATGGTTTAAACTTGGATCGCAAACGATACTTAACATTGTTGATCCAAATCCACCTATGTTATAAATTCAATTAAATATTAGTTTCCAAAATTGGCTTCCAGGACTGCATGGCGAGGCACTAGTCCTTCTTGGGTATGGGATCATCCATCGCCGCCTAAACAAAGCCTTTTAAGGAAATTTAATATTTAATTTCCTTATATAACTCAAGGTTTAACCAAAAGGAACAATCGAATAACAAATTCAAAAAACAAAAAAAAAAACACAAACTCGAATTACTAATTCAAAAATCTAGAATCATATGCCTCTTGTGTTTGGAATTCATACAAAGAAAAACTAGCATGATGCAGAAAATAATTACTAGTTATACTTTTCTTTGTATGCAACAACCTCTTGATCTTCTGTCGTATTCCTCGCCTCCTCTTGGACGTCGTGTGGGCGACGAACCTCCAAGATGAATACCACCCAAAAGATCCTCCTCCTTTCTCTAAGTTTCGGCCACAACCACCGTCAAGAACAAAAGAGAGCAAGGGGAAAGGAAAGGGAGTGGGCCGGCCACAAGAGAGAGCACCAACAAGAGAATAAGAATTGATACATCATGAGGCCTCTCCTCCCCTTCTTTTATAATACTTGCCCAAGGCAAATAAGGAAAGATTTTAAAAATAAATAAAATCTTCCTCTTGTTTTTCCTTTCCTCCTTTTTAATTCCTTTTTTCTCCTCTTGATAGATTTAATGGTCGGCCCCTTGCTTGGTCACCAAGCAAGGGTGTCCAGCCCTTAAAAGAAGAAAAAATATCTTTGTAAAGATTTTATAAGCAAAGAAGGAAAGCTCTTATAAAATTTTACAAGCTCTCTTTTAATTTCCTATTGTGAATGTTAAAAAAAGGAAAGTTTTAAAAATTAAAACCAAGTTTAAAAATTTAAAACTTCTCTTCTAAAATTTCCTTTTTTAACATGGTCACAAAAAAGAAAAGTTTTAAATTTAAAACTCTCTTTTTTAAAAAAACCATGTGGATGGTTAAAAAAGGAAAGTTTTAAAACTTTCTTTTAAAGCATGTGACCTAATTCAAATAAGGAAAGTTTTGTAAATTTAAAATTCATCTTTTTAAACTTGTAGATGTCTACAAAAAGAAGATTTTAAAAATTAAAAATGCCCCCTAACCTTTGAATATTGTGGTCGGCCTCCTTCTTGCTTGGGCACCAAGCAAGGGGCCAGCCCCTTTGAGGAGGAAGTGGCCGGCCCCATGGCTTGATCACCAAGCCATGGATCGGCCCTCTCTTGGACATCAAGATGGGATTTTCATGAGTGGATTTAAGACATTAATGAGGCTACGACAGGGACCTAGAGGAGAAATTAGTTTTGGCCTCCCGACGAGCTCAAGTATCCTGTGTTCGCCCCGAACACACAACTCAAGTTCATCAACAATAACTCATTCCACTGGAGAGTTATTATTGCACTACCACACCAATCCCAAATTACATTTTGGGTTCCTTCTTATCATGAGTGTGTTAATCTCCCTGTGTTTAAGATATCGAATATCCATTAATTTAATGAGTTACTGACAACTCATTTAATTAACATCTAGCTCCGAGAGTAGTACCACTCAACCTCATCGTCATGTCAGACTAAGTCCACCTGCATGGTTTAACATGACAATCCTTATGAGCTCCTCTTGGGGACACTCTCAACATAGATTACTAGGACACAGTTTCCTTCTATAATCAACAACACACATTATAAGTAATATCATTTCCCAACTTATCGGGCCTATTGATTTATCGAGCTAAATCTCACCCTTTGATAAGTCAAAGAAATAAATACTAAATATATGTGCTTATTATTATATTAGGATTAAGAAAACACACTTCCATAATAACTAAGGTCTTATTCTTTTATTAAGTCAGTATGAAAAGAACTTACCTTAATTGGTCCTACTCAATACACTTAGAGTGTACTAGTGTAATTTATTAGTCAAGATAAACTAATATCTAATTACACTACGACTATTCCAATGGTTTGTTCCTTTCCATCTTAGTCGTGAGCAACTGTTTATAATTTATAAAGAACTAATAACATGATCTTCTGTGTGTGACACCACATACCATGTTATCTACAATATAAATTAATTGAAAAACTACACTTAACATAAATGTAGATATTTTTGACCAATGTGATTCTTTATTTCAAAATAAATGTTTGCAAAAGCTAGGCTTTTAGTATACACTTTAACATTTCAGTCTTCTACTGCTCTGATCGCCTTGGTGATCACAACCATCCAAAATAGGACTCACCTAGATCCATTTTTCGGCCTTCTCCTCAAGCAGGCTTCCGCTCTGGCTTCTCATCCCTCGGAACATCACGCACGTCCTTCTCATCCACCGGTGTACTCTTCCACAACACCTCATCGCTCGGATACACCGAGCCCGTTGACCCCCTTCTCGTGTCATCCTTCTCGCTAGCTGCGTCTTCCGCTCGACTTCTTATGTTCTTAAGCTCCGCACACTTGGACATAACGGTCAAATAAAACCTAACCTAACCTGGTTGATCACATCAAAACTACCACGGGATTCCAACAATCTCCTCCTTTTTGATGTGCATCAATCTAGGTTCAATTTAGGGTAAAAATAATGCAATAAAGGTATTGTAAAGAAATTGTAATACTAACTTTTTAAGAACATTAAGTATAATGTTGCAAAATTTAAAATTTTATAATGTTTGCAAAATTCAAATTTTATAATGTTGCAAAATTTAAAATGTTAAAGTTAAAATACAAAATTAAAAATGTTAAAGTTAAAATACAAAAAACATGATAAAGTTAAAATTCAAAATTTTAAAATCTCCCCCTAAAAATCTCCCTCTAAACTTGTACCTATTCCTCCCCCTTTGATCACATCAAAAAAATAGGAAAATAATATAAAAATTTAGAAAGTTTTGAAGTTAATTTTGAGGGGTACTTAATAAAATAGTAAACAGAAAGGTTAAAATTTTTCATAAATTCATACTTTGTATTTAAAAAAAAAAATTAATGCAAAAATATTTTGAAAAAAATCTAACTTTGTTAACAGAGTAAATCATTTTAGCAGTTAGTTAATTAAATATTTATTTTGATAACTGTCTTCCAGGCTATGGCGATGATGTGCGTAGATTATATACTCTTTTATGCATGTTTTTACGCACATTTACATACTTTGAGCATGCTTGATCTATGCATTTTTATACTTCCAGCTTTCCTTTTTAGCATATTTACTCTTTTGGTTCGGAGATCTGCTTTTTGTGCATTTTCTATACACAGGAGTCGAAATTGGTGAAGATTATGCGTCCTCGGGCAAGCTTGGAAGGAATTGAAGGGAGAGAGAGCATCAGGCCGTGTACCACACACGGCCGTGTTGTTTTAACAGGAAAGGAAGAGGACATGGCCGTGTGAATCTCACACGGCCGTGTCTTGATTTGAAGAAATTAGAGCAGATACCTTACATGGCTGTGTAGATCTACACGGCCGTGTAGCATTTCTAGAGAGCAGAAGGGTCCTGGTCGTGTGCATCACACAGCCGTGTAGCATTTCCAGAGAGCAGAAGGGTCCTGGCCGTGTGAGTCACACGACCGTGCAGCTTTGGCAGAGAAGGAACTGGACATGGTCGTGTGAATCTCACACGGCCGTGTCATGGGGTCGTGTGGCGCCCGATTTCCTGCTCTATTTAAACCCTCCTTCATGAATTGAAAAGGGATCTCTCCCCCCTTTGGGAGAAGGCAAGATTTGGTGGTATCCTCCCATTCTTGGGAGGATTTCTGGGCGATTCGAGGGGAGTTCTTGATGATTTCGACTCCGGAGCGAGGATTGGATCCGAAGACGAGGCTTCTTCGTAGATAAGTTTTCTCTTTTTCCCTTTTCTTGGTTTCTTTGATTGGGGATTTAAGAAATGCTTGTAATCTTTATTTCTTCGGGTATTCTTCCTCGATTCATGGAGTAGATCTTGTATTCTAGGATTAAGGGAGTATTTGTATGATGGATTGATGTAATCTCTTATGGATTTGCCATTTTCTTGTTTCAATGACATTGTCTTGCTTGTATCAATTAGATCTTGAATGATTAATGGTGATTTGTGCTTAATTCTCATTATTGATTGATTGTTTGGATTTCTTGTGGACTTTGTAAAGATAAACTCTCACTTGATCATCCGAGGGATCCACGTGACAGGTGCAAGCCCGTGTAAGGATGTTTGAGAGATAATCTTGAAGAGGAAATATGAACATTTAAGAGAGTAGGATGGATCTTGTGCTTAGTTTCTTGTATCCTGATAGATTAATAAGTTGTGGGATTCTATGTTGATATCCGAGGAAGGCATAGTAATAGGTGAGCTTCTGTGTAAGGACAACGTAGGTTCACGTCTAATTGATCATATTTAGATACATTTCTCAGTCCTTAGCCGGTTATCTATTGCAAGAGAGAACCGGCAACTTTCTACAAGTGTTTGGCAACTGAGGGATAAGAATTGGTGAACCATTTACATTCGAGAAATCTTACAAAGAAACCGAAACTCCTAGAATCTCCCTTTATCATAACCCAAAACACTAAACTCTTGTTTGTTGATCTTTAATATTAGATTTGTTTACCTTCACTTTGCATTTGAAACAATTGGATAGTTGTTTAGCTAATTCGCATTGAGACATTTCTAGTGCTTATTCCAGTCCCTGTGGATACGATAATCTTTTATATTACTTGCGACATTTCCGTACACTTGCGGAGCGTAACAAGTTTTTGGCGCCGTTGCCGGGGACTGCGCTATAACATTAGGAATTATCAATTGAGTTAGACTAAACATAACATTTGTTTTCCTTTCATATTGCATAGTTGTAACTAATCATTAGATTTCTATTTTTACTTTCTTGTATAACTTTTACTTCTTGTTAATTTACAAATTCAATTCTGCATTTTTGATTCTTTTATTTTTCTTTTTTCATTGAATTGTCATTTGCTATCTTGTTCTTGTGTATGCGAAGATCTAACTTTGCAGGGGAATTCTTTCCTTTTGACCCTGAGATTGACAGAACTTTCCATAAAAGAAGAATTCTGCAAAGGCAAATTGAAGAACAGGAACATTTGAACATGGCAAATAGACCACTCAAGGATTATGCAGCACCTTATGCAAGAGGTTTTCGATCTAGTATTTCAAGACCTTCAGTGGAAGCTAATAACTTTGAGATCAAACCCGCAATTATATCTATGGTGCAGCAGAATCAATTTGGTGGAGGACCTCATGAAGACCCCAATCAACACTTAGAGGTCTTTTATGAAATATGTGGTACCATGAAAATGAATGGAGTTCCTTCAGAAGCAGTTAGATTATTGTTATTTGGGTTTTCTTTAAGAGATAGGGCAAAGCAATGGCTGAATTCTTTGGCCCCTAATAGCATCACCACTTGGGAGCAGTGTGAGCAACAGTTTCTTGATAAATTCTATCCACCAAGCAAAACAGCTCATATGAGGAATTTAATTGCAAGCTTCAAGCAAACTGACTCAGAATCTCTTTTTGAAGCATGGGATAGATATAATAGTATGCTCAGACAATGCCCACATCATGGGTTGGAAAGATGGTTAGTGTTGCATACTTTTTATAATGGTATCAACTACCATACCAAAGTGTCCCTTGATTCAGCTGCTGGAGGGGCACTTATGAATAAAAGTTTAGATGAAGCTGAAGAAATTATTGACAGTGTAGCACGAAATCATCATCAATGGGCAAATGAAAGAAGTGGTGGCTATTCTTCTGTAAACCCAACAATTAAAGCATCAGGGAAGTTTGATGTAGATGCAGTCACTCTTTTGTCTGCAAAATTGGATGCTCTTATAAAGAAATTTGAGAATATGGGGACTAGTGCTAATATGGTCAATGCTATTAGTACATTTTGTGAAGTATGTGGGAGTTTAGAGCACTCAAATGACTCATGTCCATTGGGAGATATCACTGCACAAATCAATCAACTGGAACAATGTGATGCAATCATGAGTTACAATCAAAGGCAGAACAACCCATACTAATACTTATAACCCTGGATAGAAGAGTCATCCCAATTTTTCTTACAGAAATAATCAAGATCAAGGACCATCTATGGGGGCAAGACCAAATTTTCAAGCTGGGCAACAAAATTTTCAACATCTATCTTCTCAAGGCTTACCAAAGTCAAATATGGAAAAGATGCTTGAAGAAATTATCTCAAGTCAGAATGAAATGAAGCAAGATTTAGCAAAGCTCATTCAGAGAATGGATAATTCTGAAAAGCATCAAAAGATCCAGGATAGTCAAATTGCCCAACTAGCTTCCTCATCATCCAGAGCACCAGGACAACTTCCAGGAAAACCTGATGTGAATCCTATGGAGCATTGCAATAGAATTGAGCTTAGGAGCAGACGGACCTTGGGAGACTCCCATGTGACTGCTCCAAAAGGGATAAAAAAAGAAGAAGAGCTCTCTCCTCTTATACCAAATCAGATTCAAGCTAATGAGGGGAGTACCATTGAGGTTGAAGAGACTCCTCCACTGAACCATCAAAGCAAAGCTGTCCCTTTTCCTCAGAGACTTACAATGCTCAAGAAGGATGAAGAATTTGGCAAGTTTTTAGAAAAAGTTAAGGAAATTTATGTAGAGGTACCTCTTATTGATGCTATTCTTCAAATGCCTAGATTTGCCAAATTCCTGAAGGATCTCATGTCAAACAAGAGAAGAAGAGGAGGGGTTGAGACCATTGCGCTTAGTGAGGAATGTAGTGCTATTTTGGAGAAGAACACCTCCCCAAAATTAAAGGACCCAGGGAGCTTTTATATTCCTTGCAACATAGGAAAAGAATTTTTTGAAAAAACTTTTTGTGATTTGGGGGCAAGTGTTAGCCTCATTCACTATTCAATTTGTAATAAATTAGGTCTCAAAAACATTAAACTTACTACTATGGCACTTCAACTTGCCGATCATTCCTGCAGGTACCCTTTGGGTATTATAGAAGATGTGCCAGTAGAGGTGGATGGGAATGTTATTCCCACAGATTTTGTCGTGTTGGACATGGAAGAGGACCCCAGGATTCCTATCATATTAGGAAGACCTTTCCTTGCTACAGCTGGAGCTATAATTGATGTCAAAAATCATAAGCTTTCTTTGGTAATTGGTAAGGAAAGGTTGGAATATGATTTATCTAATATCTCTAACCATGTCTCGTCTCTTTTAAATGCTTGTAGCAGGACAAGCATTTATAAACTTGAGGAATGGAATTTTCATCCTCATGGAAGGCCACCAAACGAAGGAGACAATGTGGTGGAAGATGTTGGGAGAAGATCTCCCAACAAAAACAAAAAGTATATCTGTCCTCCAAGGGCGAGGAAAAGAAGTGAATGATCAAGTTTGGTCGAGCTAAAGACCTTAAACAAGCGCTTCTTGGGAGGCAACCCAAGGGTTCTTTTAGTTAGTTTTGATTTGTATTTTAATTTCTTTTAGTTTGATGCATTCTTTTGATTTTGTTTTCAGGTTAGGTGCAAAACAGAGCCCGGCCGTGTGCTATACACGACCAGGCAAAGGTTGCAGAGAAGGGAAGTGCTTGGGCCGTGTCATCCAGACACGGCCGTGTAGGATCTCCCGAGGAGAAAAAGGTCTAGGTCGTGTCTCAAACACGGCCGTGTAAAGAATCCCGAGAAGAAAGATGGAGAGGTCGTGTCCCAGACATGGCCGTGCGAAGAATCCAGAGAAGGAAGAGGGGGAGGCCGTGTGGATCTGCACGGCCCGTGTAGGAGAGTTATTAAAGTCCTCTTTCTACCTTACATAGCCAGATCTTGGCCGTGTTCCGCACACCCCCAACTCTCCAAAACATATCTTTCTCTTCCAATCTCTTAAAAACTCCTCTCTAATCTCTCAGGATCTCTTAGATCCGGATTCTCCTCCTCTCTAAGACTTGGACTTTTTGTTCTCCTAACCTAAGATCTTTGCTCTTTGAAGTTTTGTTCTTTGAGTTCCATTTTTCCAACCCTAGATAATTCTTCCCCTAACTAAACTCATCAAGATGTCCAATATTTTGAAGAAACTTCGCAAAGTAGGTGGTGGATCCAGTGGAGACAAAGAGAAGGAGCCATCAAGGGACAAAGGAAAACAACCAGTGAAGGGAAAAGGCAAAAGGACTTCACGCAACGAAGGTAATGACAATGAATTCAATATTGTGTTTAGAAATGATGATCAAGTAACTAGATTTGCAATTCTTGTCAATAGAAAGATAGTGTGTACTAGATATATGGACCCAACTGTTCTTGATATGCTTGGAATTAGGGAAGATGTAGATTTGATGATTGGGTTTTTGGATTGGAGTGATATTATGTACACACATTTGCCTACATATCCTCGTCTTGTTTTGGAATTTTTAAGTTCATTGGATGTCCATTTTACTAATGAAGATGATTATTTTGGAAAAATCTCATTTAGACTAATGAATCAAGAATTTCTATGGGCATTTAGTGACTTTAATTCTTGTTTTGGATTAACCACCGGTAGCCCTCGTAGGTTTGATCCAAGGTTTAATTGGAATCATTTTTGGAATGCAATAACTGGGTTAGATCAACCTTATGAGCCTTCAAGAGCTAAGGCCTCCCATATGCAAAACCCCATCTTTAGGTATCTACATAGAGTCATGGGTAAAACTATTTTTGGTAGGGGAGAGAGTGATGGGGTGGTTAAAAAGATAGAACTTTATGCTTTATGGGCTATGCTTTATAAGGTTGAATTTGATTCTGGTTTTCATTTTGTTCAAACCTTATTAAGATCTGCTAGGGCATCATCGGGATCAATTGTTTTTGGTGGTTTGATTACCCGAATAGCTTATAATTTAAATCTTGATGTTGATGGATTGGAAATAATTCATGGTAATGACATGATTGACATTGATGCATGTCTTGCTATGAAAATGATCGTTCGGGATGAGAATGGTTTCGCGTTTCCTAGGAGGAGTGGTTCTCCTTTACCCCTTCCTTTTCCTGAACGAACTACTATTCGTAACCCGGCTAATTGGGTAATTTCTGAGTTAGATTTTGAGGATAACCCTTCTATACCTGGAGACACTGAGCCACATCATGAGCCCTCATCATATGGACACCCGCAGCCTTCTAGTTTTATGGAGCTCGCTAGGCATTCTTTTGCATATGGCACGGGGTCTTCTAGGTTTGATTTTTCATATTTTCGTACGTCTCTAGAATCACTTCATGAGAAGCAAGATTCCCAACGAAAAATGTTGGAGGGGCGCTTCTCTTTATCTGATGATCAGTTTAGGGAGGTACAAAATCATTTTCAGTTTACGAGGAATTTTTAAGGTCAAGTGGCTGAGTTTGTGCAGGATTATGATACTGATCAGGCTAGGATGAGAGATTTTATGCAGAGCATGATGCTTACTAGCCAACAAGTAGATACTTTATATGAGTATCATAGATCCTTGGGTGAGATTCCAAGTTTTCCTATTGGCCAACCACGTCGTAGACCTCCTTTCCCTCGTCCACCTCCACCTCCTCCACCATATTGATTTCATCGGGACGATGAAAAGTTTAAGTCTGGGGGGGTGTCATGTACTGTCATGGTTTGGTTTTCAGTTTTTAGTTTTTTTGTTAGTTTTTCATGTTGGTTCTTATTTTCATTGCTTGTTGCTTTATTTTGCTTGTTTTTGAAATAATCATGGCAAAAAAAAATTTTTTTTTTAGAACATCAAATCTTCACTTATATGCTTTCTTGGATTCAAGTGAAATGTTAGCACGATTATTGTCTTGATTCATGATGTTCGAATGATGCTAGTAGTAAACTTTGTGTAGTTCTTTTTTCTATCTTGGGAAGCATTAATAAGCTGAGAATCTTATGGTGATGAGTTTTAGTTTTGGTTCAACCTTAAGGATTTTATCTTCACTACACTTGTGCTTGATGCTTGAATAGTTGATGTCATTGAAATAGTCATGATTCATCTTGTTTGCTTAGTACTTGGTTTCCATGGTGATTTCTCAACTTTCATTTTGGTTACTGGATGAGGCTCAAATCATTAAAGCTCATTTGGAAAAATCAAAATATCCCAACATGTGTGCTAAAAGTACATTTATGAATAAGTTTTGCACAATGCAAACACTTATAAAAAAAAATAATAAATAAGGGATATAAAAAATAGTTGTCATGAGTGGAATCTAGCAAGTCACCCCTTTGAGACCGAGTTAGGTTACTGGGGAAATGACTGCTTAGCTTCCCTTGAGATTGAGCACACCTTTGAGACCTTGGGTTAGTTGAGAAATATGAACCAAGTGAATGGTGAGTAAGTGCCTATCACTAGTTACTTGTCTTTCACTGGAAACATTAGGAATTCAAATTTGATGACGACTTGACCCACATGGATTGAAACTTGAAGGGTGTTGAGTTACTTTTACACTGTGCACAAGATTCTTATGCTTGAACCATACTTTACTTGTTTCCATGATCACGCTTGTTAATGAAACTTTTTGATAGAGTTAGGAAAGTGCACTAGGTTTTATGAATGTGTTGTAGAACATATGAATTTAGACTGCAGCATTTTGCTTGAGGACAAGCAAAGGTTTAAGTCTGGGGGTGTGATGTGCGTAGATTATATACTCTTTTATGCATGTTTTTACGCACATTTACATACTTTGAGCATGCTTGATCTATGCATTTTTATACTTCCAGCTTTCCTTTTAGCATATTTACTCTTTTGGTTCGGAGATCTGCTTTTTGTGCATTTTCTGTACACAGGAGTCGAAATTGGTGAAGATTATGCGTCCTCGGGCAAGCTTGGAAGGAATTGAAGGGAGAGAGCATCAGGCCGTGTACCACACACGGCCGTGTTGTTTTAACAGGAAGGGAAGAGGACATGGCCGTGTGAATCTCACACGGCCGTGTCTTGATTTGAAGAAATTAGAGCAGATGCCTTACATGGCCGTGTAGATCTACACGGCCATGTGAGGTTTCCAGAGGCCAAGCAGGTGGTGGCCGTGTGCACCACACGGCGGTGTAGCATTTCCAGAGAGCAGAAGGGTCCTGGCCGTGTGAGTCACACGACCGTGCAGCTTTGGCAGAAAAGGAACTGGACATGGCCGTGTGAATCTCACACGGCCGTGTCATGGGGCCGTGTGGCGCCCGATTTCCTGCTCTATTTAAACCCTCCTTCATGAATTGAAAAGGGATCTCTCCCCCCTTTGGGAGAAGGCAAGATTTGGTGGTATCCTCCCATTCTTGGGAGGATTTCTGGGCGATTCGAGGGGAGTTCTTGACGATTTTGACTCCGGAGCGAGGATTGGATCCGAAGACGAGCCTTCTTCGTAGATAAGTTTTCTCTTTTTCCCTTTTCTTGGTTTCTTTGATTGGGGATTTAAGAAATGCTTGTAATCTTTATTTCTTCGGGTATTCTTCCTCGATTCATGGAGTAGATCTTGTATTCTAGGATTAAGGGAGTATTTGTATGATGGATTGATGTAATCTCTTATGGATTTTCCATTTTCTTGTTTCAATGACATTGTCTTGCTTGTATCAATTAGATCTTGAATGATTAATGGTGATTTGTGCTTAATTCTCATTCTTGATTGATTGTTTGGATTTCTTGTGGACTTTGTAAAGATAAACTCTCACTCGATCATCCGAGGGATCCACGTGACAGGTGCAAGCCCGTGTAAGGATGTTTGAGAGATAATCTTGAAGAGGAAATATGAACATTTAAGAGAGTAGGATGGATCTTGTGCTTAGTTTCTTGTATCCTGATAGATTAATAAGTTGTGGGCTTCTATGTTGATATCCGAGGAAGGCATAGTAATAGGTGAGCTTCTGTGTAAGGACAACGTAGGTTCACGTCTAATTGATCATATTTAGATACATTTCTTAGTCCTTAGCCGGTTATCTATTGCAAGAGAGAACCAGCAACTTTCTACAAGTGTTTGGCAACTGAGGGATAAGAATTGGTGAACCATTTACATTCGAGAAATCTTACAAAGAAACCGAAACTCCTAGAATCTCCCTTTATCATAACCCAAAACACTAAACTCTTGTTTGTTGATCTTTAATATTAGATTTGTTTATCTTCACTTTGCTTTTGAAACAATTAGATAGTTATTTAGCTAATTCGCATTGAGACATTTCTAGTGCTTATTCCAGTCCCTGTGGATACGATAATCTTTTATATTACTTGCGACATTTCCGTACACTTGCGGAGTGTAACAGGCGAGACACTAGTCATTCTTGGATATTGGAGCAACAACCATTTTCTTAGACAAAACCTTTTAAAGAAATTGATATTCAATTTAACTCTTTTATAATTAAAAGAATTTTAGTCTAGGTATGATCTTAGAGCCCAATATAAGTTCCTACCTACTGGATTAATAAAAAATTTTAGAGGTATATAATTTTTAGGAATATTACTAATTTTTCTCTGGTGATGTCTAATATACTAGTTCGAATTATTATATCTCCTAATATTTTGATTTTTTAAGCATGCATGACTTTTCAAGTATTCTATTTCTGTTTTCAGTTTATCATTTTCTATTTTTATATTATTAAACAAATCTAATGGACATACTTTTGCTAATTATCTTTTCAAATCATTATTTTCTTTTTCTAGTTTTACTAAATCTTTAGAAAGAACTTTAATGAACTGAAAATATTGTTTGGGTGAAAGAGCGCGTACCTCACTTACCTTAAGTTCTTATGCTCCTCCTTCATCGCAGCTTTCCTCTGATGATCCTCCCCCTTCGTCGATGCTCATCTCTGAGTTGGTTTCATCTTCCTTTTGATGGTCTGCTATTAGGGCTAGTTCAGCGTAAGCTTCGATTTCAGAGTCAGAGGACGACAATTCACCTCATGTGGCTTTTAGATTATGTTTGGCCGAACTGGCTTTTTATTCTTTTCATTATCTTTGTTCTTTAGTTTTGGGCAATCATCCTTGATGTGTCCTTCATTGCAGTTGTAGCATCGGACCATCCTTTTGTTTCGATAATGCTTTCTCATTTATGATTTAAATTTATTAGATTTAATAAATTTATTAAATTTTCTTACTAGTAGCGCCGCTTCATCTTCGTCGATTGATGCTTCAGAGTTAGGACCTTCCTTCTTGGCTCTCAAGGCAAGATTGTTGTTTGACTTTTTGATTTCTTTAGAATCTGTACATCGAGATTCATGAAGTTTAAAAGTGGAAAACAAATTGTAATGCCCGAAAATTCTCAAAACTATATTAGAATTATTCTACGATTTTTCTGGAATTTTTAGATATTTTTCCGGAAAAATCCGAGTAGCGGAAGTAGCAAAAATAATTGGAACCGTAAAATAGCTTAGGAGGGAATCGAACCCGAGATCTATGGTTTACGGATAAGTTTAGTAACCGGTGAACCCAGCAGGGCCGTGCTGAAAGAAAGGAGAACCAAATATATTTATATTAGAGTTGGGTTCATTAAACCACTTAATATAAATAATAAACTTAAGTTGGGGTTTGGGTTATTTTAGTTCGGCACATCCTTCTCCACCGAAACCCAACACCACCGCCGCCTCTCCCTTCTTCTCCTCTTCCTCACGCACGGCACACCAGGCCAAGGGTCAAGGGATCACCTTCCGGCGACGACTCCAACACGAAAAAGGTTCATCTCCGCGAGAGGAACGCGAAGACGTGAACGGATCGTCGAGAGGATCGGTTTTCCGGAAGACCTAGCGAATAGAATCGTAAGAAAACCTTGCGATTGAGGTAAGAAACCCCTCACCTGCAGTATAATTGCTCTCGCTTGTTAGTTTTGGCGTTAGTTCAGTAGTTTTACAGTTTTCAGTTTTAGGGTGTGCTTTTTGTGCACACCAAGCATTCAGTAGAATGCCCAGTTCAAAAGGATGCACCAGTAGGCGTCCTAACAGCATGTAAAATGTATTAGAAACATTTTATTCAGTTTATTATTAGTTATTACAGTTATATGGATCAGATATCCATTGGGTGGGCTCCCACAGTAGCCTCTAGGTTCAGATAACCTAGAACAGCAAAGTAAAATAAAACAGTATTCAGTATTTTACTTTTTATTCAGTTGGCACTGTACTTGGATCAGATATCCATGGGCTGGACTCCCACAGTCGTCCCTAGGTTCAGATAACCTAGTAACCCTGCTGGATTCGGAACTTGCAATCCCGGGCCTCGTAGGGATGCGCGCACAGTAAGTACAGTTGCCAGGGCCCAACAGCATGTTTAGTATTTTCATCTATTATATGTATAGTTTTCAAATTTGAAACCAGTGATGAGAACACTAATTTAGCTTTCAGTTCAGTTCAGGTTCAGTTTACCTGATTTGAGTTCATGTACAGATTTAGATATATGCATGACTAGTTCAGTTTCATGCTCAGTTTATAAGTATGCCATGTTCAGTTTAAAGCATGTTCAGTTTATATGTTATGCCATGCTTTGTATGATACTATGACATGCCATGCTTGCATATTCAGTATGTTTTTCAAACAGCATGATTTAAAAATCATATTTGCATCGTATGCATGATTTAGTGAGGTAGATGGTTTCTTACTAAGCCTTAAGCTTACAGATATTATGTTTCCTTATACTGCAGATAAAGGTAAAGGAAAGATGGACTAGCAGAGGAGGCTGAAGGACAATGCAGATCAAGATGTGTGTGTGTGGAACTGGAATGAAAGATCTTAGGGATCTAACAAGGTTTAATTATGCATTTGAACTCTTTAGCAATTTTAATTCAGCATATGAACTTTAGTATTTCCATGTTTAACATGAGCTAACGAACCATGCTTTAGATTATGTTTAGAATGTTAAATATATGATGTTAGAAGGTTAGTATTTACATGCTAGAGTGTTTTCATGTATCTAGAACTTGTGTATGCGATTATTGGCACGAATCAGTGCTGGAAATCAGAAACTCTGATTTCGTTTCAGACTTTCAAAACCTGGATCGATCAGCAGACCGATCCAGTGCCATTCCTCTTCCTGGATCGGTCAGCCGACCGATCCAGATGGATACAGTAGCTACTGTATCTCTCAGGATCGGTCAGCCGATCGATCCATCCACGAACAGAGAGTTCGGGACGAAATCTGCAGTCACTGATCAGTCGGCCGACCGATCAGTGAGCAGCTGGATCGGTCGGCAGACCGATCCAGCCAGTGTTCGTGTGGGTGCCAGTGGATTATTCCACGGACCGATCCAAAGCTCCAGTTTCACCTCCCCAGCATAGCTATGAATATCTAGAAGGTAGTTGGATATGAAATCTCATTCCTACAGAGTTAACAGAGGCAACTACAATAGTTTAGTAAAATTTTATTTTACCCAGTTTCCGCACAGTACACCCCAGTAGCGTCAGTAGTTAATGTAGCGATCCGGCTCACAGCTTAGTATCTAGGAGTTGGGACGTTACAGAGTGGTATCAGAGCAGTGTTCCTTACTTCCTACACACACATCAGCATTGTGCCTACAGCTTACAAGTAAGAACATCTCTCACTCAGTTTTGTTTTCAGCTTTCATATCAGTTATATGTGCTTTCATGTTTGCTCTCATGTTGGTAGTTAATTAATTCATGTTTACAGTGATAGTATTTAACATGTTACCAGTAGTTAACTATAACATGATAGCCTAGTTATATACATATGTTCTCTGCTATCTAGAAAATGGTACGAGGACGTCCAGCTAGGAAAGCATCAGCGGTTGAGCCCCAGCATGAGGCAGGCAGTTCAGTGCCTCCCCCAGACCTTATAGCACTAGTGGCTCAGCTACAGCAGCAGGAGATAGCCTCCTTAAAGGCTAACCAGCAGACTACTCCCCCAGTCACTCCAGTACCGAACCTCACGACTCCAGTAATCACAGAGGTTGTACCAGCTCAGCCTGCAGTACCAGTCCCAGTAGCCCCAGTAGCAGGGGCTAAGAGAGAAGCTTACCTTATCCAGTGGTAGAGAATTAAGCCCGAGAACTTCTCAAGCACCAGCGAACCATGGGATGCTCAGGCATGGTTTAAAACACTGGAAAGCACGATGGAGCTTCTAGACTGGCCAGAGCACGAAAAGGTAACAGGAGACGCACGCATGTGGTGGGAGCGGATTAAATCGAAGTGGACAGTAAACCAGATGACATGGGCCAACTTCGAGAAAGAATTCTTCGAGGAATTCTTTCACATGCAAGTCACGAACCAACACTATGACGAGTTTACAGAATTTCGTCAGGGCAACCTATCAGTTCAGGAAGCCGTGAAGAAATTCAACAGGTTGGCCCGTCTGTGTCCAGAACTAGTCAGCACAGAGAAGGAACGAGTACGGTTGATGCTGAAGATGCTCAGACCAGAGATCGCAATGAATGTGGCTGGTGGCGTTCATAGGCCACAAACCACAGAGGAGCTAGTGAGTAGTGCTCTGATCACCGAGCACTATCAGCACAGCATCACCCAGCAGAAACAGGTTTCCATAGAGCCCAAGGGACAAGCTAGCTCAGGTACTCAACAGAAACATCAGGGACATAGCTCCAACTGGAAGGGGAAACGCAAGGCAAGCAGTGACCCAAAAGGAGGACCAGCTGGGAAACATTCCAGACATCCCAAGTGTGCTACTTGTGGGAAACATCATCCAGGAGTTTGCCGCAAGGGTACGCGAGGTTGTTTTGAATGTGGACAGGAAGGGCACATGGCTAAGCAGTGCCCGAACAAGAACAGTCTTCCTCAGCCTCAGCCGATACAGTATGGAGCTCAGCCAACCCAGCTACACCAGATGTATGCTGTCTTAAATGGTCCACAGATCAGTCAGGGCAGATTAAAAGCCCCCACAGCTACCAAAAATGTCAGGATTTTCTCACTGACCAGAGAGGACGTAGCAAATGCCTCGACAGTTGTCACAGGTCAGATCAGTATTTTTCAGCATAATGCAACTGTCTTATTCGATACTGGGGCAACCCACTCTTATGTATCCAGGGCATTTGCCGAGAAAATAGCAACACCCCCAGAGGTACTCAATAGTCAGTTTCTGACAACGCTACCCTCAGGAGACATTATAGCATCTACGCACTGGCTCAGAGCAGTGCCAGTCATTATAGCAGACAGAGAACTTTTTGGTGATCTGATAGTGCTAGAAATGACTGACTACGATGTCATCTTTGGAATGGATTTTCTGATCAGATAAGACGCTTCTATAGAGTGCCGTAAACAGAAGGTCATATTCCAACCTGAAGTAGGAGTACAGTTTGAGTACATGGGAAAACCAAAGAGAATATCCAGGAAGTTTCTCTCAGCATTGAAAGCACAGCAGCTATTAGATACTGGATGCATGAGATTTTTAGCAAATGTAGTCAACACCAGCCAGGACAAGAACCAACAGCTATCAGAGGTTCGAGTCATTTGTGACTACCCAGCAGTCTTTCCTGAAGAGCTACCAGGCTTAGCACCAGACAGGGAGATTGAATTTGAGATAGAGCTCATTCCCGGCACAAATCCAATTTCCAAGGCACCGTACCGCATGGCTCCAGTAGAACTGAAGGAACTTCAGGAGAAATTACAGGAGCTTCTTGACAAGGGTTTCATATGCCCTAGTCACTCACCATGGGGAGCACCTGTGTTGTTCGTGAAGAAGAAGGATGGAAGCATGCGCCTATGCATAGACTACCGTGCTTTGAACCAGGTCACAATTAAAAACAGGTACCCTCTCCCCAGGATAGATGACCTATTTGACCAGCTAAAGGGAGCCACAGTGTTCTCTAAAATTGACCTCAGATCAGGATATCACCAGGTTAGAGTCAAGAAAGGTGATATACCTAAAATAGCTTTCAGGACCAGATACGGACATTATGAGTTCGTAGTCATGCCTTTTGGCGTGACAAATGCTCCAGCTACTTTCATGGACCTCATGAACAGAGTATTCAGAGAATACTTAGACAAGTTTGTCATCGTGTTCATCGATGACATTCTTATCTATTCAGGCACTCAGGAGGACCATGCAGAGCATCTGAAGACAGTTTTGCAGATCCTTCAGCAGAACCAGCTGTACGCCAAATTCATGAAATGTGAATTTTGGCTAGACCAGGTAGCCTTTCTAGGTCACATCATCTCCAAGGATGGTGTTATGGTAGATCCTAGCAAAATAGAAGCAGTAAGTAACTGGAAGAGACCCAGGAACGCCAGTGAAATCAGAAGCTTTCTGGGATTAGCAGGCTACTACAGGAAATTCGTAGAGGACTTCTCCAGGATAGCCTCCCCACTGACAGCTCTCACCAGGAAGAACAAGAAATTTCAGTGGACAGAGGACTGCGAGAACAGCTTCAGCGAACTAAAACGGAGATTGACCAGTGCTCCTATTTTAGCTATACCAGAAAACACAGACAGCTTCGACATCTACAGTGACCCCTCTAAATTGGGATTAGGAGCAGTACTGATGCAGCAGGGCAAGGTGATCGCCTATGCCTCCAGACAACTCAAGGATTATGAGAGGAACTATCCTACTCACGACCTTGAGCTTGCAGCAGTGGTGTTCGCTCTCAAGATTTGGAGACATTATTTGTACGGAGCTCAGTGCAGAGTGTATACAGAAGTTAATGGTCGAACCCTCCTTTTATAGCCCTATCCGAGCGTCTGGACTCCTCCCCGGGAGAGCCGAGCTGACGTAACGTGCTCTCGTCAAAACTTCATCTAGCAAATTTTATCTATCTCCGGACGCCTGGACCGGTATGAGCGCCTGGACTGCTAACGTAGTCAGCTAGTTGAAGTGTGCCACTGCAACCTACGGATGAAGTTTGCCCGATCTAGGCGCCTGGACCAGTCTGAGCGCCTGGACTGTCCAGGTGCCCTCAGTGACAAAGGCTAGCCAACCGACATGCTCCATATTGACCACTAACCCGAGTCCAGGCGCCTGGATATCCTATTTCCAGTAAACTTTATTCTGCATCATAGGTTAGTCTAACAAGCAATAATATGTAAAGCAGAATAATATCATCAAAGTCTGAAGTATTTCTTTACTCAGAAGGATCTGAATATGCGACAGCGCAGATGATTAGAGCTGGTCAAGGATTATGACATAGATATCCTCTACCATCCAGGGAAAGCTAATAAGGTAGCAGACGCACTCAGCAGGAAGTCCAGTGCTACCTTATTATCTTTGGCAGCTATGTCACCACCCCTAAGGAAGGAGATTACAGATTTTAGTCTCGAGCTTATGGTCGGGCAGCTTTCCACTATGTCCTTAGCATCTACCTTGCTTGATGATATCCAGACAGCTTAGGAGCAGGATCCTGAAATCCAGAAAATCAAGCAAGGGTTAGCAGAATCAGAAAGTGGAGAGTTCAGAGTGTCCGCCAGTGGGGTAGTGTACTGTGGTGACAGACTTTGTGTTCCAGATCAGGAGGAACTACGAAAATAGATTCTAGATGAGGCTCACAGGACTCCCAATGCGATGTATCCTGGCTCCACCAAAATGTATCAGGATCTGAAGAAACGATTTTGGTGGCCTGGGATGAAGCGAGATATCGCCAGATACGTCAGCATCTGTCTAACCTGTCAAAGGGTTAAGGCAGAACATCAGCGACCAGGAGGAGTTCTGCAGCCGATCCAGATCCCAGAATGAAAGTGGGAGGATATCTCTATGGACTTCATAGTGGGATTACCCAGAACCACGAATGGTTTTGATGCCATCTGGGTAATAGTCGACAGGTTGACTAAATCAGCCCACTTCTTAGCTATCAGAATATCCTATTCCATGGAGCAGTTAGCTCAGTTGTATCTCAAGGAGATAGTCAGGATGCATGGAGTCCCAGGAACCATTATATCAGACAGAGACAGCAGATTTACATCACACTTCTGGAAGTGTGTACAATCAGCCATGGGCACCCAGTTAAAATTCAGTACAGCCTTCCATCCTCAGACAGATGGTCAGACGGATCGGGTAAATCAGGTACTCGAAGATATGCTCCGGGCTTGTGCCCTAGATTTCAAAGGAAGTTGGTGCAAATATCTGAGTCTAGCAGAATTTGCATACAACAACAGTCATCAGGCCACTATCGGCATGGCACCTTATGAGGCACTCTATGGGCGGAGGTGCAGATCACCAATCTGCTGGTATGAGAGGTGGTGAACAGAAGGAACTAGAGCTTCAGACAGATCTAGTAGCAGATACCACAGCAGCCATACAGCAGATTCGCCAGAGGATAGAGACAGCACAGAGCCGTCAGAAGAGCTATGCTGATACACGACGCAGACCCCTAGAGTTTTCAGTTGGGGATACAGTTTTCCTCAGAGTAGCTCCCATGAAGGGAGTCATGCGTTTTGGGAAGAAGGGCAAGCTAGCTCCCAGATATGTGGGACCATACCTTATCACGAAGAGAGTGGGCAAGGTAGCATATGAGCTAGAGCTACCTCAGGAGATGTCAGCCGTCCACAATGTATTTCATGTCTCCATGCTGAAGAAGCATATTCCAGACGCCACCCAAGTGATTGAGCCCCAGTTGGTACAGGTCCGTGATGATCTCAGCTATGACAGTTGGCCTATTCAGATAATAGACCGAGTAGTAAAGAAATTACGGAACAAGTAAGTACCATTAGTCAAAGTCAGCTGGCAAAATCACACAGCAACAGAGGCGACTTGGGAGACAGAGGCCAGCATGAGACAGAAGTACCCAGAATTGTTTTAAGTTCGGGGACGAACTTTTTATAAGGTATGGGGATTGTAACGCCCGAAAATTCTCAAAACTATATTAGAATTATTCTACTATTTTTCTGGAATTTTTAGATATTTTTCCGGAAAAATCCGAGTAGCGGAAGTAGCAAAAATAATTGGAACCGTAAAATAGCTTAGGCGGGAATCGAACCCGAGATCTATGGATTACGGATAAGTTTAGTAACCGGTGAACCCAGCAGGGCCGTGCTGAAAGAAAGGAGAACCAAATATATTTATATTAGAGTTGTGTTCATTAAACCACTTAATATAAATAATAAACTTAAGTTGGGGTTTGGGTTATTTTGGTTCGGCACATCCTTCTCCACCGAAACCCAACACCACCGCCGCCTCTCCCTTCTTCTCCTCTTCCTCACGCACGGCACACCAGGCCAAGGGTCAAGGGATCACCTTCCGGCGATGACTCCAACACGAAAAAGGTTCATTTCCGCGAGAGGAACGCGAAGACGTGAACGGATCGTCGAGAGGATCAGTTTTCCGGAAGACCTAGCGGATAGAATCGTAAGAAAACCTTGCGAAAGAGGTAAGAAACCCCTCACCTGCAGTATAATTGCTCTCGCTTGTTAGTTTTGGCGTTAGTTCAGTAGTTTTATAGTTTTCAGTTTTAGGGTGTGCTTTTAGTGCACACCAAGCATTCAGTAGAATGCCCAGTTCAAAAGGATGCACCAGTAGGCGTCCTAACAGCATGTAAAATGTATTAGAAATATTTTATTCAGTTTATTATTAGTTATTACAGTTATATGGATCAGATATCCATTGGGTGAGCTCCCACAGTAGCCTCTAGGTTCAGATAACCTAGAACAGCAAAGTAAAATAAAATAGTATTCAGTATTTTACTTTTTATTCAGTTGGCACTGTACTGGTTGGACTCCCACAGTCGTCCCTAGGTTCAGATAACCTAGTAACCTCGCTGGATTCTGAACTTGCAATCCCGGGTCTAGGTAGGGATGCGCGCATAGAAGTACAGATGTCGGGCCCAAGCAAGATGATTATCTATTATATGTATAGTTTTCAAATTTGAAACCAGTGATGAGAACACTAATTTAGCTTTCAGTTCAGTTCAGGTTCAGTTTACCTGATTTGAGTTCATGTACAGATTTAGATATATGCATGACTAGTTCAGTTTCATGCTCAGTTTATAAGTATGTCATGTTCAGTTTAAAGCATGTTCAGTTTATATGTTATGCCATGCTTTGTATGATACTATGCCATGCCATGCTTGCATATTCAGTATGTTTTTCAAACAGCATGATTTAAAAATCATATTTGCATCGTATGCATGATTTAGTGAGGTAGATGGTTTCTTACTAAGCCTTAAGCTTACAGATACTATATTTCCTTATACTGCAGATAAAGGTAAAGGAAAGATGGACTAGCAAAGGAGGCTGAAGGACAATGCAGATCAAGATGTGTGTGTGTGGAACTGGAATGAAAGATCTTAGGGATCTAACAAGCTTTAATTATGAATTTGAACTCTTTAGCAATTTCAATTCAGCATATGAACTTTAGTATTTCCATGTTTAACATGAGCTAACGAACCATGCTTTAGATTATGTTTAGAATGTTAAATATATGATGTTAGAAGGTTAGTATTTACATGCTAGAGTGTTTTCATGTATCTAGAACTTGTGTATGCGATTTTTGGCACGAATTAGTGCTGGAAATTAGAAACTCTGATTTCGTTTCAGACTTTCAAAACCTGGATCGGTCAGCAGACCGATCCAGTGCCATTCCTCTTCCTGGATCGGTCAGTCGACCGATCCAGATGGATACAGTAGCTACTGTATCTCCCAGGATCGGTCAGCCGACCGATCCATCCATGAACAGAGAGTTCGGGACGAAATCTGTAGTCACTGATCGGTCGGCCGACCGATCAGTGAGCCACTGATCGGTCTCACAAACCGAACAGTGAGCAGCTGGATCGGTCGGCAGACCGATCCAGCCAGTGTTCGTGTGGGTGCCAGTGGATTGTTCCACGGACCGATCCAAAGCTCCAGTTTCACCTCCCCAGCATAGCTATGAATATCTAGAAGGTAGTTGGATATGAAATCTCACTCCTACAGAGTTAACAGAGGCAACTACAATAGTTTAGTAAAATTTTATTTTACCCAGTTTCCACACAGTACACCCCAGTAGCGTCAGTAGTTAATGTAGCAATCCGGCTCATAGCTTAGTATCTAGGAGTTGGGACGTTACATAAATTCTCTAGTGTACTTACCTTGAAATCCTTAGAGATGTAGTATGCATCTACTAAGGATGACCATTCTGGAGTTCTTGGGAAGGCGTTGAGCGCATACCAGATTAAATCTCAGTTCTCTACTGATTCTTTGAGATTATTGAGCTGAGTGATGAGTTCTTTGATTCGTGCTTGGAGTTGTGCTACCTTTTCTCCATTGTTCATCCGCAGGTTTGTTAGCTGGGTTCGAAAGATGTCTCGCCTTGCTAACTTTGATTCCGAAGTACCTTCATGGAGTTCTAGAAACTTCTCCTAGAGCTCTTTAGTGGAGTCGTAGCTACCAATTCGATTGACTTCCTGGGAAGAAGGACGCTGAGCAGATGGAATTTTACTTTACGATTCACCATGAAATCGGTTTGCTCCTTCTTCATCCACTGGTATTCTTCTTTGTCTTTCAGAACTATGAAACCATATTTCATAATTAACAGAATCTCAAAATCCATTTTAAAGAATACCTCCATCTGGCATTTCCATTGTGTGAAGTCTCCCTCAAATTTTAGTGGGTGGATGTTTTCACTAGCCATCGTCTCGTTGCTTTAGTTGGCGGTTAGTCATTCTGAGGCGGTCTGGCTCTGATACCACTTGTTAGAGCAATTAGGGCCAACAAGAGGGGGTTGAGTTTATCTGTCAAAAAGTAAAACAAACACCTTTCTCCTCCGTTTAACTCAGATTAGTAGCAATAGTATAATTAAAATAAACAACAAGAAAATGAAGGAAGAGGCGCAGGGTTTACTTGGTTACAATCTAGGTAGTTGTTAATCTAAGGACAATGAAATCTCTAAAAATCTCCTTCAATGAAGGCAGAGAAGCCTCTTACACTCGTTAATTGCTCAAACTATTGCTAGGAAAAGAATACAGGAGTTGTTGGCTATTTCCTAGGTCCAGAGGTATTTTTATAGCCCCTGAAAAATCTTATCCATGGATTGAAGGCACCTTCTAGGGGGCTGGAAGGCGCCTCCAGCGAGACACCAAAAGATAAAGATTTATCCTTTGGCAATGGCTCAAATCTGCCTGGTCGAAGGCTCCTTCCAAAGGGATGGAAGCGCCTTCATATTGTTCATCCAAGGCGCCTTCCAACCATGGAAGGCACCTTCCATAATGAAGGTGCAGGGGTGCCTTCAATTCACTTTGAAGGTGCCTTCAGCAGCAATTCTAGCCTCCTTTTTGTCTTCTGCTGCTTTAATCACCTAGGTGATCGCGACCATCTGAAATAAGGCTCACCCAGACCCATTTTTCGACCTTCTCCTTGAGCAGGCTTTCGCTCTGGCTTCTCGTCCCTGGAATGTCGCGCACATTCTTCTCGTCCACCAGTGTATTCTTCCGCAACACCTTGTCTCTCGGATGCACCAAGCCCATCGGCTCCCTTCTCGTGCCATCCTTCTCGCTAGCTGCATCTTCCACTCGACTTCTTGTGTTTTTAAACTCCTGCACACTTAGACACATGGGTCAAATAGGACCTAATCTAACCTGGTTGATCACAACAAAACTACTATGGGGTTCCAATAGATAAGTATTTAAAGGTAATTTTATTGATGAAAATAAGAAAGGGATAGTTAAAAGTGACTAACTTAGAGTTTATAAGGAGCTTTATGTTGGTGGAAAAAGCACCAGATGATCAAACCTAAGTTTTGATTATGGGAAAGGGTTCAAAATTAAGTTGTCTTGTGATCTAACAAGTGTGACTAAGTGTGCAGGAAAGTCCTAGTTGAGGCTAGGCAGGTGGAAAGTCCTAGCTGCCATTAAGAAATGAACTCTTGGTCTGGAGATTGGGCAAAGTCTTGGCAGGTTGAGGACTTTGGGTGAAATCCTAGAGTCAAGAACACTAGGTGAAAATCGTAGAGGTCGCAGACACCAGGTGGAAGACTGGACGAGTCATGGATCAGACGTTCAGTATGAAGTCCTGAAGTCTCAGACATTCAGCAAAAGTCTAGACGGTTTGGAGGATCAGTTTGGCAAAACTTAATTTCTCCTGAGAGGAGTAGGTGAGGACTCGTTCCTTATTGAAGGAATAGTAGGTATTGATTTGACCTAGGGTTTTCAGGAAATCTGAAAGTTAGAATCGGACAGTCCGGAGACTATCAAGAAATTTTATTAATCATATTTTATTGTGTTACCTTTGTTTTGTAGGGTATGTTTGGTATTTTTTTACTAACATGTGTTGTAGGAAGTGAAATGCACAAAAAAAACTTGGATGAACACTGTTCAAGGTGCCTCCAGGGCTATTGGAGGCACCTCAGGTGTCTTGGCTGAAGGCTGCGCAGAGAGGCATGGAGGCACCTTCCATGCACTTAAAGGTGCCTTAGAGACAGGATGGAAGGCGCCTTCCATAAGCTTGAAGGCGCCTTCTGATAGATAAACAACACAGGCTGCAGAAGTTATCATCTCCGACGTTGTGGGAATAATTTTCACAGCTGGAGGCACCTTCTATGGGGTTGAAGGCACCTTTAGTAGTTTATAAAAGTCTTGTTCGAGTAGAGGCTTAGAAAGATTTCCAATTCACATTCTTTCCTTGTGTGCTACTCCAAAGACAATCCAATGAAGTTGTAACGTTGCTCCGACAACCAGAAGCTTGCAATTCAACACCGTCGTTGTCAGTATAATTTTAAATTATTATAATTAAGTTACTGTACTTGTAATTCTCTATTTGTAAAGATTTTTTGAAATTATAGTGATTGCCCAACGAAAGTGATCAATGATCATAGACCTTGGAGTAGGAGTCATCATAGGCTCTGAACCAAGCAAATCTTAACTTGTGTTCTTGTGTGATCTTCTTTCTCTTTTACTTTTCTTTCCGCTGCACGGTTTACTCTCGATTATTTTTAAATGAACATGAAATCCATGAGTACTATTCACCCCCCTCTAGCGCAATGATCCTACAATTAGTATCATAGCGGGGCCACTTCAAATCAGTGAAACCACCATTTATGAAATTTTTTGTGGTATTATTTTTAAATTTTTGGGAGTTGATCGAAATCGGTACAATTACCCCTTCCGATTTTTTTTTGCAATCAAGTTTTTTTTATTTCTCGAAGTTGGTGCTATTGGGTTGCAAGGTTGCAAACAAAGTTTCACATTGAAAATATATGGAAAAGATCATATATTTATAAGGAAAAAATATCTTCATTGGTATGATGCCTTTTAGGTAGAGCCCAAAAATAAAAACCACGAGGGATTAGGCCCAAAGTGGACAATATTATGCTATTATGGAGATATCTAAATTCTTTTTGATTCTAACAATTGGTATCAGAGCCCGATCTGTCAGAAGGTCTAATCGCCAACTGTGCACAAGAGCTATGGTCTAATTGAGACATGTGAGTAGAATATTGACCTCGAATAAAGGAAGTGAGGGCTCTCGTGTCTGAATCAAAGGACCAAACACCAGGCAAGAAGTCTTAGTTATGACTAGGCAAGGAAGTCTTAATAGGTCGAGTGCACCGAGGGGAAGGAAGACCTGGTGGGTTGAGGATCGGACATGGGAAGCCTGTGGTCCTATGTTTGAAAGGGGGATTTTTGGGTTGCAAGGTTTTAAACAAAGTCTCGCATTAAAAATACATGGGAAAGATCATAGATTTTTAAGGGAAAGATATCTTCATTGGTATGAGGCCTTTTGAGTAGAGCCCAAAAAAAAAATCATGAAGGCTTAGACCCAAAGTGGACAATATCATGTCATTGTGGAGATATCTAAATTCCTTTTGATCCTATCCTAAACCCCGGGCGCTGGGACTCCCTACGAGCACCTGGACCGTGATGTAGGTCTGACCAATCCTTATGCTCCAGCTTAGAAAACAAATGATATTTGGTCGTCCAGGTGCTTGGACCAGCTCTGGGCGCTCAAACCATGAGGGTATCTGGCCCTGGCCTAGGCTGCTGCTCGGCGAAGGCATTCCGGGCGCCCGACTCCTTCCGGGCACTCGGACCCCCATTTTTCCCATTTTCAACTTCTTGCAAAATAAGGTTTTCCAGGCACATAATATGTAAAGAACAATAAGATTTGACAATCTTCGAACTATCCAATCCTGACTTTGAGTTTTGCTGAAACTCTAGGTCGGACCAATGCCTACTGTTCCCTCTTCGGGGAACGCATCCTCACTTACTCCTCTCAGGAGAAATTACCTTTTGCCAGATCATTCCTCCAAATTGTCTGGAGTTTTGCTCAACATCTGAGACTTCAGGACTTCTTCGCTGAACGTCCGATCCCTGACCCGTCTAGTCTTCCTCCTGGTGTCCGCGACCCCCAGGACTTCCACCCAGAATCCACGATCCTAGGATTTCACCTGACGTTCTCAACCTTCTAAGATTTCGCCTAATCCCCCGGACTAGGACTTCATTGCTTAACCGCAGTTAGGATTTTCTTTTGCCAAAGATCACTTAGGACTTTCCTGCACACTTAGTTTAACTTGTTAGATCAAAAGATAGCTTAACTTTGAACCCCTTTGCCGTTATCAAAATATAGATTCGATCGTTTAGTGCTCCCTGCACCAACAATCTCTCCCTTTTTTATTATGACAATCTGGTTCAAAAGTTAAGTAAAAGCATACAAAATAGTAAAGTATTAAGAACAAGTAGATAGAAACTTTTTTCAAAAACTAAGAATTCTTTAAAAGGTTAAAAAAACTCCCCCTGAAACATTGTATTTTCTTAGCTTTTTCTTTAACAAAAAACTTAGCTCCATCTTAGATTTTAAGAACTTTTATTAAGTACTTAGCCTTTGAAAAATATTTGTTATATACAATTTATTAAGTACTTAGCTTTCAAAAGGATTTTTATAAACACTCTAAGTACTTAATTAGCTTAGAAAGATTTTGATAAAAAATTTAAGTACTTAATTAGCTTAAAAAGATTTTGATAAAAACTTTAAGTACTTAATTAGCTTAAAAATATTTTTATAAAAAACTTTAGTTAAGTACTTAGCTTTGAAAAAACTGTTTTGTTTAACTTAACTTCTATTATTCCTCATTTAACTTAACTTTTATTATTTCTCCCCCTTTGACATATATCAAAAACAATCTTAGAGTTTAGAGAAAAAATTTTTAATCTCCCCCTTAATACTAAAATTTTAGGTGAATGATTTTAAGTTTGAGGGGGATGTTCCTGTTTCTTATCCTAAAGTCCAAGAATGTAAAGTAAAAAAATTTTGAAAGAAACTTTAAAACATTTATCTACTTTCCTTAGATTAAATATCTAACCTTTAGTTACTAGCCATTTACCATAAGATAGTGGCATTCACTTGGTTAGTCAAGTTAAGTATGTGATCCTATTAGTTTTAACTAAAATGAATAACTCAACTTGATCAATTTGAGTTGGTATTTATAGCTCAGACTTATGTTGATGCATAGATATAAATATTCTAAAGTCTAGGCAATACTCTATACCTTATGTTGAGAGGTTGGAATATGGATGTGAAAGCTCTTTGGGATTTATAAGGCTCGATGAATCATCTCCATATCATAGTTGTCAAAATCAGAGTGAGTAACGTGTACCAAGGAGCAAACATTTCTTAGGCCATGGATGGATGAAGGAAAAACAAAGGAAGATCAGAGAAGGCACTTACTAATGCAAATCACAAGAAAAGGAACGTAGTTGATGGAAATCGCCAGTGGAGAAGATGGAAGAAGATGGAGCGCAAGTGGTTTATCTCTAAGATACTTAGGGTTTTTAAACATAAGTCATGAGAGATTCTTTAAGCTCGACCATCTGATCATAACAGCTTGATTGGTGGTAACTGTCGGATCAGAGAGGAGGGAAGACAGCCGGTGCGTATGAAAAGACGTGTGTCAACTGTCATAGTAGAGAATGAGGAGTTCGTGGGATAGGTGGTGAGTGCCCAGGAAATGACATTTATGATAGACAAGACAACAAAATCATTTCAATAAAGAATGTCCTCTCGGGTATGATCAATGCACTACCTAGCATATTAAGCATCTACACATATTTTTCCAAGAAAGATGAAGTTGGTGGTGACAATAATGGGCGATAAGAAGCATGGTCAATTGGTTAGACTAGCCGATCGGACAAAAATAAAACTCGGGTCTAGTTAGTTGGCTATGAACCTCCTTCGACTAGACTTGAAAAGGAGACTAGTGATACCGGGTGTTACGAGTGGCCCCGAGGGTAATATGGGATCAAGGGTCAAGATGATGTGACAGTTAAAGTCAAGATGAGATGGCGGTCAAAATTAAGTATAAGTAGCTGAATGAGTCACTTTCACTAGGGCTCAACACCCATTTCTCAGGGGCAAGGCAACTCTTAGTATATGGTTGGCCGACCCAAAGTGCCAGTCGGACCTTCTAGAACTCAGCTCCTCACTCCTCAAGGGCATGACCTCTCGTATATAGTCGAACGACCTAAGAACCGGTCAGACTTACGAGGCTCAACTCCCTATTCTTCAAGCACAAGTCTCTTAGCATACAGCGGTCGACCCTAAAGCTGGTCAGACTTAAGGGACTTAGTGCTCCACTCTCCAATACTAAGATACACAAAATAAACTTGGTCGACTCTAGTACTGGTCGGGTACACAGGGCCCAGTTCCTTGCTTCTACAATACATCTATCAACATATAGTCGGTTGACCCAATAGTCGATCGAACTTACAGAGCGTAGCTCTCTATTTCTCAACACCAAGGTACACAGTATATATCCAGTCAACCCAATCGTCAGTCGAATTGATGGGGCCTAGCTCCCAACTTCTCATGCACAAGCCACAGCTGCTCAGCTACAATGCTGGTCAAACTGCCTCTAGGAAAAAACATTGTCAAAGAATAACAGCTACTCGTTAAGGAATATTCTGCTACCATAACATATGCATGCAATGGAACCTTCTTCTGAGGGTGGTCGTACAACTTCCATTGCCTAACATTACTTGATATATTCTGACATAAACATTTTTAGCCACCTCATTAATACAGAGGTGACAAAAGATGGTTCATATGCTTGTAATGGAACCTTCCTCGAAGGGTGGTCGAACATATTCCATTACTCGACATATTCTGACACTAGACTTTCTTTGACACCTCATGATTATAGAGGTTCTGAGGGTTAGTACAAAAAGGAGGGTCCTTTCCGTTAGCTAGGTATGTTTTTACTACACTCACACTCAAGCACTTGCATCTACTATTCATCTTCTTCTCCATTAGACTACTGTTCTGACTTGAGCGTTGGAGTCCTTGTGCCAGGGACCCCCTTCCTGGTTCTTGCTCTAACATCCCATTTACTCTCTCTAGTGTGCATAGAAAGGAGTACCCGGTGTCATCTTTCCTCCACCTCAGAGTCTTCTCATGGTCAACAACAGTGCCAACAACAGTACCTCAGAGTCTTTTATATTATTTTTGTTCTCAAGATGCCTACATTAACAAGGGAACTTTTGTATCATATTTCATTAATAAAAGGTAAAGTTTATGGTTATTATATTTATTTCAGACTTGTGTCAGATGAATAAGTATAATAATATCCTAGGGTAGTAGGTTCTAATCTACAGCATATCAATTGGTTGAATTGATAGTGAGTGGCTATATATATATATATATTTAACTATTCTTAGTCAAGCATTAATATACAAGGATAATATTAATACATTGAGACTAGCATGTAGGTCAACTGATGACTTAATCTGACAAGTCATGGATACATGATATCAAGTTGGCACATGAGTATATATTAGAGAATATGTACTAAATTGACCCGCCATTAGAATGTTTCATAGATCGTTATATGAGTATCATAAACATTCTCATAGTAAATATTGGTATGAATATTCTTAGACCTGAAGTTACTACGGTTCCCTATATAAGGAGTTATGTACTTTGGTATCAGCAAACATTACCTATAATAAGATGGACTATAAAGTCAATCGTTAGATATCACTACAACAAAAATGTTAAAAGACAACACCCCTACTACAACGGTTTTAAGAGAAAGTGTTGCGTATTCGCTCAAAGACAACAGTTTTGGCCAAAACCGTTGTCTTTGAACTCCCCATTAAATATAAAAGACAACGGTTTTGGGAAAAATGTTGTCATTGAACGATTTCTTTTTGAATCAACAACACTTTTTACAACGGTTTTCTAAAACCGTTGTCTTTAAGCACTTTTATTAGGGGCTACGATAACAGTTTTGATAAAACCATTGTCTTTGGCATTATTCGTTTCGTCATTTCCGCTCGTAGTTTTGCTTTCCCACTCTGCAAAAATCTTTTCGCGCCGTGTTTTCCCCTTAGCGTTCCCAAACCCTAAGCCATTTTTCTTTCCTCTCCTCGACTATCTCTTCACGCCATGACACCAAATGGAGTGATCCATTTCGTTGCTCTCCTGCTCGCGATGAAGGCAAGAAGCTATCGCTCTTCCTCTGCGATTCTTCACCGGTCACTTCAACGAAGACTTTCCCACTTCTCCGTGGTCCCGGTAGCCACTTCGCTTTCTTTCTCTGCGTCGTAGAAGCTCCTCACCCGTTGCTTACACAAACCGTTGCCCCCTCTTCTCTGGTGGACTTTCGCTTCCGAGGCTCGGATCGACGCCACTATGTCTCTTCCCCCAGCTCTGTCCGGGTTTGGGTGGCGAACTCCTCGGCCGAACTGTCCATGGAGAGATTCTAGCTGAATCTAAACCCTTTTCGGTTCATGCTGCTGCATCGGGATCGATTCCCCTGATAAAGGTGATGCCTGTGAGGTTTTATTGTTTGCTTGGCTCCCTTTTTGTTGGATTTAGGTGCTCTCTTATTTGGGAAAGGGCTTCCGAACCTTACTACCCGTGCTCACTCCCATCCCACCCCCGCGAAGATATCGTTGCCTCAAGATCTTAGTGCTTATGTGAGCTTTGTGGTTTTGGAGCCCGATCCTACTTCGACTGGGATTATGTTTCTGGGAAGTTGAAAAAAATCGCACCAAGAATCAACAATCGCAGTGGATTTCCCAATCCACTGCGGTTGTTGATTCTTGGTGCAGTTTTTTTCAAGTCCCTTGATTCATTTTGATTGATGGTCCTTGGCCTTGTTTTAATTACTTAGCTCTGCAATTTTCCTTTTAGTATACTGTTATTAGGGGATTTACCCGGTTTGTAAATGTTGGGGACGAAAGGGGAGAGACGCCTCTACATCTTGCAGCACGGCGAAGATGGACTGAGTGTGTCCGTGTACTCTTAGACCATGGGGCTCTTGTTTCTTCTTCCACTAGGGAATATGGGTATTTTGACTGATTTATATACTCGATCATTTTCCATTATGTTTATGTGTCAATTTTCTGTTTTGAGATCGAAATCCATATTTTTCAGTCATTCTGGGAGCACTCCTCTACATTTGGCAGCTCGCGGAGGAAGTTTGGATTGTGTTCGCACATTGCTTGCATGGGGAGCCGATCGATTCTAGTGGGATTCATTTGGGTGGGCATATTTCATCTTTTCAAATTGCCTATACTCTTGGAGAAATTGGAACTGCTAACTTTACAATTGAAATCTTGAACAAACAGACAGTGTAGATTCTTTGTTAATTGGCATTTTAGTGATTATCTTCCAACAACCATGAAATCTCTTTTTAGGAATTTTTTAGGCAGCATTTAGCCTTTTTATATTTTGGCTGTCTTTTGTTAGTTGAGATGAATTATAATGAATCAAAATTTTTCATACATCAGGAGAGTCAATTTAAGGAGTCTCTCTCTCTTAATTTTCTATTTATCTACTAACAAACTAATTAAAATTTCTATGTTCATGGAAGTTTTGTCTTTGTTTCATTGTTATTAAACATATGCTGATCCATATTCCACAGGCGAATACCTTATTCTGTAGCTATAAAGCACAATCATGGAGCTTGTGCAGCTTTGCTAAACCCATCAGCAGCAGAACCTCTTGTTTGGCCTTCTCCATTAAAGTTCATCAGTGAACTTGATCCAAATGCAAGAGCTCTTCTAGAAGTAGTTCTGATGGACGCTAACAAGGAAAGCGAGAAAATAATATTGAATGAAAGAAAAAAATTGTTATCTCCTGCAAATGTGGATGAAGCATTTCATGATGATGCTTCTGAGGTATTACAACATCTCCTTGATTAAGCATTTCTAATGATTTCCAACTTATAATGGATTTTAGGCTAGTAGATCTTGCGGCACCACAGAGGCTTTGGTGAACTTTACGGCATTTTAATAGTTATTTCACTTGTTGAACATATCTGTCTAACAATGGACAACGGTGCATTGTTCGCATGATTGTGATAAGAGATCATAATGATTGAGCTAAGTTTGAGCATGTCTTTAACCTTGTTTAAAGCACAATGATGGATACTTTTATGCTGTACACTTGAATAAATTGTTGATCTTGCACGGTCCTATTCCATAAAGAACTACACTAAGCTAACAGCATTGTATGCGTTTTCTTCTATTCATATTTTTTGTTTTATCGATTATAGTTATTGGCAATGAGAATTTACTATATATTGTTGCATGAAGTTGTCACATTACTTATTTTTCAAGGTATCTGAGAGCTAATTACATTCAAGGGAGCATTCCACCCAAGATTGGAGAACTTGTGCACCTTACCATCTTGTAGTTTTTACATCCCCTTGTTTTCTTTTGTTATATAGTTGTTTCTTTAATCCGTTTTCTTGAGCTTGATGTAAAAAAATGTAGGGACTTGTCAAGAAATTTGCTCAGGGGCACAATTCCTCCATCTATTGGCTCTCTGAACCCATTATGATTTCTGTGAGTCTTCATGTGATTATTGGTGGCTAGGCAGTTTGTTGTTGCAGAGTTAACTGTTTGATTATG
This sequence comes from Zingiber officinale, assembly GCF_018446385.1. Classification (NCBI taxonomy): domain Eukaryota; kingdom Viridiplantae; phylum Streptophyta; class Magnoliopsida; order Zingiberales; family Zingiberaceae; genus Zingiber; species Zingiber officinale. The sequence goes on along the minus strand of NC_055996.1, from coordinate 17,255,902 downwards.
ATTTTTTTTAACAACTGTAGGAATTTATCAACAAATTTCTTGTCTGGTGAAGTTCCATGTAACACCCACGAATTTCTTAAGCTAAGTATGTGAAGATTTTCTCTTAGAATAAAAGAATAAGATAGAACCAAAAATATATAAAAGGAAAGGAATTGGTCAAGGATTGAACCTTGAACCTTTTAAGCTAAGGATTATGGAATTACCACTAGACCATCATAATTTATTGTTAAAGGAGGAATGGAAACTCTAGATAATTAAAGTTAAGAGCATGATAAAAAGAAGAAAGCAAGAAAAAAATTCCATTAGCTTTCTTCCTCCTTCTCTTGATTAAGAAGAAAACAAGAAAAAGACAAATTGTCTTCTTCTCCTTCTTTTTCATTTTCGTGGATGACAAGATGAGGGAATTGGAGAGAAAAAAAAAGGGGATGAATGAAGACATTTCTTCATCATTAAGAGAATAAAGGATGAGTTAAGAAGAAGGGAAGGCAAAGTTTCTTTTTGCTTCTTACTCTCACCTAGCATAAGAGGAAAAACTAAGAAGGGATTTCATTTTTTCTTCCCTTCCCTCACCATTGCCGTGACCTAGAGCATCCTCTCTTTCTTTCCTGAAAATCCAACTAAGGTTTTCTCCCTAAGAAAACCAAACCACAAGAAGGAATCCTCAAGATCTACCTCTCACAAGCAAGAGAAGCACAAAGGAGCACTAGGAGGAAAAGCTCTCTCCTTTCTCTTCACAAAGGGTATCTTCTCTTAGGAAAAGACCAAGCAAGAGGAGGTGAGTATCCCCTCACCTGTGGTACAAGTTTTTATATGATTTTTGTTTGAGTTTAGATGGACTAACAACCTTGAGTTCTTATGGGAACTTTCGGCCATGACACTTGTAAGGTTTAGGGAAACTTAAAACCAAAACCAACATGCTTAAGTTTTTCCCCATGATATGTTATGAATATGATCTTGATATTGCATGCTTGTATGTGGCTTGGAGTTAGGTAATATCCTACCTTAGGGTTCGGACATGAAGAGACTTAAAACCCTAGGAAAGCTTAATTTAAAAATTACCATGCTTATGATCTCTTCTATGATGTGATATGAATATTTCCTTGATGTTTTATACTTTTAGGTTGCTTAGAACTAGTAGGACCCTACCTTAAGGTTTCGTCCATGAATGGATTAAATACCTTAAGGAGGCTCAACCTCAAATCTAGCTTGCTTATATTTTACCTTATGAAAAGATATGAAGATAACATAAAGCACTTGAGATTCATGTTGCTTAGGGTTAGGATTTTCACATGATGAACTTTCGGCCAACATGAAATGTAGGGCTTAGGCAAGCCTAAATTCAACCCTAGCATGTTATGTTCTTTTCTATGATATGCTATGAAATTCATAAGGTACTCACATGCTTGTAAATTCTAGAAGAAGTATCAAGTATGAAGTTTTCCTTAATATATTATGAATGTTCTCTTGATGTTTTATACTTTTAGGTTGCTTAGAACTAGTAGGACCCTACCTTAAGGTTTCGGCCATGAATGGATATATTAAATACCTTAAGGAGGCTCAACCTCAAATCTAGCTTGCTTATGTTTTACCTTATGAAAAGATATGAAGATAACATAAAGCACTTGAGATTCATGTTGCTTAGGATTAGGATTTTCACATGATGAACTTTCGGCCAACATGAAATATAGGGCTTAGGCAAACCTAAATTCAACCCTAGCATGTTTATGTTCTCCTCTATGATATGCTATGAAATTTGTAAGGTACTCACATGCTTATATTTGGTTGAAAACCTTAGAGTCACATTGATGGCATTTGGCCACCTATGTGTATGGACTTAGGAAGCTTGAAACTTTAATCTAATATGCTCATGTGGTTGCCTATGATAAATGCATGGAAATTGTTTAGGGTTCACATGTTTACATGCTATTTGTAACCAAGTTTTGGACCTTGTATGTTTCGGCCAATGTAGGTTTCAAAACCTAGGAAGCATAGAACCTAAATCAAATAGGCTTATGAGGTTCCTTATGATAAATGTTATAGAAATTAATTTGGGTTCATATGCTTGTATGATTTCATGTAACCTAAATGAGCCTATGCATGTTTCGGCCACCCTTAGTGGGTTGAGGATTTAAACTAAATTATGACTCATTATGTACTTTCCTTTGCCATGATATGAATTAGGAAAAAGTTAACTCGTGATCCATGCATGATTATGTTTCTTTTTTTTCCTTCCTTCCATGATATATTGTATTGCTCGTTTAAAGTATGCTTATGAACCATGCATGAGAGTGATACCTATAATGGCTATGTGCCCAAATATGATGGCTATGTGCCCAAGACAAGTATGATGGCTATGTGCCCAAGTATGCATGGCTATGTGCCCATTTATGCATACCTTATGAATGACATGAAGGATATGAACATGATATGCTATGAATGACATGAACATGATATGCTATGAATGACATGAACATGATAGGCTATGAATGACATGAACATGATATGCTATGAATGACATAAATATGATATGTTAAGAATGACACAGATATGTTATGAAATGATAAAGATATGATATGACATGTATTTTACTTTGAATGGCTTGTACCAAAAGGGTGGGCTCCTTATGCGCCCCTAGGTCAAATTACGGGCCTAGTAAAGGGTGGGCTCCTTACGTGCCCCTAGGCCGACCTACGGGCCTAGTTTCCTAGTAGGTTCAAGACTAGCTACCTTGAGTCTACTTAGGATGCGCGCATTATTTATGTATGTGGTACTAAGTCGGGCCCTTTTCATGTTGAGATTATTTTCAAGTACTATATGATATTATTTTAAGACATCTCACCCATGACATAAATCATGTTTTGAAAGGCATACTGCACATGACATTACCCATGTTTTAAAGGACATCTTGCATCCATGCTTACGATATAATGTGAAATAATGCTTTCAGTTATGCTATGATGTGATATATGCCATGATATGATGATTTCTTATGATATGATATGATCTATACCATGATATGATGATTTCTTATGCTATGATATGATCTATACCATGATATGATGATTTCTTATGATATGATATGATCTATACCATGATATGATGATTTCTTATGCTATGATATGATCTATACCATGATATGATGATTACTTATGCTATGATATGACTTATGCTATGATATGATGTTACTTATACCATGATAAGATTTATGCCATAATATGTTGTCTAATTTATGTTACGATATTATTGAAATTTATGCCATAATATGATATGTTTTTAATTATATGATGATATGAGCGTCATTTATTCTATGATGTATGATATGATGATTTTACATGATATGTTGGTTTTTGTGAGTAGGAAAGGATCTCACTAAGCCTTGAGTGCTTACAGATATTTTTCCTTGTACCACAGATAAATGTAAAGGATGGATAAACTAGAGGAGCAACAGGAAGGGGCAAGAGATGTGTGATGGTGACTTGGCTAAAGAAATAAAAATGACCTGCTTAAAAGAACTTATGAATAATATGTTATGTTATGTTGATGTCTTTCATGATTCCCTATGCATGTGTTAGAAATTAATAATATGACTATTAAGTTGAACCATGCTATTTCATGTTCCTATGCTCAGTATGATTTTAGAAAAAAAAATATATATGCTTCTGCTGTATGTATGTTATGTCTGCTAAGTCTATGTGTAAGAAAGTAACCCCGCCCCTCCCTTAGCAGGAGGAGGGGGCGGGCGTTACATTCCAATCGTTGGAATCCTTGTAACTTTCCAAAGCACTTCATGAGTAACTCTTCTATTCTCTCTGATGCTTCATTGGCTTGCTCCATTAATTGTTACATGTTATCCAATTGTTTTCTACTTGGGCAACTGAAGTTTTTCCCCCATTACACAAGCGTTCTCTTCTATCTTTTTATTTGACATATAGTGCATAACTAGCGTTCTGGGTGAAAATATCTTATTAGTTCTACTCAATGTTAGAATGTGTTATGTTAGCACTTTGCATTTGACCTTTTAGTCTTTGTTGGATAAGTTTTATGGCATTGCCAACCTTAAAGTATCATGCTTTGATTTGAATATGCCACTGGGCTAAATTGAACTCAATGAAGAACCATATGATTTATATGATTGAGATCGTTGCAAATTGCCAAATAGCTATGGATGTTATGCAATTTCATTTCCTTCTATACCAGTTGCTAATTTCCAATAACATGCTGCACAAATAAGACAACAGTAGTGCAAAGCTTAATTGTATCATCAATCCGTATGTGTTTCAGCAGGTTAAGATAATTCTTATTCGCTTACACGTATATTTTATCTTTTAATGTCTTTATAATTTGTTTATTTTTATCAGCTCCTACAACTTAATTCTGCAGATTTAATTGCCAAGGGAAATTTGTATACTTTGTCACGTGAAGATGCAGCCAGTAAGTTGCTGGAAAAGGCTTTAAAGATTCAGTTGGGAAGAGGATTTTAGCTGGCATATTATGGATTTTGATTACACATCTATTATTTTCTCATTTTGATGTGTGTAGTTAATTTTTGAAATTTAAAGATAACGTTTTTATGGATTGAATGTAGTAAATATTTAGTTTTGTATTGGTGGTTTGTTTATATTAAATAAAGATTGGTTGTTTGTTATTATCATGTTACAACATGAATATTAAAGACAACGGTTAGAAATATTGTAAAAAGTACGTAACCACAACGGATTTTTTTTTTTATAAAAAGTGATAAAAGACAACAGTTTCATCTGTTGTAAAATATATTAAAACTATCTACCACGACGGTTTTAAAATTAATCTGTTGTAAAAAGAGTCTACCACAACGATTTATTTCTGTTGTCGAAATTATCTACCACGACGGTTTTAAAACGTTGTCGTATCCTTCGTAAACAAATTTTGAGCATGTAAACAACAATGGATAAAAATCGTTATCAAATGTCTACAAAGACAACGAATTCAAAACTCTTGTCGTAGGGCAATACATTCTACAACGCCCTAAGTTACAATGGTTTTTTGACCCTACGACAACGGATATTATCCATTGTCGTTTGTAGTTTTTGTTGTAGTGTATGCAATAAGTTATGTGGAGGGATGTGAGTAATGTAGATGGGATCTATCCCTTCTATATGACGAAAGTAATATCTGTGGGCTCCTTGATTTAGTAAGACACAAAAATACATGGTTATGCTTAAATTAGTCAATATGAGATATTAAACTTATTTGATTGAGTGTGTCTACTTAGGGATCAAGAAACACAAAGATTGATAAGGGAATGACATGGTCTATGTCTCATGGATCAATCTAGATATCAAGGATAGAAGGAAAGTCATACAAGATAAAAGACATAGAAAGGTTAGGTTAGATCTCGATATTCTCGTCACTTGGGTAGCAATGATACATTGCTAGATGTCACTCATTGCTTATGTATCTAAAATATTATTTTATAAACATTGTCAAAATTATGAGAACCTATTGGGTCACACACAAAGAATATATTGATTTGGAGATAGGTTTATTTTAGTTTGACTAAAATATGATGGATCGTAAGATTATAGGATTAAGTTTAATCAAAATTTAACTTATTGAGTTAGACTCAAATGAATTTGGATTTAACTCATTGGCTTATTGGGTTAATGACTTATTGGGTTAATAGTTAATCCAATATATTAACATCCAACTCACTAAAGAAAATTAATATCCATTAATAGAGATTAATAAAGTATTAATGAAAAGGGAGACCAAAAGGTATAAACCTTTTGAATTACAATTGTACATCATGTGATTTGCAGAATGTTGATTCGAGATAGGCGTCTCAACATGGTATTGTTTAGTACTTCTTACCTTGATTCTTTAGTACTTTAACCTTAGTGCATGAGCTAGATATTCGAATAGATGATGTATTTACCTTAACTCCACTCATATTTTTCCTGAGTTTGATCTTTGAGCTGTTTGGATCCATATCTATACAATCTCTCATTGTCATCTATAATATTTAGCAAATACTATATACCATGTTTACTTGTTTTTATTATTGTTTATTCATGTACCCTATTGAGCATGCTAGTTTTGTTGTACTATAGTTGATTGCTATTTATATATGTGATGACTGTTGCATATTGTTCATCATGTCATTACATGCATAACGACGACTATATCTCCCTTGTGGTTGAGTGAGTCATTAGTCAGCATTACACACTCGGACACTCATGGGTAGTGGTAGCTGGAGAAGATGTCGCTTGTCCTGTCGTGCTCCCACTCAGTTACTCATGGGTAGTGGCGACTGGAGATGCGAGCAGCAGGGACCTTGTGCTATGTAGCTATTCAGTTACTATACAAACTATCCACTCGATCACTCGAGAGTAGTGGCGACTGGAGTATTGTATAGTTGTCATTGATCTAGCCTCTCGACCTTATAGGGGTTATGGTACAAAGGGGTGGGCGGGGTGACCATCCGTGCATACGCTTTTGTTATTATACTTACTTATGTTGTGGATTGCTTACTTATGTAGTTATTTTATTGTATCCATGTGATATATTTGTAGGATTGTAAGAAATTTAGATATCTCCATAATTACATGATATTGTCCACTTTGGGCCTAAGCCCTCATGGTTTTATTCTTGGGCTCTATCCAAAATGCTTCATACCAATGAAGATATCTTTCTCTTATAAACTCATGATCTTTCCCATGTGTTTTCAATGTGATACTATGTTTGCAACCTTGCAACCCCAACAATCCCCCCTCAAACAAAGGACCACAGACTTTCCACGTCTGATCCTCGACCACCAGGTCTTCCTGTCTCTCGATCCACCCGACCTACTAGGACTTCTTTGCTTATCCCCAACTAGGACTTCCTATGTCACGCCCCGAGGGTGTCCCTGTCCGAAGAAATTTCGACAGCACCTCCCCTGTACGGGTGACAATCTGAAGCATTTCTACAGACACAATATACATCAGCCACATGCAGCTGGAATATATACACAACCACGCAGTTAATAATCTCAGCCTACACGGCTGGACAAACATAACATCAACCACGCAGTTATATAAATTTTTTTTTCAGCCCACTCGGCTGAAACCAAAACCAACACAGCAGAAATACATGAAACAAGCTCATACAAAACAAAACAACACACTGCTAGCCGGCTAGGCTTACACCACACAATGACACAATACTCCGAAAACAAAACCGGAACACTCTAAGCCAAAAACACACATATCATATACCAAGATAAAATAAACAAGAAGGCGGAGACATGTCTTCTGATGTGACGTGGGGACCAGCAGACAGGATACTCCAAGCGACACCATAAATACCTGGTACCTGAAAAAGATAGTGTCAACGGGGGTGAGTTCAACAACTCAGCGAATACCAATGGACTTGAGTAGTAAGATATATCTAACAGCAATAAACATGGAATACAGCTTCCTAATCATATATATAGGAAAGATGCAAAACTGAAAGGTAACTGAGGAAGCTGTACTCACCAGGAACTCCTATCTAGACAAAAGGGTCGTCAAACTGAAAGTACCCTAAATCCTGTATGCATGTCAAACATATGCATCCAACCAAATGCAGCAAATAAATGCAGCAAACACAATCACAAGAAATAAATGCATCAATGCATATGATGCCAATGATGCGTCCTGGTCACCCCTGATGCCAGTCAGTCATCTCACACACAAATGGCGAGACCGAGCTGTGACAACCGTGCACTCTGTCGTCACTGCTCCTGATGAGTGACCGAGTGGACGGGATGCTGTCGGAGTACACCTATCCTCCTACCCCAAATCATAAATGGGGGAGCGTAATGCTCTCAACTCCCGGTACACGATGACGGGGAGGAATCCCTGCCGGCTAACACGTTGTGTCACACTACCCATGAGCGGACCAACGTAGCCAAACAAAGTCCCTGCTGCAACACACACTGCCTGAATCGACCACTAACCCATGAGTGGTGGTGTGTGCAGATCCATGTAACTGGCGATGTGCTCAACAATAATGGAGTCGACTATCGCATAGCATGCAATCATGATGCATGACAATATCCTGATCATCATAGAAAAATCCATGTATATATAATATGGGTACCACAATATCAGTAAGTCAAATTCACGAATCCAGGGTATACTGGTCCTCTATGGTATAACAACCTATATCCTAAACATATCCCTCTCCATAACATATGTACCAACAATATGCACAGATCAAAGAAAAAAGGGTCTAGGTACACAAATCAGATATGATATACAAATAGAGGTATACAAGTCAGGTATGGTATAAAAACCTAGGTATCAGATAATCTAGATACACATGCCAGAAAATAAAATCCAAAACCTAGTCCTAACCTTAGTAGGTATGGTATGTCACTTACTCTAGGAACCAAGGTACTCATGGCAATAATCATAAAACGTAAACCTGGAAACATAACAAACGACCAACAGATCATGCTATGGGTATCAAACCGTGACATACCAAGGCAAACATGATCATTGCTTGCAGCTATAAAATACTATGCATATCCAATAGACAATATCATAAAGATAAGTCAAGAGGTACCCGCCTTTAGATGTAGATCGTGTCAAACTAATCCCTTGTCGAGACGCTCGTCCCGAATCCAAGTCCTGCTATCACAGTATATTTTATTTAGCTAATTTCATCATGTATCCAACATTTCTTTCACAACCATTCTCCTTATAAATTAATCCAGTTCAATTAGTTAACCATTCATGTCAATATACTCCAATTATCCAATCCAGACATGAAACTAGCATTCATTTAGATTAAGCTATAAATTACGGTAGCCACACCTTGTTTAACCTAGTACACAACAGCTGCCAGAGTACCACTAAGTGTTAGGATCCTTCGTACGGCTAGAGAGGGGGGGTGTGAATAGCCGACCCCAAATCTCTCGCGTTTCTTCCTACAATTCGTTAGCGCAGCGGAAAATACAAAGAAACGAAAGAGAAGAAAACCAAACCTTAACACGAGGATGTAACGAGGTTCGGAGATTAGGGCTCCTACTCCTCGGCGTGTCCGTAAGGTGGACGAGTCCAGTCAATCCGTCGGTGGATGAGTCCCCGGAGAACCGGCTAATACAACATACTCCTTGTGGGTGGAGAAACCTCGCCACAAACGTTTGCAACAGCAAACAAAGAATACAAGAACAAAGAGTAAGCAAGAAATACAATAAGAATACACAAGCACTCTACCAATCTTGCTTTCTCGTCGACTGGAGTCCGGATGAAGCAGCAATAGCAGGAACCCAGTCGGAAGCTCACGCTAAGCTTTGGACGAGCTCAACAAAACTCAAGCACAACAGCACTAGCAACAGGAAGGAGGAAGAAGAGTTGTCGCACGGAAGATGCCCTCGATCCTTTTCAGACCAGAACGAAACTCAGCAAATTCAGCACGCCCGATCGGTCACCGGACCGATCGAGGGAAGTTCCCACGGATCGATCAGGTCACACGATCGATGCCCTGCTCGATCGGTCTGCGGACCGATCAGCCTCCTCCCGATCGGTCCCCGGACCGATCCAGCCTGCTCTCAGAGAATCGCACTCGTCTCTTGATCGATCGTGGAGACCGATCGGCGATACACCGATCGGTCCTGGACCGATCGAGCTTCTTTTCTCCGCTTCGATCGTTGCACGATCGGTGGACCGATCAGAACTCCACGATATCTGGAATCGATCGGTCACAAGACCGATCAGAACATCCGGATCCGACCGTGCGAGACCGATCCAGAGCTTGGTTTTGCCCAAACCAAGTCCAAACCAATATCCGTCAACCTCGACCTATTGGTTCATCATGCTTAGCATCCGTCACCCTTGACCTGCTAAGACTCCCCACCAAGTGTCCGGTCAATCCCTTCGACCTACTTGGACTTTCCAACACCGAAGTCCGATCATCCCTGATCCATCTGGATTTTCCAACACCAGAAGTCCGATCATCCCTGATCCATCTGGATTTTCCCTTGCCTGGTTTCACTCACCAGGACTTTCCAACTGCCTAACATCCCAGTTAGGACTTTCCCACTACCTGGCTTCACTCACCAGGACTTTCCACACTGCCTAACATCCCAGTTAGGACTTTCTCATTGCCTAACATCCCAGTTAGGACTTTTCCACTGCCTGGCTTTACTCACCAGGACTTTCCATACTGCCTAACATCCCAGTTAGGACTTTCCCACTGCCTGGCTCCACTCACCAGGACTTTCCACACTGCCTAACATCCCAGTTAGGACTTTCCCACGTGCCAAGCTCCCTGCTTGGACTTTTCCAGTGCCAAGTCTCCATACTTGGACTTTTCCAGTGCCAAGCTCCCTGCTTGGACTTTTTCCCGAATCAGGTCAACCAGGTCAACCTTGACCTACGGTTGCACCAACAATCTCCCAAACATCTATTCTTGTCCCACAACAAGAATAGAACTCTCTCACGAGTGTCAAACATCAACATGCAACACAACTAGGTCAACCTTGACCTAAGGTTGCACCGACAATCTTCCCAAGTCAAACATCAAAATACAACTCGAGTCACGTCAACTCGAGTCGGGTCAACCAGGTCAACCTTGACCTAAGGTTGCACCAACAATCTCCCCCTTTTTGATGTTTGACAAAACCATAATCAAGTTAGGTTAACCCGATAACCTAACTTAGGTTTTCAATCATCTTCCAATGTCCAATGTTCTTTCCTTGAACATTCTCTGGACATTCTCCCCTTAGGTTAACCCAATAACCTAACTTGGGTTCTCCAATAATTCTCCCCCTTTTTGACACACATCAAAAAGAATTCCAATGTTCTTCCTTGAACATTCCTTGACATTCTTTCCCTAACTTAGGTTAACTCGATAACCTAACTTGGGTTTTCTGATAATTCTCCAATGAACACTCTCCCCTTTTTGACACACATCAAAAAGAAAAGGAGGATATCAAGGTCAAGAGTTTCTTCCTAATGAAAGTCCCATACCTTTCATTGAAACTCTTAATTTCCTCCTTGATACTAAACTCAACAATCAACTTAGTGATAATCCCATATCACTAATCCTCAAAAGTCTTAAGGAGTAAAAACTCCCCCTAAGAGTCAACTCCCCTTGACAATTAGGTAAAAACTCCCCCTAAAGGTCAACTCCCCCTTGACAATTAGGTAAAAACTCCCCCTAAAGGTCAACTCCCCCTTGACCATTGCACCAACAATGTCTTGGAGAGTTTCAAACCTTTAGAAATCCACAAAACCCAACTTCCAGTTGAAATTTCAGACCAAAGCTGAAAATCAGAAACTGGCACGCACTGATCGGTCCCCAGACCGATCAGGAACCCCATGGATCGGTCCCCAGACCGATCCACGCTTTCTGGATCGTCACTGATCGGTCACCAGACTGATCAGGCCTTCGCCAGATCGCACCAAGCTCCTGGATCTCACTGGATCGGTCTGCAGACCGATCCACAATCCTCTGGATCGGTCCGCAGACCGATCAGATCTTCCCTGGATCGGTCCCCGGACCGATCCAGCCACTGAAATCAGAATTTCTGATTTCCCCTTCCGGAAATTCAGAAACTCCTAATAAATTCCAGAAAATTCCAAAAATCGTGAAATTTTGAGGATACATTCCTCATAACATACACTATCATGGAAAAATAGTTTTCTATGAAAATAGTTTCTATTTTCAAATCTTGATACAAAATTCGAAAACTTTGAAATAGTTCAAAGTTAAGTCAATTTTGTATCACAAGTCCAATGATGAATGCTATCACTAGGAAAGCTTCATCAAGGTTTTTCAAATCAATTTTAAAATGCTTTTAAAACCATTTGAATTTAGGACCATAATCTTAGGGCTAGATGTACATGACTTGTACACAAGCGTTCCCTATGATCCCCATTTCTTGAATTAGGCTCATCTAGGTACAAGGACTATGCACCTTGATCCTAACTCATGATCCTAATATCTCACACACATCTAAGGTGTATCAAACCACATTCAAGTCAATTTGATGTGAGATATGGGTTAAGGTCAACTTAGGCTAAGTTCTCATGCATTTTTCTAAACATCAATTTGATCTCAATATCAAATTATATGTTTGTCCTTAAATCAATTTTATCGATTATAATGCAAGAGATGATGACATGGCATATAATGATATCATAAGTAAAAACATGTGCCAATGTCATGATGTCATGGCATAAAGTTTGAATTTTAACTAAAGCATGACATATAAATAACCTAAGCATTATCATGACATTTCAAATGATCATAAATTAAATATGATGTCATGACATGGCATATGGCAAACAATCATGGTAAGTTAGCACAAATGAAATACCTAGATTACCTATCTAAGTATCCTTAATCACTTAGCTAATTTAACATCTAATCCTAGATTGCCCTTATATCCCTAAGAGAAAACCAAAATCCCAATTATGGTATTTCTCTAGGTTTTCTTAAATTGTGCCAAATAAGATTGAAATCGATATTTTTCAAATATGGCACAATTTACTCTTTAAGGAGTAAATAATAATTCTTTTTCATTTTCAAAGGTTATCAAAACCTTGAAAATGCTCCTTGAGTGTCAATTTCCTCAAAGTTGGGTTAACTACCCTTCTAATTGGAGTTGACACTCTCTAACCCATCTATGGGGTAGAGAAGATGCTCCTAGGAACCCAATACCTATTAGAGCTCATTGGGTTCACTAAATATTCACTAGGGATAACTTCCCTAGCAACCCTCCTAATGACCCTCTTAGGCTTTGAAGCCTTGGTCATTTGGGTCTCATCAAGGTCAACTATAGGGGTGACTCCCCTTGTAACCTTGGTAATGGTCTTCCTAGCCCTAGGTTTTGTTCCATAATCGAATGGAACATTATGATAAGTGGGCTTGACCACTTGGGACTTAGGTTTGTGACCCAAACCTTTCTTGTCCTTGGGCTTTGAGATTTGACCCTTAGACCCTAGAGTTGACTTCTCTAAATTCTTTAGGGCCTTTTCTAGAGTGTTAAGTCTTGACCTTAAGACTTGATTTTCTTTCTCTAAAACCTCAAGTTTTAATTTATCATTCTTTCTTGAGGTGTTCCTAGGCATATGTCTAGTTGTCTTGGGGTTTCTACCTAGGTTCTCCTTAGCCTTAGATGAGTTAATCCTAGGGTTGGCCTTCCTAGTATTGTTCTTATCTAAGCTAAGATGTTTAGCACCTAAGCACACATGTTGATTTCTATGATTATCATGCTTATCATTCTTGATAATTGCAATAAGACTACTAGCATGTATCTTATTAGAAGTGCAAGAATGAACCTTAGAGGATACCTTAGGGTTTGCCTTCGCTCCCCCTTTACACGTGCTTGGTCTTTTGTCCTTGTGAGATTGCCTCCCCCTTGGACATTGACTCCTATAGTGTCCCCGTTGCTTGCATTGGAAGCATACCACGTGCTCCTTGCCTTTGCGTGTCGGGACTCCGGCTCCCTTGACTTTTGGTGCCGGTGGAGTCTTCCTAACCCTCCTTGGACACTTACTCTTGTAGTGCCCATGTTTCCTACACTCAAAACACATTATGTGTAATTTGCTTGAAATCACAGTGTTTGAGTTACCTAGGGTTGTGGATGGAGATGAGCTTTCTTCTTCAACCCTTCTGGAGGTGGAAACTTCTTCTTCTTGCTCCGAACTTGAGCAAGAGGAACTCTCCTCCTCTTCTTCCTTGGATGTTGAGTAGCCCTCAACTCCCAATTTGCTCCCTCCATGATGTGAGCTACTTGGCTCACTAGGCTCCTCTTCATGGCTTGAAGTGGAGCTCTCTTCATGGTACTTGGCCAAGTTATCCCATAATTCCTTGGCATTGTTGTAACCTATCTTACACAAGATGTTAGTAGGCAATGAAAATTCAATTATTTTCGTTACCTCTTCGTTGATTTCGGATTTGTGAATTTGTTCTCTTGTCCACTCCTTCTTCTCAAGTGATTTTCCTTCCTTATCCACCGGAGGAGTAAATCCTTCTTGTACACAAAACCAATTCATTATGTTAGTCATAAGAAAATACTTCATCCTTACCTTCCAATACGCGAAGTCGCCGCATTCGTAGAAGGGTGGAATGGTGACGTCTTCTCCATAGAGATCCATTCTCTAGCTTTGCTCCCACGGGTGTTGATCCGATGAAGAGCGAACCTTTGCTCTGATACCACTTGTTAGGATCCTTCGTACGGCTAGAGAGGGGGGGTGTGAATAGCCGACCCCAAATCTCTCGCGTTTCTTCCTACAATTCGTTAGCGCAGCGGAAAATACAAAGAAACGAAAGAGAAGAAAACCAAACCTTAACACGAGGATGTAACGAGGTTCGGAGATTAGGGCTCCTACTCCTCGGCGTGTCCGTAAGGTGGACGAGTCCAGTCAATCCGTCGGTGGATGAGTCCCCGGAGAACCGGCTAATACAACATACTCCTTGTGGGTGGAGAAACCTCGCCACAAACGTTTGCAACAGCAAACAAAGAATACAAGAACAAAGAGTAAGCAAGAAATACAATAAGAATACACAAGCACTCTACCAATCTTGCTTTCTCGTCGACTGGAGTCCGGATGAAGCAGCAGCTTCAAAAGCTCTAACAGCAGCAGCTGTTCCAGTCGGGGAAGCTCACGCGAAGCTTTGGACGAGCTCAACAAAACTCAAGCACAGCAGCACTTAGCAACAGGAAGGAGGAAGAAGAGTTGTCGCACAGAAGATGCCCTCGATCCTTTTATACCTGCGAAGAAGAAACAGAAGAAACTAGCCGTTGCGTCGCAACGGCTAGAACTCTGATCGGTCACCAGACCGATCAGCCTAGGCGTATGAACCTTCTGTTCGACACCTGATCGGTCCCCAGACCGATCAGGTGTCGCGATCGAATCCCTGATCGGTCTGCGGACCGATCAGGCTCTGTCCTGATCGGTCCCCAGACCGATCCCAGCTCTCCCAGCTCTCTCACAGACAGAGAATCGCACTCGTCTCTTGATCGATCGTGGAGACCGATCGGCATACACCTGATCGGTCCCTGGACCGATCAGGAGCTTCTTTTCTCCGCTTCTGATCGTTGCCTGATCGGTCTGTGGACCGATCAGGAACTCCACAGTATGCTACTGAGTGGAATCTGATCGGTCACAAGACCGATCAGGAAACACTGAGTATCACTGGATCGGTCTGGAGACCGATCCAGAGCTTGGTTTTTGCCCAAACCAAGTCCAAACCAATATCCGGTCAACCTTGACCTATTGGTTCATCATGCTTAGCATCTGGTCACTCCCTTGACCTGCTAAGACTCCCCACCAAGTGTCCGGTCAATCCCTTTGACCTACTTGGACTTTCCAACACCAGAAGTCCGATCATCCCTGATCCATCTGGATTTTCCAACACCAGAAGTCCGATCATCCCTGATCCATCTGGATTTTCCCTTGCCTGGTTTCACTCACCAGGACTTTCCAACTGCCTAACATCCCAGTTAGGACTTTCCCACTGCCTGGCTTCACTCACCAGGACTTTCCACACTGCCTAACATCCCAGTTAGGACTTTCTCATTGCCTAACATCCCAGTTAGGACTTTTCCACTGCCTGGCTTTACTCACCAGGACTTTCCATACTGCCTAACATCCCAGTTAGGACTTTCCCACTGCCTGGCTCCACTCACCAGGACTTTCCACACTGCCTAACATCCCAGTTAGGACTTTCCCACGTGCCAAGCTCCCTGCTTGGACTTTTCCAGTGCCAAGTCTCCATACTTGGACTTTTCCAGTGCCAAGCTCCCTGCTTGGACTTTTTCCCGAATCAGGTCAACCAGGTCAACCTTGACCTACGGTTGCACCAACAATCTCCCAAACATCTATTCTTGTCCCACAACAAGAATAGAACTCTCTCACGAGTGTCAAACATCAACATGCAACACAACTAGGTCAACCTTGACCTAAGGTTGCACCGACAATCTTCCCAAGTCAAACATCAAAATACAACTCGAGTCACGTCAACTCGAGTCGGGTCAACCAGGTCAACCTTGACCTAAGGTTGCACCAACACTAAGAAGAATGGATGTCGGATCTCTACCACTGGAATTTCAGTTGCCGACACTGCCAAGGAGCCACTGCCAAGATGTTTCATTCCTATTAAACACCACATCCGAAATCTCAAACCTCTACACCTCAAGACTAAAAATCAAAATCCCTTACCTATGTGCCAATAGTTTCTTTCCCAAGCAGAAGTCACTGAAAGGGGTTGTTGAGGTCAGCAAACAAGGGCTCGCCGGTGGTGGTTGTGCTGCCAAGTTGCAGCAGAGGGGGCGGTCGTCGCCGGCTAGGGAAAAGGAGAAGGGGCAGCGTCGCGGCCTAGTGAGAAGGAAATTAGCCGGTTGTGAACCCAACCCAGGGTTCAGGAAATCGGCCGATTCTAGCGGCGGTGGCAAGGCCAGCAGACACGGAAAGCAGAGATAGGGAAGAGGAAATGGAGAGTAGTGCTCGGATTCCCCTCGTCCTCTGGTTTTGTTCGCAGAGAAGAGTGTCGTCGTCGGGTGGAGAAGGTGAAACGGCTTCGACGAAATGAAGAGAGGGCGGCGTTGGTTTGGGGGAGATAAGGAGAAATCGATGGTGAGGCGCGGGGGAGGCACGGGTCGGGGAAAGAAAAACGGGAAAAGAGAAATAAAAGAAAAGAAATATATATAATAATCTAACTTTTCCTCGCTTAAATGGGATAGCCTAAACAGGCTTTCCCGGGTCTCATTTTTATCCCCATAAATTCGTCCATACAAGCTCCGAAAAATTCCGAAAAAAGTTCCAGAAATTTCGAAAAATTCCCTTATCATTATTCACCATTTTTTCGATATTTTACATCCTACCTAGTGTATGGTCCTCTTGATCTGAATATAGGAGCCCCCACTTTCTTTGTTCGAGATCAATATTATATCCACATACCCACATGGCTCAATCAGACCATACCTCTTATGCACAGTCAACGGTTAAACTTTCTGGCAGTCCAGGCTCTTATACCAATTGTAGGATCATAAGGAATTTAGATATCTCCAAAATTGCATGATATTGTCCACTCTGGGTCTAAGCCCTCATAGTTTTGCTCTTGGGCTCTACCCAAAAGGCCTCATGCCAATAGAGATATCTTTCTCTTATAAACTCATGATCTTTCCCATGTGTTTTTAATGTGGGACTATGTTTGCAACCTTGCAACCCCAACAATGTTTACATATGTTGATTTATATACCTGTTGCATGTGGCTCGACACTATCTTACTTATTGGTAGTATGTGTATACTTCACATGTTACCCTTATAGTTATGAGCAGTATTATTGTAGATCTTCACTACCCCTGACTTTCTATTACTAGCTTAGTATATGGATTCAGGTATGTACATTTATTATGATATCTCAATAGTTTATGATACTTTTCTTGATGAAACTGTATACCTTTGGCTCGCTAGATATATATATATTATGACCATGCACTATTTATCTATTACTCGCTGAGTCTTAGCACTCATCATCCCATGAACTGGTTTTCTTTCGCCAGATAGCAAGTAAAGGATTTATGGAGTCGCCTGGAGATCCTATTCGCCAATCACATGCCACAACGAGCGACTTCTTCTGTTATTGCTTCCGTTTGAATTATTGGCTTCGGACTTGTTCATGTATATGTATCTTTTGTATGAAGTTTAGCTTTGTGGCTTCCTATAATTATTTTAATGTGGTGCCAAGCCGAGCCAGCTTGTAATTAGTTGTTTTGTAATTTTGCGTTCATTATTCTGTGACTTCCGCTATGTTTACTTACAGCTGTGTGGGTTGCTTATTATACAACTGTATGGTTATGTTTTTTTTATTCCAGCCATGTGGGCTATGTATATAATTGTATGGTTGTGTATGTTCTAGTTGTGTGGGCTGTTGATTGCTTATGAGTAATTTTGTGGCATTGTATATATGTTTCAATTGGCATTGCTATAAGGGAGGTGCTGTCCGATTTTCTTCGGATAACCTTACCTTCGGGGTGTGACAATTAGTTTAACTTTTTGTTTATTCTCTTGATCATTTTAGGGTTAAGATTTTCATAGAATTCTTACTTTTTTTTTTTACTTAAACTCTTACCCTCCCTTTTGGCATTCATCAAAAATGGATATGTAAATAAGTTCCACCAAAAGTATAAAATATTTAAATAAGCCAAGTAAGCTTGTAAAATAATAAAGGTTTTCAGGGGATTTTTTAAAAAAAATCAAAGATAGTTGTTAAATATGTAAATGCCAAGAATTTTTAAAGTAAAACTTTTTCAAAGGAACTTTTTTCAAGAATAGTCAGAGTAATTTTCTTTTAAGTAAGAAAATTTAGAAAATGATTGATAAGTTTAAATTTTGAAAATTCCTTTCTAAGCAAATTTTCAAAAGATATTTCAACCAATTTTTAAAAGAATTTTCTAAGTATTTTCTAAAATAACTTTCAAAATATTTTTCAAATTAAGAAATTTTGCAAGTATTTTTAGAAGAGGTTTGTCAAAGTAAATTTCAAAATGTTACTCAAAGTAATTTTTAAAATGTTAAAAAATTTGTTAAAGTACTTTTCAAAGTGTTTTTCAAACAACACCTAAGAGTTTTTGCAAAATATTTTTAAAGTAATTTTTAAAATACTTGGAAAGTAAGTTTTAAACACTTTTCAATTTTTTAAATATAAAAGGTTTGCAAGTATTTTTCAAAACATAATAAATTTGCAAACATTGTAAAAATATTTTAAAAGTATCTTTCAAAATAAATAACTTTTAAAGCAATGTTTTTCAAAGAAATTTTTAAACAGTTTTCAAAAGTCTTCAAATATTTTCAAAGGAATTTTTAAAATAGTTTTTAAAATATCTTTGAAAATATCTTTTAAAATATTTTAAAACGGTTTTCAAAACATAACCTCCCCCTTAACCTGATATTACTTTAAAAATAATCATCTAAAAAAATTATCCTTAAATGTCTAACATTTAGTTACTAGCTAACTACCAGAAGACAGTAACGTTCACTTGATTAGTCAAGTTAAGTACATTAATTCAGCTAGTTATTCACTTACAAGGATTACTTAACTTAATCAATGTATTTTAGTATTTTTCACTCAGACTTATATTGATGCACTAAAATAAGCATATGAAGTTCAAGCAATACCCTATGTGTCTCACACCATTATAAGTTTTTGAATACACAAGTAAGGTAATCCTAGTGTGCATGTGAGATGATGGCTGCATAAAACTATAGGATCATGCTTTCTAGGGAAAACCCTAGGCTAAATCCATAATAAATTTTTAAACATTAAAAAATGGGAGTTAAGCAAAAAGAGACAATTAGCCTAGAATTTAAAAAGTATTTGAAGAAAGAGACATCCTATCCTTTAGTTAGATATTCAAGGGCAATTAAAAGTTTACTAGATTATTAAAAGTAAGTAAATAACAAATATCTAGCAGCTAGATAACTCAAGCAAATAACATGTACAATTGCACTCATAAAATACACTAATGTCTAATGGTCATCAGCAGGTGGAGATGGGGATGGTCAGTTATATGTAAAGCCTAAAGAATGGCTTGTATCTATTGTTCTATCTACTAAAATCTAGTAGTCATCTCGTCACGAAGAGCGGTGAAACCCTCAGAGATTGACTGCTTGATCAAGGCAAAAGACTCCTCCAATCTAGCAAGGCGCTCATCTACAAAATATGAGGTCGATGGCTGAGTAAGGGTCGGAAGGGGTGTAAAGAAATCGTCCAAAAATGTGAATTCTAGAATCTCCTCCTCCATGGCCACAACTACCTCGTTGACCTCAGCTGGAATGACTGACAGAATACCCTTGTTGGCCTTGTCCAGAATGGTTGGTGGAATATCCACTCTCCAAGTCAGTCCCCCTAAGTAGTAACCTCTATATGTACTAATGTTAGCTCGCACTAACCGACCTCATCATACTTGTAATGCCCCGCCCCTTCCTGCTTAAGCTGACGGGGGTTACCTATCCTTACTTCTAAAAACACAACGGAAGTCTTATCTATAGCATATATATATTTTTTTCTTTAAACCTTTCTTTTATTTTTTTAACACATCATCATCAACTACCTATCATATGAGTCACATAACATGCTTAACATAACTTAAACCATAATACTAAAGAGCATGATGAAGTGTCATAGAGTTGTAAAGGAAACAACATGAACATAGTTCTTATTAATTAAAAGCAGGTTTTCCTCTTTAGCCAAGTCACTACTACACACGTCCTTCTTGCCCCCTCCTGCTGCTCCCTTAGTACATCCATTCTTTGCCCTTATCTGTGGTACAAGGAAAGTAAGCTGTGAGCACTCAAGGCTCAGTAAGATCCTTTCCTACTCACAAAAACCGTATAGCATAAATAAAGCTTCAATGCATAAAGCGTAAAGACAACTCATCATAACATGTATAGAAGCATCATATCATAACATAATCATATGGTATCATGGCATATCCTCATAAAGTCATAAAGTGAATTCTATCATAACATGATCATGATCATAACATATCAAAACATAATCATAAGGTTCATCCTATCATAACATAACATAATCCTAGGCATCATGGTATATCGTAACATAATCATAATGTGTTATGCAAGATGATTTTCAAAAACATGATTCATGCAATAGTATATGCAACATGTCCTTTGAAAACTTATTTCATACATACTTAAACATAATCATAACATAGTTAGGGCCCCGGCTTGTACCACATACATAAATGCGCGCGTCCTATGTAGATCCAAGGTAGCAAGTCTTGAACCCTACAAGGCATACATACTAGGCCCGTTTCTTAGTCCATCGACCTAGGGGCACTTAGGAGCTCATCCCTAACGAGGCCCGTTTCTTAGTCCATCAACCCCGGGGCGCTTATGGAGCCCACCCTTGGTACAAGCCATAAAAAAAGTAAAGTAGCATGTCATACATATCATGGTTCTTATCACTTCTTGCATGTCGTATTTCTTATCATATCATACCATATAGAATTTTGGGCACACAGCTCATCATAATGGTATGTAACATTTGGGCACACAGCACATCATAAATACATGCATATTTTGGGCACATAGCTCATCATAAATAGCATGTAACATGGGCACACAGCACATCACATATATCATGCATAAATTGGGCACACAGCTCATCATAAATAACACACAGCATAGCATAAGAGTTTCCATCATGTATAAATCATAAGTGTGCATAATTAAACATAGAAGCATAGCAATCTCATAAGCATGGAATATGAGGTACATGGGAAACATAATTAGCTTTCAAACCCTAATGTCTTATAATGGCCGAAACCTATAAATTAGGTTTTAGGTAAAAACCTCCATACCAACATGTGAACCCTAAACAAGTATTATTCCATATACCATAAGAAAACATCATGAGCATGTTTAGGTAGAGTTCTAGGTTTCTTAAGCTTACAACTTATCATGGCCGAATCTTATCAAGCATACATTGGGTTAAAAATTATCCTTCAAGCTTGTGAACCCTTAACAACTTCCATAGCAACATTTCAAGGAAATAACATGAGCATAGTTAAGTTAGGTTCTAAGTTTCCTAGGCCCTTAAACATGATGTGGCCGAAACTTGTAGGACTTAAACTAAAGTTCAAGTGTCCTAAAAGCATGAGAACCTTAAACAACTTTCATAGCAAATATTTCAAGGAATAACATGAGCATAGTTGAGTTAGGTTCTAAGTTTCCTAAGCCCTTAATCATGAAGTGGCCGAAACTTGTAGGGCTTAAAACTAGGGTTCAAGTGTCCTAAAAGCATGAGAACCTTCAACAACTTTCGTAGCAAATATTTCATGGAATAACATGAGCATGGTTGAGTTAGGTTCTAAATTTCCTAAGCCCTTGAACATGATGTGGCCGAATGTTATAGGACTTAAAACTAAGGTTCAAGTGTCCTAAAAGCATGAGAACCTTAAACAACTTTCATAGTAAACATTTCAAGGAATAACATGAGCATAGTTGAGTTAGGTTCTAAGTTTCCTAAGCCCTTGAACATGATGTGGCCGAATGTTATAGAACTTAAAACTAAGGTTCAAGTGTCCTAAAAGCATGAGAACCTTAAACAACTTTCATTGCAAATATTTCAAGGAATAACATGAGCATGGTTGAGTTAGGTTCTAAATTTCCTAAGCCCTTGAACATGATGTGGCCGAATGTTATAGGACTTAAAACTAAGGTTCAAGTGTCCTAAAAGCATGAGAACCTTAAATAACTTTCATAGTAAACATTTCAAGGAATAACATGAGCATAGTTGAGTTAGGTTCTAAGTTTCCTAAGCCCTTGAACATGATGTGGCCGAATGTTATAGAACTTAAAACTAAGGTTCAAGTGTCCTAAAATCATGAGAACCTTAAACAACTTTCATAGTAAACATTTCAAGGAATAACATGAGCATAGTTGAGTTAGGTTCTAAGTTTCCTAAGCCCTTGAACATGATGTGACCGAATGTTATAGAACTTAAAACTAAGGTTCAAGTGTCCTAAAAGCATGAGAACCTTCAACAACTTTCATAGCAAATATTTCAAGGAATAACATGAGCATGGTTGAGTTAGGTTCTAAATTTCCTAAGCCCTTGAACATGATGTGGCCGAATGTTATAGGGCATGTAATTCAATTTCCATGCAACAATAAACATAAGAACATTAAGTTAGTTTCATAACATTTCATCAAGGAGGTCATGAGCATCTTAGACTTGTTTTAAATTCTCCTAGGCTTCAAAAACTAAACATGGCCGAACCTTCATGGACATGAAATAGAATTCAACTTAACATACAATCATGGGCATATCATAATAGTTTCATATCTTATCTTAGGGAGATCATGGCATGCTTAGTTTTAAATTAAAGCTCTCCTAGGCCCTTAGTTCTACCATGGCCGAATACTCATGAATCTAAGTTCTACCAAACATTTTAACATAGAGACATGGGATAAATCCTTAACATAAAATACATGTTACAAGAAAAATATCGAGCATATCAAATTTAGATCTTTTCATTCCCTAGGTCCTTCCTTTGGTTTTATCTTGGTTGGAATTCTTCATGATGTTTTCTTAGATTTTTATGTAACCGAATCTTCATAGAACAACAAGAGCTATTGTACCACAGGTGAGGGGAACTTACATCCTTTCGCTTGTGGTTTCCTTAGAGAGAAAAGTGTTCTAGGTGTCAAGGAATGAGGAAGCTTCTTCTTCTTGTACCTCCTTTTGTTTCCTTTGCTTGTAAGGGCTAGAACTTGAAGGTTTCTTCTCGGGAATTAGCTTTCTTGGAGAAGAACTTAACTTAGCTATTGGAATGAGGAGAGGGAAGTTTTCTTGGTTCGGTGAAGAATGAAGAAGGGAGAAGGAGGAAGAAGAAAAATAAATTTAATCCCTTGTTTTTCTTCTCTAAACCTATTTATCCATTTGCCAAATGAAACATGTCCTCATTCATTCCCTCAACTCCTCTTTTCCCCCGCTCCTTTAATTCCCATGAAAATAGAGAGAGGGAGGGAAGTAGACAATCCCTATTTTGCTTGCTCCTTTTCTTAACCAATAGGGAAAGGAAGGTAAGCAACTTGGTTTTCTCTTGCTCTTTTTCCTTTGTTTCCTTTTCTTCTTTAACTAAATTTTTCATTCCTTTCTATCCAATTATTTCTCCTTATCCTAATGGTTAACATTTATCACTTTATCTCCATCAATTGTGGGAGATTCAAGGTTCAATCCTTGACCTCACCTCTTCTTATTCTATATTTTCTTTTTGTTTTTATTTTCCTTTTTCTATTATTCTTTTCTTTTCTTTATGCTCTAAGGAAAATAATATTCATATACCTATCATATAATTTCGTGGGTGTTACAGTACCCCATACCTCATAAAAAGTTCGTCCTCGAACTTAGAATAGCGATGTCAGGTTGCACCGGACTTCCGGCTGAGTGCATCGGCCACCTTGTTCGCTTTTCCGGGATGATAAAAGATTTCGTAATCGTAATCCTTGACTAGCTCGAGCTATCTGCGTTGTCTCATATTTAGGTCTTTTTGCATGAAGAAATATTTCAGACTCTGGTGGTCTGTATAAATTCTACACGGGGCTCCATATAAATAATGCCTCCATGTTTTCAAAGCGAAGACCACAGCTGCTAGTTCCAGATCATGAATGGGATAACTTCTTTCATGCTCTTTGAGTTGTCTGGAGGCATAGGCGATGACTTTGCCATCTTGCATGAGTACAGCTCCCAATCCTAATAAGGAAGCATCGCTATACATATCAAAGCCTTTGTTGCTTTCCGGAAGAGTAAGGATCGGGGCACTGGTCAGCCTCCGTTTTAGTTCTGTAAAACTCTTCTCGCATTCATCCGTCCATTCATACTTTTTAATTTTCTTAGTGGGATTCATCATGGGGGCTGCAATTTTGGAGAAATCCTCTATGAACTTCCTGTAGTAGCCTGCCAATCCCAGAAAATTTCTGATTTCGCTGGCATTCTTTAGTCTGTTCCAGTTACTTACGGCTTCAATCTTGCTTGGATCTACCATGACTCCATCCTTGGAGATGACATGACCCAAGAACATTACTCGATCTAGCCAGAACTCGCACTTAGAAAACTTTGCATACAGTTGTTTCTCTCGGAGGATCTGCAGTACAATCTTCAGATGTTCGGCATGTTCTTCTTGGGTTCTGGAATAGATGAGGATATCGTCAATGAAGACGATCACACATTTATCAAGATATGCCGCAAATACCCGATTCATCAAATCCATGAACACAGCAGGGGCATTTGTCACTCCGAAGGGCATAACCACGAACTCATAGTGTCTGTATCTTGTTCGAAAGGCTATCTTTGGTATATCATCTTGTTTCACTTTCACTTGATGATAGCCGGACCTTAGGTCAATCTTTGAGAAGATAGTTGCTCCCTTCAATTGGTCGAACAGATCGTCGATCCGCGGAAGGGGGTATCTGTTCTTGATCGTCGCGTTATTTAATGCTCGGTAATCTATACACATTCGCATAGATCCATCCTTCTTTTTCACAAACAGTACCGGAGCTCCCTATGGAGAGTGACTAGGGCGAATAAGTCCCTTGTCGAGTAACTCCTGTAGCTGTTCTTGAAGTTCCTTCAACTCAGTCGGCGCCATCCGGTAAGGTTCTTTAGAAATTGGTTTAGTACCCGGAACTACTTCGATCGTAAATTCTATTTCTCTATCGGGTGCTAATCCCGGTAGTTCATCAAGAAATACTTCCGGATAGTTGCATACTACCCTGACCTCTCCTAGCTTCTGGCTTCCGGTTTGTCTTGTATCAACTACGTGTGCTAGAAATCCAGTACATCCTTTGTCTAACATACTCTGTGCTTCTACAGCTGATAAGAATCTTTCAGGTTCTTTCCCAGATTCCCCAATAAATTCAAATATCGGCTCAGCTTCAGGTCGGAAGACTACCTTCCTATTACGGCACTCGATTGAGGCGTCGTACTTGCTCAGGAAATCCATGCCCAGTATAATGTCATAATCCCGCATGTCAAGTACTATCAGATTGCAGTAGAGTTCTCTGTCTGTGATTCGGATAGGTACAGCCCGCAGCATATGATCCGATGGCATAACTTCCCCGGATGGTAGGGTTGTTAAGAACGTGATATTTAGTGTATGGGGTGGTATATCTAATCTCTTGGTAAATGATGCTGAGACGAACGAGTGTGTCGCCCCCGTATCAAACAATACTAAAGCATACTGACTGAAAATAGGTAGCTGACCTGTAACGACAGTAGAGGCGCTTGCCACATCCTCTTTAGTAAGCGAGAAAACCCTGGCGTTCGTTGTAGTTGGTGGAGCTTCCAATCTCCCTTGGCTAATCGGTGTTCCCTCAATAGTAGTTTGCATCTGATGTAGTTGTGAGGGAGTATTCTTGTTTTGGTTGTTCTGCTGGGGTGGTGCCTGGAACCGGTTGGTGCAGTCTCTAGCCAAGTGTCCTTCCCCTCCGCAATTATAGCACCTTCTTGTGCCCTTATGACATACTCCGGAATGCAGCTTTCCGTAAATAGTGCACTGAGGGTATTTCGGTTGCTTATTCACTGAGCCACCTTTTGCATAGTCCCATTGTTTCCTTTTACCAGTGGAGGTCCCTTTCCAGCTTGTTTTATTACTTTAGGGTCTCTGTCCTTTTGTTCGGGTCTGACTCTTATTCCTGTTCATTGTGTTCTGATAATGTTCTGTGATAAGGGCACTGCTGACCAATTCCTCTGTAGTCTGAGGCCTATTAACTCCGCCAGCCACGTTCAGTGGTATTTCGGGTCGAAGCATCTTCAACATCAGTCTAACCCTTTCTCTTTCTGTGCGAACCAACTCTGGACATAGGCGTGCCAAATGGTTGAAGCATTTTACTGCTTCGTTTACTGATAGGTCACCTTGCCGAAACTCGATGAACTCATCATTGTGTCGGTTCGTCACTTGCATATGGAAGAACTCTGTCTCGAAGTCCGTCTAGTTCATCAGATTAATCTGTCTCTTTGCTTTCACTCTTTCCCACGACATCCTTGCGTCTCCGGAAAAATAAAATGATACACACTTGATCTTTTCCGCTACGGGCCAGTCCAGTAATTCCACTATGTTTTCTACTGTCTTGAACCAGGCCTGAGCGTCTCATGACTCGCAAGTACCTGAGAAATTTTTCGGCTTCAGCCTTAGCCACTGTATCAAGTAGGTCTCCTGTCTGACCACTGGGGCAGGGGCTATCGGTGGTACTGGTGCAACGACTGGGATGATGAGCGCTACATTCTGATTTACTGGCGGGGTGGCAGGATTTTCTTGCTGACCCATCAAGGTCGTGATCAGCTGCTGTTGCTCCGTGATCTGATGCTGGAGGTCGGTAACTATCTGAGTCAGATCTGGTGGAGTAGCTGCCTCGTCTGTTCGGGTAGTACGTCTCCTAGCCATGCTTATCTTCATTATATGATAATAAATTATCGTTATTCCTATCTAGGCTAAAATAAGATCATTATTATTCTTATCCTACCATCATGCATACCTAAACTAGGATTGTGACTTAACATCATAAAAATAAAATAAGAAATCATGCATAATATTAAAGCATCATGGAAGAATAAATTTTAAGCATATAGATTCTTACTTGGAGCGGCAGGATAGAGGCTTGACATGAGTGTAGTGAAAAGGCTAACCTGGCTCTGATACCAAACTGTAACGCCCCGCCCCTTCCTGCTTAAGCTGACGGGGGTTACCTATCCTTACTTCTAAAAACACAGCGGAAGTCTTATCTATAGCATATATATATATTTTTCTTTAAACCTTTCTTTTATTTTTTTAACACATCATCATCAACTACCTATCATATGAGTCACATAACATGCTTAACATAACTTAAACCATAATACTAAAGAGCATGATGAAGTGTCATAGAGTTGTAAAGGAAACAACATGAACATAGTTCTTATTAATTAAAAGCAGGTTTTCCTCTTTAGCCAAGTCACTACTACACACGTCCTTCTTGCCCCCTCCTGCTGCTCCCTTAGTACATCCATTCTTTGCCCTTATCTGTGGTACAAGGAAAGTAAGCTGTGAGGCTCAGTAAGATCCTTTCCTACTCACAAAAACCGTATAGCATAAATAAAGCTTCAATGCATAAAGCGTAAAGATAACTCATCATATCATGTATAGAAGCATCATATCATAACATAATCATATGGTATCATGGCATATCCTCATAAAGTCATAAAGTGAATTCTATCATAACATGATCACAATCATAACATATCAAAACATAATCATAAGGTTCATCCTATCATAACATAACATAATCCTAGGCATCATGGTATATCGTAACATAATCATAATGTGTTATGCAAGATGATTTTCAAAAACATGATTCATGCAATAGTATATGCAACATGTCCTTTGAAAACTTATTTCATACATACTTAAACATAATCATAACATAGTTAGGGCCCCGGCTTGTACCACATACATAAATGTGCGCGTCCTATGTAGATCCAAGGTAGCAAGTCTTGAACCCTTCAAGGCATACATACTAGGCCCGTTTCTTAGTCCATCGACCTAGGGGCACTTAGGAGTCCATCCCTAACGAGGCCCGTTTCTCAGTCCATCGACCCCGGGGTGCTTATGGAGCCCACCCTTGGTACAAACCATAAAAAAAGTAAAGTAGCATGTCATACATATCATGGTTCTTATCACTTCTTGCATGTCGTATTTCTTATCATATCATATCATATAGAATTTTGGGCACACAGCTCATCATAATGGTATGTAACATTTGGGCACACACCACATCATAAATACATGCATAGTTTGGGCACACAGCTCATCATAAATAGCATGTAACTTGGGCACACAGCACATCACATATATCATGCATAAATTGGGCACACAACTCATCATAAATAACACACAGCATAGCATAAGAGTTTCCATCATGTATAAATCATAAGTGTGCATAATTAAACATAGAAGCATAGCAATCTCATAAGCATGGAATATGAGGTACATGGGAAACATAATTAGCTTTCAAACCCTAATGTCTTATAATGGCCGAAACCTATAAATTAGGTTTTAGGTAAAAACCTCCATACCAACATGTGAACCCTAAACAAGTATTATTCCATATACCATAAGAAAACATCATGAGCATGTTTAGGTAGAGTTCTAGGTTTCTTAAGCTTACAACTTATCATGGCCGAATCTTATCAAGCATATATTGGGTTAAAAATTATCCTTCAAGCTTGTGAACCCTAAACAACTTCCATAGCAACATTTCAAGGAAATAACATGAGCATAGTTAAGTTAGGTTCTAAGTTTCCTAGGCCCTTAAACATGATGTGGCCGAAACTTGTAGGACTTAAACTAAAGTTCAAGTGTTCTAAAAGCATGAGAACCTTAAACAACTTTCATAGCAAATATTTCAAGGAATAACATGAGCATAGTTGAGTTAGGTTCTAAGTTTCCTAAGCCCTTAATCATGAAGTGGACGAAACTTGTAGGGCTTAAAACTAGGGTTCAAGTGTCATAAAAGCATAAGAACCTTCAACAACTTTCATAGCAAATATTTCAAGGAATAACATGAGCATGGTTGAGTTAGGTTCTAAATTTCCTAAGCCCTTGAACATGATGTGGCCGAATGTTATAGGACTTAAAACTAAGGTTCAAGTGTCCTAAAAGCATGAGAACCTTAAACAACTTTCATAGTAAACATTTCAAGGAATAACATGAGCATAGTTGAGTTAGGTTCTAAGTTTCCTAAGCCCTTGAACATGATGTGGCCGAATGTTATAGAACTTAAAACTAAGGTTCAAGTGTCCTAAAAGCATGAGAACCTTAAACAACTTTCATAGCAAATATTTCAAGGAATAACATGAGCATGGTTGAGTTAGGTTCTAAATTTCCTAAGCCCTTGAACATGATGTGGCCGAATGTTATAGGACTTAAAACTAAGGTTCAAGTGTCCTAAAAGCATGAGAACCTTAAACAACTTTCATAGTAAACATTTCAAGGAATAACATGAGCATAGTTGAGTTAGGTTCTAAGTTTCTTAAGCCCTTGAACATGATGTGGCCGAATGTTATAGAACTTAAAACTAAGATTCAAGTGCCCTAAAATCATGAGAACCTTAAACAACTTTCATAGTAAACATTTCAAGGAATAACATGAGCATAGTTGAGTTAGGTTCTAAGTTTCCTAAGCCCTTGAACATGATGTGGCCGAATGTTATAGAACTTAAAACTAAGGTTCAAGTGTCCTAAAAGCATGAGAACCTTCAACAACTTTCATAGCAAATATTTTAAGGAATAACATGAGCATGGTTGAGTTAGGTTCTAAATTTCCTAAGCCCTTGAACATGATGTGGCCGAATGTTATAGGGCATGTAATTCAATTTCCATGCAACAATAAACATAAGAACATTAAGTTAGTTTCATAACATTTCATCAAGGAGGTCTTGAGCATCTTAGACTTGTTTTAAATTCTCCTAGGCTTCAAAAACTAAACATGGCCGAACCTTCATGGACATGTAATAGAATTCAACTTAACATACAATCATGGGCATATCATAATAGTTTCATATCTTATCTTAGGGAGATCATGGCATGCTTAGTTTTAAATTAAAGCTCTCCTAGGCCCTTAGTTCTACCATGGACGAATACTCATGAATCTAAGTTCTACCAAACATTTTAACATAGAGACATGGGATAAATCCTTAACATAAAATACATGTTACAAGAAAAATATCGAGCATATCAAATTTAGATCTTTTCATTCCCTAGGTCCTTCCTTTGGTTTTATCTTGGTTGGAATTCTTCATGATGTTTTCTTAGATTTTTATGTAACCGAATCTTCATAGAACAACAAGAGCTATTGTACCACAGGTGAGGGGAACTTACATCCTTTCGCTTGTGGTTTTCCTTAGAGAGAAAAGTGTTCTAGGTGTCAAGGAAGGAGGAAGCTTCTTCTTCTTGTACCTCCTTTTGTTTCCTTTGCTTGTAAGGGCTAGAACTTGAAGGTTTCTTCTCGGGAATTAGCTTTCTTGGAGAAGAACTTAACTTAGCTATTGGAATGAGGAGAGGGAAGTTTTCTTGGTTCGGTGAAGAATGAAGAAGGGAGAAGGAGGAAGAAGAAAAATAAATTTAATCCCTTGTTTTTCTTCTCTAAACCTATTTATCCCTTTGCCAAATGAAACGTGTCCTCATTCATTCCCTCAACTCCTCTTTTCCCCACTCCTTTAATTCCCACGAAAATAGAGAGAGGGAGGGAAGTAGACAATCCCTCTTTTGCTTGCTCCTTTTCTTAACCAAGAGGGAAAGGAAGGTAAGCAACTTGGTTTTCTCTTGCTCTTTTTCCTTTGTTTCCTTTTCTTCTTTAACTAAATTTTTCATTCCTTTCTATCCAATTATTTCTCCTTATCCTAATGGTTAACATTTATCACTTTATCTCCATCAATTCTGGGAGGTTCAAGGTTCAATCCTTGACCTCACCTCTTCTTATTCTATATTTTCTTTTGTTTTTATTTTCCTTTTTCTCTTATTCTTTTCTTTTCTTTATGCTCTAAGAAAAATAATATTCATATACCTATCGTATAATTTCGTGGGTGTTACAATACTCACTAAGGGGAGTGAGTGTGCCCCCTGGTTCATATCTTCTCCTATGGTCAAAAACATGAATGTCAAAATGTGATAGTAGGGTATATGGACTCGTCCCTTAGTGATGATGCTAGATGCATAAACATCATTCTGAAATATATGCAATGCAATATCAATGTCTAACATCTACTACAACAAAAACCCTTATAGACATCAGTGGAACAACAACGGTTTTAAGCAAAAATTGATGTCTTTGAGTATTTTACACCGGTTTTTCCAAAAATTGGTGTTTATGAGCGCAGATTTTCGCTCATAGACATCGATTTTTTAGGCGATGTCTATGAGCACCCTTTTTTTCGTTAATAGACACCGATTTTAACAGCGGTTTTTAAAATCCGGTGTTAATGAACCAAAATAAAATATTTTAATTTTTCCACCAGCCAAATTTGCAACACTGTGAAGTTTCCTCCAAACCTAAATCTATATCGCGCCCCTTCCTCCGACCATCTCTCTCGCCTAAACCTAAACCTAAACCTCCGACCATCTCTCTTAGCTTAAACCTAAACCTAAACCTCCTACCATCTCTCTCAACCTCATCTCCCTCTTCTCCCTTCCTAGATCGACGCCCCTTTCTCTCCCGATCAGGATCAACACACGACGCCCTTGCTTCTCTGTCCAACTACACGGCATCAACACACGGGCTGCTGAGATCACGCTGCTCTCATTCGCCACTCATCCAGTCCGCCATTGGATTGGCTTCATCAACCCTTTATTATCCAACTTTCCCCTCTCCTCCAGTCCTCCCATTCATCCTCCAAACCCTAGCCTCCTCGGATCTCTCCCATTTAGGATATTCTCTCAAAACCCTCATCGTCCTGCTTTCTATTTTTCTCCTGATTTGTTTCTCTTGCAAACTCTATCTAGCTCCACTTTCCAGTTTTCGTCTGCCAAGGTGATTCTTTTCGTTTCCTTTTTAGTTTTTTGGTGCAATTGATGCGTTTTCGTTGTATATTTTGATATTATCTTGTCTTGATCTTTTTTCTCTTGATTCGATATAGTATGGGGGAAGCCAAGGATAATGATGTTTACAAGAAGGAGCTCCTGGACTATGAAGAGGAGGAAGAGAAAGTTACGGATTCGGTCACTACCAAGGTTTCCAGTGAAGTAGTGAAAAAGTAAGAACGGATTTTTATCAGTCTTCCGCTATTTTTTTTTGTCTTTTTTTCAACCGCGATTGTGGGGGTGACACCCACAATCTTTAACGAAGAGGAGGAAGTACACTAGGAGTGCATGGGTGACACCCAACTGCGATTGTGGAGGAAGTACACAACGAGGGCTTGAGCTGAACTGGAATGAGTACCCAACTGCGATTTGTGTCTTGCATGATTCCTACACCTCTTTACTTTGTTATTTTCCCATTATATCTTTGCTACTTTTCCTTTATATCTAACTTTTATCTCATTGTGTTATATCTGGCACATCAAATTTACAGGATAGATGAGGGATGTGGTGTCATGGCATTGGAGGTGAGTCTTTCCCCTTGGCAACTTAAGCTTACTTCTCTCTAGTTTTGCTGTTTATCATATCTTTCATAATTTGCAAATTATCTCTATATTTCATAATTTGTATCATATCTTGCATTATATATTAACATTAGCTTCTCTTGGGGCATGCCAAAGTATATTAGTTGTTTAGCAGGATGAAGATCAAATGTTTTTTCACTTACTTTATGTGGGTGTTCACAAAGCTGTTTGTTAGCTTGAGATTATCCAAATATTCATATTGCCCTTTTTTTTCTTTTTTCTTTTTGTGTCAAATGGTGATTCCTCGGTTGACAAGTATGTCATACCTGTAAGATTTGTAGTTCACAATTCTCAGTTACGCTCAATTGTTCCTGCAATGTTTTTCCTGATTCAGAAAAAGGATGAAGAAAGGTCCTTTTTTACTTTTTTAATTGGTTATGCTAGGTCTTGATATTTCAATGGTAAGTTTTGCTGTTGTTATCAAGTGATTCAAGTCTCTTTATGAACTTACACACCTGCCTTGTTCTTTCAGGAGTTAAATCATGCTAAAGAATGTGGAGCAAAAATTTATGCACAAAAAAAATTTCCACTATGGTCTGCTTAAAAATTTCCTCATTCCAAGGATTTCTCTAGTCAGAAACTTCGTTTTATTCTAGATCTAGCGCTGACATTCTTTGTTTTCCGTTTTCCCCTTCTCCTGTACATATTTTCATGCAAAGCTAGATTTTTCTAATCAAATTGAATTATTTAATAAGTTTATTAGGATAGAAATTCTCATGAAGCTAGAGCAGAGGAATTTTATGCACAATCAGAAACTTAGAGTTGTTACTATTCCTGTGTGGCCGCTATGTTATGCACATACTTTCTTTGAAGCT
This sequence comes from Zingiber officinale, assembly GCF_018446385.1. Lineage (NCBI taxonomy): Eukaryota > Viridiplantae > Streptophyta > Magnoliopsida > Zingiberales > Zingiberaceae > Zingiber > Zingiber officinale. The sequence goes on along the minus strand of NC_055996.1, from coordinate 17,222,411 downwards.
GGAGCAGAGGAATTTTATTTTTCAACCTCACTGTACATTATTAGATGTGATAAATGTTTTTTTGTTTTTTTTCTCTTCCCTTAACTGAAGTTCCATTAGATTTATCTTCATGTTTTTCCTTCCTTATATCATTGTGTAGCGTCTATTTTATTACTGTCGCATAATTTTGTTTTCTTTTTTAGTCTGGGTTTATTTCCACGAAATTTATACAAAAGGTGAATATTGTTTACTAACTATGATAAAACGTACAGGGGTTACGTTGGGATTCACAGTTCCGGATTCAGAGACTTTCTGTTGAAGCCAGAACTCCTTCATGCTATCGTTGATTGTGGTTTTGAGCATCCTTCCGAAGGCAAGATTCAGTATCATTTTTAAACGTACATATTTTTAATTTTAGAGAGATGTTGATATGGGAAATTTTGATTGGTTCCGGAACCACTGTTGAATAGCTCAGCATTTTAGATTTAGTTTTCTGTCAGATGTTTGTACACTCCAATTCACTTAGTAGTTGCATCTAATTCATTAAAATCAATTTTGGTCTTTAAAGTTTGTTCATAATATAAAATATCTTCTGGTACAAAAGAGAGCATTGTGTTGGCAATAGTTCAATTTCATCTTAGGCGTATGAGGTAATCATTGAAATTATATGGAAGTGGTTTTTTTTCAATTAAAGTACTAGAACTATAGACTTGTCCTGTGCTCATTTTACTTTCTTAATTTGAGAGCAAATTAGGAGAACCCTATTTAAATTTAAATAGATATCTCGTTTTATCATCGAGTGGATAGATGCATAAATCTTTATGGTATTTTGCAGGTAAAGATCACTTGCATGTTTCTCAGTTTGGTGGAGAATAGGGTAAACCTTTCCATTAAAGGATCTAGAAGATTATTTTTTACTTACTGGGGTACTCCTCAATTTTCATCAGTACAACATGAATGTATTCCACAAGCTATTCTGGGAATGGATGTTATTTGTCAAGTAAAGTCTGGAATGGGTAAAACGGCGATTTTTTTACTTTCTACTCTTTAGTAAATTCAACCAACAGTAGGCCAAGTTGCTGCACTTGTGATGTGTCATACAAGAGAATTGGCCTTCCAGGTTTGACTTTATTTTTAAAGAATGATTTCTGTTGATTTTGATGGTTCTAGAATTTTGATTCATATTTATATTTGTGCAGATTTGCCATGAGTTTGAGCGATTCAGCACGTACTTACCAGACATCAAGATTGTTGTATTTTTTGGGGATATTTTCTAATTGTAGGCATCTATATAGAAAGATGCAGGAAAAGATGTTGCTGCAGGATTTCAGATTGGTGAATCCAGTGCCTGTGGAGTATGTACCATCAAGAAATCAGAATAAAAATTTCATCCAAGAACAGTTGAATAAAAGGGCTTCTTACTTAAGCAGTAGGCTAATTGGTACCTCAACTGGCCAATTGGTTGTTTTGCCATGCAATGTTGGGTGAGTAAGAATAACATTATATATCACTCTCACTTGCATATTTTGAGAACTTGCAGTAAGAATAACGTTGACTATCATCAATGTTGAGAAGGAGATTAATTTTTTGTTGGATCCTCTTGGTCACCGCATTCTTGAACAAGATTGGAAATATGTTGGCAACATGTAAGTTTTTTGCCTTCTTTTCTTACCTTTGTTGAAACATGGATGTATTTTGATGTGGCAATACAATTCCCACTGATTATATGCATGAAGGGCCTTGAAAATGTATAATGTGGAGGTGGGAAGGAAAGGGAAAAAATAACCAACATGCGTAGTTGTTAAGGTATGTCCTTTTGATTAGCAACTGTTTCACTATCCTCGAAGGAGTTATTCCAATATTTCTTTTCTAACATAGGCTCCTCAACAACCGAATGTGGAGTAATGTGGTTTTTATATCATAAGATATATGAAATATATAATTGAAAATTTTGGAGTTGACTACAAGGATTCACTTCCAGCAATGGTAATAATACAATATCTTCCATTTTGCATATAAGCCCTAAAGAAAATTTGTTGCATTTTCCAACACTACTTCAGTATCATATTCGTTGCTCTAGTTGTTGCGCTTGGGGTTTATGAATCCAACAAAAAGTGTTTTGGGATTTTCTTGATTTTTTTTTAAGAGACCTTACCGTTCAAAGATTCCATTGATCCGTTGCATGCACTAAAGACAGTGGGACAAGAATACATATCCTCTCTTGTTTCCCTATTTCAAGTAATTTCTATGTGATTAATTACCACTTCATTCTTTTATAATATGATCTACTCATGCACATTATAAACAATATACAATAAGCAATGATGATATATAGTGAATTTACTTCTTTACTTATTTCTTATTTTACTTGAAATTATATACAGTTATATATTGAGCATCCTCATCCATATATTATAGGCCTTGGAAATTATATACAGTTATATATTGACCACAATATTAGTAATTTGATTATCAAGTTGATCTCATAGTTCTGTTGGTTCTAAAGGAAATTTATTCTTTGTCATTTTTTATACGTACAAGAGTTTTGGATTGTTTAGGGGAGAGAATTACAAGTCAGAAAAGCTCAAGTTCTTTAGTGGATATATACAGTTGTTTGTTTCACCTTTCTTGATCTCAATGCACACCAATCCCTTAGTTTAGGGAGGTAGTTCATTTTGTTGAGTTGTTGTTACAAATTAATCCCTTATATTTATGTGACAATTGATGAATGTTTCTTTTTTTAAGCATTTCAGTTAGTCATCTTGTTACCTGGTGCCCTTACTGCTTTTTCAACTATGATTTTTTATCTTGGTCTACTAATATATTATTTATGTGTTTTTACAGTTTATAAATCTCAAGTACTCCAGAGTCGAAATTGATGAAGTGTGGTTCGAGTGGGTTGAATGCAGTGGGTTGAATGCATGCTAGATTACATTTGAAGTGTGGTTCTACCTTGATGCGTTGTTAAAAGAATGTTCTACCTTGATTCTGATATCTATTAGCTTTTGATGTAAAAAGAATGTTTGTGTATTTTATGGATACTGTTATAAGAAGATTATTTATGTAATTTGTGAATATTTGTGTATTTTATGGATACTGTTGAATGAAGAATATTTGTGTAATTTGTGTATTTTTTTTGTTACTGTCAGTTTTTCATTAGTTCGGAAATCAAATTTGTGTTGTTAAAAAATACAGATATTACATCGATTTTCCACCACTGCAAAACCAGTGTTATTAACTAATTTTACATCGGTCGTAGACCGCTGTCAAAACTAGTGTTATTAACATATAATATTACATCGGTTTTACACCGTTGATGAAACGGTGTCGTTAAGTGATACTACACCGGTTAATAACCGATTCGAACACCGATGTCGTTAAGTGATACTACACCGATTTTAACCCGATGTCTAAAATGGCAGACCTTTTACATCGGCTTCATAGACATCGGTCGAAAATGTAATGGACACCGGTGGAAAACCGATGTCTATGAGGGTTTTTGTTGTAGTGATCTAGCACAGTGAATAAAGAAAAAATAAGTGGGATGGTTGAATCGTCACAACATCACGAGATGTGATCGGTAGAATGCAGGTGGTAAGGGCTCGATATAAGATATAGTCTTGCACCCTAAGGGAGAGAGATCTAAAGTCTGTCACGGTTATCCCAAAAAAATACATATGGATGGTATCCAAAATAATATGGGAGTAGGGTTTGTCAAATGGCAAGTCCCTACTTGGGTAACACAAAAATGGACATGCGGATTGCCTAAGTTCTAAACAGTCATACAGTATGGTAGGTGAGAAACTAAAGTATTTACCAGCTTCTCTGGTAGAGTATGTTACATCATCTATCTTAACTAATTATTATAAAATTATGCACATATGTCTAGGTTGACCGAATGACTACAGTAAACTAGTTGATCTAACTTATAGTAGTCTATGATTTCTATGATAGGGGTACAATAACAGGTAAAAAATATTCTACTTAAGTACCTAGTCTTTAGTGCAACATATGTACGATCTAGAAAATCTAACTTAAGCCACTCAGTGGGGAATCTGTCATCGGCAGAGGGGATAGTACTAGAACTAGCATTGGACAAATTAAGGTTTCGTCGTTTCCTAAAGTGATAAATACATGTAAGATTCAAGAAAAACCCATAAATATAAAGAAATAAATATGTAGCTAGAGTTAGGAGGTACTAGGAGGCATATTGAGGGTTTAATACATAAAAGAGGGAGAAAAGGAGGCTAGAGGGCGATTGGAGGGCAACTAGTGAATGAACAAAAATGGTGACTAAACTCTCTGTTCACTACTAAAAATGAGATTAGAGTCGCCTTCAACCTGATGGAAGCCACTTCCAATGACTTATGGAGGACGCCTTCAAAGTCTTTGAATGCACCTTCAATGTGTTTTGACTGGATTTTTCTCGCCTTTGTGTGAGACACCTCCGACTTAACAGGAGGTGCCTCGACATTTTTTACTTAAATTTCTAGATTTTAGCATATACTTATTAATTAGATGTAGGTTCAAATTAATTTAAAATTTAAAATTAAATTTAATTAAGTTTTTATCTTTAAGTGAGTTTATGTTTTTAATTGAGTTTTAATTAAAAATTTAACTTTAAAGTTTAAATTTTAAGTTTAAAAATTAAGTTTAATTGACTTTTAATTCAGTTTAAATTAAGTGTTAAATTAAGTTTTCATTAATTTTAATTAAGTTTAACTTAAGTTTTAAATTAAGTTTTAATTACTTTTAATTAAGTTTAACTTAAGTCTTAAATTAAGTTTTAATTAATTAAATTTAAATTAAATTTTAAATTAGGTTTAAATTTTTTAATTGATTTTAAATGATTTAATTAATTTATTTTAAAGTTAAAAAAGATTTAGTTAATGCTAATTAATTTTAAAAAATAATTCAAAATTTTAAAAAATAATTATTTTTAAAATGTTTTAATTAGTTTTAAAAGTTTTAATTAATTTTAAAAGATTGATTAAAATAGTTTAATTAATTAATATTTGAAGCTTAGTTATTTTTTTAATTAATATTAAGTTTTAATTAATTTAATTAGAAAATTAAGTTAATTTAATTATAAATTTAAATTAATTTAATTAGAAATTTAATTATATCCTTATTTATCTCACCCGATATATATTTTTAACCAAGGGTATCCTATAATTTTATGAGATGATTTATGTTTTTATTTTAGATGATTATTTGATTGTGTGTTAGATTAGGTTTAACCGTCAGTTAATTAAATACACATTTCATAAATTGGCTTCCAAACAGTGGCGAGGCACAAAGATCTTCTTAGGTATCGGAGCAACGACCACTTTTTAAGACAAAGCCTTTTAAAAAAATTATTCATTTAATTGACTTTCTGAGAATCCTGGTCTAACTAGTCTAGGATGTGGCGAGGTAATTTCGATTAGTTCCACTTAGCTAAGTAGACCAAGAAGAGTACGCCTTACCCTACCTGACTCTATACCAAGTTTTCCTAACATATTATCATCTCGCTCCACCTTGGTACTATAGTTGGACAAGAGTCAAATTATCTTTATAGTCTAGACATAGTTACCCAACTAGGTAGACTATTATTTTGGAGGTGCCAACTAATTTAGTATCTCCCCCTAAATTATTGAACTTAAATTTTTTTTAAGTTTAGGTTTATGTCAATTTATTTTGTAGTTGTAGTAAATTTGATTATAGCTTCAGTTTGGATTTGATTTGTTAGAGTTGAATTTGTTATTTAAGTTTGGATTTGAGTTATTAGGTTTATCTTGTTTTGTTTTTAGGTAGTAGATTTCATTTTTGGGTATATAATATTAGTTTGGTCCTACTATTTTAGTTAGACAAGTTTTTGGAACCCAAGCTTTGGTTTAATTTTTATTTTAGCTTATTAGTAAGATAAAAGTTTGTTTGTTGAGCTGGACTTGTATCCGAGATCGGATTTGTTGTACACAGCTCATTGGAATCCAAGTATTATATTTAGATACTTCAATCTGGTTATGAACTTTTCTAAAAGTTCTCTAAGTTTTACAACTTCATTTTTTAAATTGAAATTTTCCTCCTCAAGTTTTATAACTTGAGTTGGATTTCTAGATTGAATTGGTTCAGGTGTTAGGTTTGATTTGATTTGTTCTTTAAGGTTTTGATTTTCCTTAAGGAGTGTTTCATTTTGTTTTTCATATCTAGACAATTTCCTATTCATGCATGTAATAATTTTGAAAAACTTAGCAGACAAATTTGGGCATACCTCATCGGAACCTTCAGAAATGAGTATACATTCATGGCTTGACTCATGTTCGGATTCGTTGTCTTGATCTGATTTGCTTTTAGATTTTGGTCTGGATGTCATTAATACGAGGTAGTTGTTCTTCTTTGGTTTGTCGTTGTTTGATTTTTCCAAAGATGATTCATCCCAAATTACTTTGAGGGCCTTTTTCTTCCTCAAATTCTTTGGTTTATCTTCTTTGAGATTCGGACATTCATGCTTGTAGTGTCTCTTTTTGTTGCACCCGTAGCAAGTGATACTTGACTTGTTGGAGTTTTACTTGATCATCTTTTGAAGGCCTTTCTTACTGAAGTCCTTCTTCTTTCTAGTGAACATCTTCCTTACCATGTTCACAAGCTGCTCTTCTTCATTTGGGTCAAGGTTAAACTCAGATTCAAGCTCAAGTTTAGACCTGGTCTTTCCCTCCTTTGAAGAACCTGTAAATAAGGCTATACCTTTCTCAACCTGTTTAGCATTAGTTTGCTCATAGAGTTCTTATTCACTAAATAACTCATCTAATTTTACTTTCAATAAATTCTTTGAAATTTTATAGGCATCAACTATAAATTCCCACAATGCATTTCGAGGAAAAGAGTTGAGAGCGTACCTTATCACATCACGGTTCCCGAGTTAATGCTCGATCAGGTGAAGATCGTTGAAGATGTTATTTATTCTAGCGTGGAGTTGACTTGCGGTCTCACCATTCTACATTTTAATGTTAAATAAATTATTTAAAAGTAAGTCTCTCTTGGTTACCTTTGAGTCGGTTGTGTCCTTGTTTAGTTCTACTAGCTTGTCCCATAGCTCCTTTGTAGTGTCGTACAGTCAGACCCGGTTTAACTCATCCTTTGTTAGTTCATATTGAATGGTGTTTATAGCTTTCAACTCAGTTTGCACCTTCTTCTTCATCTCTGGGTTCCAAATTTTTTGGAAGAATGATTATGTTGTTGTTGTCCTTTAGAGTTGTGTATCCTTGTCGAATGCAAAATCACTGCTCGATATCCATCTTCAAGTACACTTCTATTCTTCTCTTCCAGTAAGAGAAATTTTCTCCGTTGAATAGCGATGGACAAATGATGCTATAGCCTTCCCTTTGGCCCATTTAGAAAATGAACCTTTGTGCATAAAAAGAAGTAATAAGAAAGATCTCAAGACTAGGTCTTGTATTAGTAGTGTGGAAGATAAAAAAAGATAAGGCTCGAATGGTGTTACACCAAGTTTGAGCATTTGAAAATTTTGAAATGAAAAAAAAAATTATCTGAAGAGGTAATTTTGTACCAATTTAGATAAATTTTAAAAACTTAAAACTGAGACAAAAAGTGAAACAAAATAAATCAAAAAAATTAGCCCCCTGCTCAATTGGTGATTGCACCAATTCAGATCAAACAGGGCTTTGATACCACTTGTAGGATCGAGGCACGTGAGAGGGGGTGAAACATGTGTATTTTTAAAAATATTTTTTTTTTCAAAACTAAAAAGAAGGTGAATATGCAGCAGAATTAAAAGTAAGAACAAACACAGAAAAATGCAAGCATTTTACTTGATTTGGAGCCTTTGTCGACTTTTACTCTAAGACCTACGATCCCTCAGATAATATTGATGGAAAATCCACTATAAATCTCTTCTGGAACTGCCAGAAGAGATAATCAAGTACAAGAATGAAAAGGACAGTGTAACGAACTTACACTTATGGAATTATAAAAGTAAATGCACAATTTAAAATTTTGTTCCCAACACTAAAATGATTGACTCTGAACAAGATCGTAAGTTGGTGTTGGTCTGTCAGTGAATGTTGTAGAGCAATGGCGTAGTAGTAGTTGTAGGACCGTTGGGCAAGCTGGAAGGGGGGTTGTTGGATATCTTGCAAAATCAAAAACAAGAACAACCCTTCCTCGAACTCTTTAAGCTAACACTTGTAAAATAAACAAAGCAGATAAATAAAACATTAAAAAGACGAGGCACAAGATTTACTTGGTTACAACCGATATGACTGTTAATCCAAGGAAGGTTAAGTGCACTATAATACTCCTTCAGGTGGAGAAGCCTCTTACAACGTTGAAGCACAGAAAACAGAAGCTTAATGACAACTCTAAAGCACACAAGCGTTGGAAATGAATTACTGGAGTTCGTTGAAAAGCTTCTGGACTAAGGTTATATTTATAGCCTTAGTTGGGGAGCCCCGAAGGGGTTCCGAGCGCCCTGGGGGGGATAAAACTTTATCCCCAACGTTTAGATCGTGTTTGACGCGATCTGGTCGATTTTCAAGGTCCGGGCGCCCCGAGCCATTCTGGGCGCCTCGGGTTTTTCCGAGCGCCCCGGACTGCTCTGGGCGCCCCGGGTTTTTCCGAGCGCCCCGGACTACTCCGGGCGCCCCGGGTTTTTCCGAGTGCCCCGGATTGCTCCGAGCGCCCCGGATTGCTCCGGGCGCCCCGAGTTGGTCCGAGCGCCTCGAATAGTTCCGGGTGCCCCCGGCTGGTCCGGGCGCCCCGAATAGTTCCGAGCGCCCCGAACCCTAAGTCAACTCCGGTTGAGTTTTTTCGCCTCGGTGGGTTGATCTCTGCCATCTGGAAAAGGGCTCACCCGAACCCAACTTCCGGTCTTCTCGAGCGGGCTTCCCTCCGGCTTCTCGTCCATCAGAATCGCCGCATGTTTCCTTCTCGTCCACCGGCGTACTCATCCGCAGTCTTCGTCCCTCGGACGCACCGCGTGTCGTCCTTCTTGCTAGCTGCGTCTCTTGCTCCCCGAGCAATCTTCCGCACCGGTTTTCGTCCCTCGGAACCACCGCACGCTTCCTTCTCGTCCGTCGGTGTACTCTTCTACAGCACCTCATCCCTCGGACTGCCATCCTTCTCGCTAGCTACGTCTTCCACTCGACTACCTGTGTTCCTAAGCTCCTGCACACTTAGAGACAAAGTTAGAACAACACAGGACCTAACTTAACTTGTTGATCACACCAAAACAACCTTGGGGTTCCAACAATCTCCCCCTTTTTGATGTGATCAACTCAAGTTAAGCTAGGGTCAAAAAATAGACATGAATAATGAAATAATATATTTTGCAATAACATGCAACAGGATAGAAAAAAATAAATTTCAAAAAATTTCAATTTTCTACCTCCCCCTAGACTTATACTTTTTCTTCTCCCCCTTTAATCACATAAAAAATTAGGGTTGCAAGACAAATCTAAGGGTTGACACTTTCTAAGTCAACATGATTTTCTGGAAAATATTTCTAAGTCAAGATGATTTTATGAAAAATATTTCTAAGTCATTAAGAACTTTTAGAAAATTTTAAGAACTTTGAAAATTTTATAATAATTTTCACAAAAGCAATCTCAAAATCAGAGAAAATTTCTAAGTTAAATAATTTTTCACAAAAAATTTGAGAAATTTCTAGATTTTTGTAAAAATTATTTTTGAAAAAGAATTAAGGCGGAAAATAACTTTTGACTTATTATATATATATATTTTTTATTTAAGCAGAATTCATTCTCAAGTTACTGCCATATATCTAAATTTCCATTTTAATCTTTCATTATTTTTTAGATCACAATTTTTCAGATTTAAAGCAGACAGTATTAAACATGCAGAGAATTGTATCATGTTAATTTCTATTATTAGTTTGTCGAGAATCTTTAATCGACAAGCTATTGTTTGAAATTCTTTCAACTCATTATTATTTAATGATTTTTTAGTTTTAAATTCGTAAAACTCTTTCGAGAAAGTAATTTGTAATTCGAAAAAATATTCGAAGAAAGTTTTCGACAACATTTCTAATTTTCATAATTCTTTCGAAAAAATATTTTGCAATTTACAAAAGTCTTTCAACAAAATTTCTAACTTGCAAAACTCTTTTATCAAAATATTTTGTAATTCGTAAGGATCTTTCGTTGAAACATTTTGCAGTTCGAAGAATTCTTTTGATAATATTTCTAATTTGCAGAATTCTTTCAAAGTTATTGGTAAACCAAAAAACTCTTTCAATGATTCGATTTTTAAATCACAAAAATTTCCAAGCAACTTTTCATTTTCAGGCAATTTTTCAATAAATTTATCCAATTTCTCAGAAGGTGGAAACCATACCTGACTTACCTTGTCAGCGGTTGATTCTCTCCCTGTTGAGTTGCTTTCTTCCAATATCTCTCCCCTTCATTGATGTTCACTCGGGATGAGCTTTCTGTGTCCTCGGGATGGAGATCGACTATCTCGGTAGTTTCCTCATTCTTAGACTATTCTGTCGGCGGCTCGGTGTCCATCAAGGAGTCAGATTCGGCTTCAGCTGGTTCTTCGTAGATCTTCAAGAACTTTTCCCAAAGTTCTTTTGCGTTCTTGTATTCTCTGATTCTGTCGAGATCTTCTTTTGGTATTACTGTTAGAATGTGAAATTTAGCTCGCGTGTTTGCCATAAACTCCTCACGTTGCTTGTGAGTCCAGAGATGTTTATTGATTTCTTCTCTGTACGCGTTCTTCGGTTCTTCATAACTAAATTTCATTATTAAAGAAATACCAAAATATGAATTAAGGTATACCTCCATTTTTTGTTTCCAGATGGAAAACTCCCCCTCGAATGCAGGTGGGTAGTCGCTAGCTCCGACCATCATTTTGTTGCTTCAGACGGCGGTTAGTCCTTCTGAGTTATCTCGACTCTGATACCACTTGTAGGACCGTTGGGCCGGCTGGAAGGGGGGTTGCTGGATATCCTGCAAAATCAAAAACAAGAACAACCCTTCCTCGAACTCTTTAAGCTAACACTTGTAAAATAAACAAAGCAGATAAATAAAACATTAAAAAGATGAGGCACAAGATTTACTTGGTTACAACCGATGTGGTTGTTAATCCAAGGAAGGTTAAGCATACTAGAATACTCCTTCAGGTGGAGAAGCCTCTTACAACGTTGAAGCACAGAAAACAGAAGCTTAATTACAACTCTAAAGCACACAAGCGTTGGAAATGAATTATTGGAGTTCGTTGAAAAGCTTCTGGACCAAAGCTATATTTATAGCCTTGGTTGGGGCACCCCGAAGGGGTTCCGGGCGCCCTAGGGGGGATAAAACTTTATCCCCAACATTCAGATCGCGTTTGACGCGATCTGGTCGATTTTCAAGGTCCGGGCGCCCAGAGCCATTCCGAGCGCCCCGGGCTGTTCCGAGCGCCCCGGGCTAGTCCGGGCTCCTCGAACCCTAAGTCAACTCTGGTTGACTTTTTTTTGCCTCGGTTGGGTGATCTCTTCCATCCGAAAAAGGGCTCACCCGAACCCAACTTTCAGTTTTCTCGACCGGGTTTCCCTTCGGCTTCTCGTCCCTCGGAATCGCTGCGTGTTTCCTTCTCATCCACCGGCGTACTCATCCACAGTCTTCGTCCCTCGGAAACACCACGTGTCGTCCTTCTCGCTAGCTACGTCTCTTGCTCCCCGAGCAATCTTCCGCTCCGGCTTTCGTCTCTCGGAACCACTGCACGCTTCCTTCTCATCCGCCGGTATACTCTTCTGCAGCACCTCGTCCCTCAGACTGCTATCCTTCTCGCTAGCTGCATCTTCCACTCGACTACTTGTGTTCCTAAGCTCCTGCACACTTAGACACAAGGTTAGAACAACATAGGACCTAACTTAACTTGTTGATCACACCAAAACAACATTAGGGTTCCAACAGTAGTATGGTGTGTTCAGAGCAGCAGAAGAGTCGTAGTATCTCGGGAATGAGTTCTATAAATTCTGTTGGTCGAACACTGCTTTTAAAGAGTGTTGAGGGTGCCTCCAACCTCATCTGAGGTGCCTCCAACCTCAAATATGATCCCTTAAACTTTGATTGTGATAAGTCGCATGGACTGTGACTTCTATCCACTCGAAGGTGCCTTCTAGGTGCTCTAAGGTACCTTTGCACAGCTCTGAGGCACCTCCGGTGCACTCCAGGGTGCCTCCCCATCATGAAAACTTTATCCTTAAATTTCATCCGCATGCAGGTGCCTCCTCTGGATCTAGGGTGCCTCCGCATAGCTCTGAGGTGCCTCCTCAATCCTCCAAGGTGCCTTAGACACTATTTATCTGAGGCTTTACTTTATTTATACTCCTATAAAATTTCTTTAGTCTAATAGGAAGATATTTAACCTATAAAATAGAATTAGGATAATTTAATAAGATTATTAATTAAATCTCGTCCTCTAGATCAGGATCTAGTCTTGGTCTCAACTTAGACTTCTTAAATGGATCTAAGCTAGACTAACGCCTAAAGCCCATAACTGGGACTTGTCCTCATTAGATCACTCTCTAATAGTGACTTACCTGACTTATTATGCAGAATCACATGACTCTCCTTTGACCCACCAAGTCTTCCTATTAGTTGTCAGGTCCGCAAACCCAACTAGACTTTGGCTAACTGTCAGGTCCCACAGACCCAACTAAACTTCCAATCAGATATCAGGTCCTCAGGCCTATCTGGGCTTCCCACCAGCTATTAGGTCTAACAGACTTAATTAGATTTCATCCTGGTGTCAAGTCCTCCAAACCCGTCAAGTCATGCACACTTGGTAAGAATATTAGATCACATAGAACCTAACTTTAACCATTTATCATTCATCAAAACTTAAGTTTGATCATTGGTGCTTACTGCACCAACAGCTCTAACTAGTGACGCTGATATTAATGTTTATGTTTGACATGCTAGATTTTGACATATTGGATAAGAACACATGAATACATTAATTAAAGGGGGGAATGCTAGGTGTCCATGCTAAGATTAACTTGTCTGTGTGTGAGAATTATCTTGTTGAAAAAGCAACTAAGAAACTATTTGGTAAGCCTATTAAAGATGAATCACCATTACAATTAATTCATTCAGATATTTATGGTTCAATAAATGTGAAAGATAGACATGGAGGTATATATTTTATTACATTTATTAATGACTTCACACATTTTAGTCATGTGTATTTCATTTCTCATAAATATGAAGCATTAGATTACTTCAACCAATATTTAAACGAAGTTTAGAATCAATTAGATCATAAAGTTAAAATCTTGTGCATTGACTGTGAGGGTAAATATTTGTCTGACATGTTCAAGATAATGTGTAATAATTAAGGAATTATTAGACAACTAATAATCCCAGGAATTCTATAGTAAAATGGGATTGTTTAAAGAAAAAAATTAAACTTTTCTAGATATAGTTAGGTCTATGATGACTCAAGGTAATTTGCCAATTTTTCATTGAGGAGATGCATTATTAGTAGTAACTTATATCCTTAAATGAGTGTCTTCTTAATCTATTTTATCTACTCTAAATGAAGGTTGGACAGGAAGAAATCATATTTGAGTAATTTGAGAACTTAGGGTCAGTTATCTATGTTCATGATAAGACTCATAAATATAGAAAATTATGACCTAGGGGTAAAAATTATATTTTTATAAGATATTTTGATACCTCCAAGGATTATATTTTTATTGGTGAACAACAAGATTGAAACATATCCGAAATAGAGTTGAGAGATGTAACTTTTCTCGAAACTGAGTTCCCAACAAGAGATGATGATAATAAAACTATTCCTTTATTTGCAATAGAGGAGGATGGTACTTTATCAATAAATTAGGTATCACAAGTGATGCCTAAATCTAGTCAACCTAATAAGAGTGATTTTTTAATTAATGATATAATTTTTCAACAATTTAATATATGAAGAATTAGTCGTAAGATTATTCCTCGAAAAATGTTTAATATTGAGAATGAAATATTAACGATTCTCCCAGTTGACGATAAAGAATCTCAAATAATTATGGAAGCATTGAGATGCCCAATTAGAGAAAAATAAAAAGTTACAATGGATGAAGAAATTATGCCTATGAAAAAGAATCAAATTTAGGAATTAGTCGATCTATCTCCAAGCAAAAGGCTATTGGGAATAAATGAATTCTTAAAATTAAGAGGAAAGCAGGTGATCAATTAATCAATAGAAAGCTCATCTAGTTGCAAAAGGATATACCCAACAAGAGGGAATTGATAATGAGGAGACATTTTCTCTTATTGTAAAATTTATATCAATTTGTGTCATTTTGGCTAGAGTAGCATATTTTGACTTGAAATTACATCAAATATATGTAAAATCATCTTTCCTTAATGGTACTCTTGATGAGAAAATTTATATGGCACAACTAAAAGATTATATTACTGAAGGACAAGAGAATAAACTATATAGACTTAAAAAGTATATATATGGTCTAAAGTAAGCATCAAGAAAATGAAATATAAGATTTAATGAAGTCATTTTATCTTATAGTTTTGAAATAATCTATTAGGATCATTGTGTTTACATAAGAAATAAAAAAGGAAAGTTTATCATCGTATCATTATTGTTAATGATATGATAATAGTTGGAAGTGACATAAAATTTATGGTAGAAGTTAAATCATGGCTTTTATCACAAATTTGACATAATAGATATAGGAGAAGTTGAGTACATCTTAGGAGTAAAGATAATTAAAAATCGATTAAAAAGGCTTTTGAATTTGTCTCTAGAGGCTTATATCATTAAGAAATTACAACACTTCAATATATCAGATTGTAATATTAAACAAACACCTATAGTGAAAGTTATTATTCTGAGCAAATATATGTCTCCCAAGACTTTTAATAAAATAGCTAACATGGAGAAAAAAATCATATGTTAGTGTTATTGGTAGTTTAATGTACAATATGTTATGTACATGATGTGCATAGATTATATATCTTTTTATGCATTATTTGACGCGCATTCACTTACATTCTTTGAGCATGATTTACGATATCACACCCTGTTTTATCATTTTATCAGCATAATTGATCTTTTGTCCAAAGATACGTGTTGTGCTTATTTTCATTAATAGGACAAGATTGGAACAAAAATAGAGTAAAACAAAAAATGGACCAACCATGGAAGAAAAGCATCAAACAGGGTCATGCCAGCCTCGACATAGCCATGTACTAGTTGACATAGCCATGTCTTTTGGAGACACGACCATGTCTTTTAAAGACATGACCGTGTCTCCTAAAATTAGCTAGGGTCTCCTCTAGCAACTCCCACGGGCAAGTCATACCCCAAAGGTACGGTCATGCCTCTTTGCAACAAATCCAACACCAGGGTTATGTCTTTTGACACAGCCTGTGACCTATTTTTTATGAAATACACAGGTAGGTCATGCCTAAAGGCATGACCATGCTAGATTTCCCAAGGAACCCACAAAAGGATTGTACCTAAAGGTATTGTCGTGCCGCCCACTTGCCACAATAGACACAACCTGGTCATGCCTTGTTAGTTAGAGCCCTAGAGCCAATCATATGATGATTGTTGTATGGACTCAATGTATCATATTCCTATATACTTATAAAGGCATTTCTTTATAGTTATTATACTTACTTGTATTGGTGCCAAATAACTAAGTATAACAGCGTCCTTGAGTAGAAAGTTCTTATCTATATCAATCGATTGGTTGAATCGATAATGCGATGATATAGAGAACACTACTCTTAATCATTCATAGTCAAGTATTAACATTCAGGGACAATGTTAATGCGATGAGACTAGCACGTAGGTCAACTCGATAACTTAATCTCACAAGTCATGGATATAGAGATATCAAGTTGACACATGAGTATGCATTGGAGAATGTATACTGAATGACCCGCCATGATAAAGTATCATGGATCGTTATATGAGTATCATATACTTTCTCATGTGACTATTATTATGACTATCAGTCCTTGGACCTGAAGTCACCATGGTTCCCTACATAAGGAGTTGCATACTTTGGCTTCGTCAAACGTCACCCGTAACTGGGTGGACTATAAAGGTGACTACTGGATATGTAACAAATTATGCGGAGGGATATGAGTGATGTAGATGGGATCTATCCCTCTTATATGACGGGAGTGACATCATGATTCTTGATAGAGTGAGACCACTAAGTGCATGGTCATGCCCAAATGAGTTAATATGAGATATTGAGCTCATTTGATTAGAGTGAGTCTACTTGGAGTTCAAGATATAGATTGATTAGAGGATGACACGGTCTATACCTTGATTGATCAATCTAGATGTCAATGATAGAAGGACATTGTCACATATTGTGAGAGTCATAATTAGTAGTCACAAATGTGATTTTGGATCTCAACATTCTTGTAACTTGGGTAGTAATGATGTGTTGCTAGATACCGCTCATTATTTATGTTTCTAAATGGATTTAGGAGCATTGCCAACGTTACAAGAACCTATAGGGTCGTACGCAAATGGAAATTAGATGGAGATTAGGTTCATATGATGACATAAGAGGATTAGGATCATGTGATGAACCAAATTGGATTAAGAGTAATCCAAATTAAACTAATTGAGTTGGACTCAATTCGATTCATGTGTCAAATGAGTCTAATTTAGACTTGGATTCATTGAGTCAATTTAATTCAATGAATAGAGATTCATTAAATTAAATTGACTAGAATCAAATGTGAGATTTGATCAACCATGGGAGATAAGAGGTCAAGTTTTGACTTGACTTGAGAAGGAAGATGAAGGGTCAAGTTTGACTTTACCAAATGCCACATTATTTGTGACTTGGCATGGGACCGACCAATGATGATGTTTCACATCATCAAGGCTACATCAAGTGTGTGTCACCTCATGAGGAAGACCAAGAGCCATGACTCTTGGTATTCCATGAGTGATCGGCCACTTAAAAGGGGAATAAGTGCAAGTGTGTGCTAACTTTAATTCTCTCTTCTTCTTCCTCTCTACTCCTCTCTCCCTCTCCTCCATTGTCGTGACCATCCAAGAGTGCTAGCACACTCTAGGTGATTTTTCTCCATCTCTTGTCCGTGTGGATATGTGTAGAGGAGTGTACGCTTGACACTCTACAAGATCCGGCTACCATTTGGACGAGCGGGATAAGCGAAGGGCATCGCTACAAAGGTATAACTTCTATCATGTAGATATAGTGTAGAACTAGGAGAAAACTATGTATATGTAAATTTTTATCTTCACACGGATCCGTGGCAAGAACTTCGAGGTTTTCCGCAACCCAAAAAAGTGGTTTTTACGGCTCGAAAGTTTCAACAGTGTTATCAGAGCCACGTGCGAAGCATATACTAGTTTTATTTGCAATTTTATCTAGGATTTGCAAATCTGTAAATTTCTGTAGATTTACTAAATTTTAACATTTTTATGAGTATTTTTCTCTTGGGAGCAAAACAACAAGTGTATAGTCACTTGGAGGTTTTCGGCCACTAAGAAAAAAATTTTGCAACGAGTTGGTCTCGGCCAAATCGATGATCTAAGTGATTTTAGGTGCAGTAAGGTCTATGTAACACTCATAAAAATTAATTTTTGTGAGTAGGGGTGCTGCCCCTAACCCCGCAAGGGGAATTGTTACTTGACCTCGGCTGAAAAATCAACAAGCGAGATCGCCGCTAAGTTGCGGCTCATAAAGGATTGTTAGAATGGTAGTAAATTTATGAAAATTTATGAAAAATGCATATTTTGAATATGTGTGTGATGTGTTCATGGTTATGGCCCAAAAGACCCAATATGATTGGAAATTATGTGTTGTAATTCATAATACAGCCTGCGAGCCGTCATTTGGTTGTGAGTATTGTATTTTGTTACACGACCTATGTGTCGTGCCCTCCTTCTTTTAATATTCCTGTTGTAAAAGAATTTTAGACTCGAATGTAACTCGAGTTTCACTTTTGTAATGTACAATTGAAGATGGAATTACAAGAAGGAAGCCGACGACACAAGGTGAACAAAGGAAGACCTTAGAGAAGGTGTTATCCCTAGGTTGACCATTCGATCTTCTCATTGGTTTGAGAGGATCGTAGAAAGACCATAACCATGTCACATTATCTTTGTATATTGATATATTCTTTGTGTGTATGTGATGTATGCTAATGTAGGATAATTAATGCCTTAATGCGTATATGATACGAATTCATAATTAGATTAGATCTTAATCAAGTCAACTCGATATGCCTACCAAGTTTTGATACCCATCATTACCTCGATCATTTGTTGTTGTTGAATCTGCCAAAGCAGAGCAACACATATTATCTTGGTAGGGTACAAAGGGACAATCTTGGTCCCGCCTATCAAAGCTTGGGTGAGTACAAACTCAATTAGATTGAGTATAACTAGTTAACTCAATTGGATCAGGTATAACTATAATCATTTTCAACAGTTGGAAGATAGGATACAAATCACATTTATACTAAATCTTGGGTGATTTAGCCAAAGCTAACTCAAGTTTTAGTATAAATGAGGATCTTGATCCTATAAACAAGAGTTGCATAGAGATGTAATTGATAATTAGTTATCTACCAGTTGTACTAAGTCTTGGGCAATTTAGCCAAAGCTAACTCAAGGCGTAGTATGATGTGGATCTTATCCCGCAAGAATTATAGTTAATTGGTATGAATCTAGTAGTATAGTTTGACCACATCCATGACTTGATTCTACAAAAGTCCTATAATTCAGTGGGAGCATCATTTAGTTAAAGGCCTAATTAAATAATAAATGGAATGTGATATTTACTTTCTGCATTACTTCTGTTGTAGATTGTCATGTCGACAAACACGAACACTTTCTCCCTGCGTTCTGTCCTTGACAAGGACAAACTCAATGGAGCTAATTTCCTAGACTGGTACAGGAATCTGAGAATTGTTCTCACACAAGAAAGAAAACTATACGTCCTGAAGCAGCCCATTCCGAAGCCACGTCCTGCCACTGCCACGCGATTCAACCGAGATGCTTATAAGAAGCATCAAGATGATGCATTAGATGTGTCATGCCTCATGCTCGTGACCATGAACTCTGAGCTTCAGAAGCAACACGAGTTGATGTCTTATGATATGGTTGAACATCTTCGCCAACTATATCAAGGACAAGCGATGCACGAGAGATTCGAGATCTCCAAGGCACTGTTTCAGTGCAAGATGCAAGATGGGACTCCCGTAGGTCCATATGTGCTCAAGATGATTGGGTACATAGAAAACCTACAGAGGTTGGGATTCCCACTTGACCAAGAACTGGCCACTAACTTGATCTTGCAATCCTTGCCAGAGAGCTACAGTCAATTTGTCATGAATTACAACATGAACGAAATTGACAAGCTACTGCCTGAGCTGCTAAGCATGTTGAGAATTGCTGAGCTCAACCTTAAGAAGGTAAAGCCCAACTCCATTTTGATAGTGCAAAAGCATAAAGGCAAGGGCAAGCCTAAAGGTAAGGGAAAGTCCCAAGCCAAGGGCAAAGGCAAGATAATGAAACCTAAAGGAGAGGTTGCCAAGGATGCTACCTGCTTCCACTGCGGTCAGACCGGACACTAGAAGAGGAACTGCAAAGGATACTTGGAAGATCTTAAGAATAAGAGAAGTGAGACTTCTACTTCAGTTATATATGTTATAGAAGTCAATCTATCTACGTGGGTATTGGATACCGAATGTGTTTTTCACATTTGTACTAATGTGCAGGTACTGAGAAATAGCAGGGCATTGACGAAGGGCGAGGTGGACCTATGAGTAGGCAATGGAGCACGGGTTGCTGCTGTTGCTGTAGGAACTTACTATCTATCTCTGCCCTCTATGCTTGTGCTAGAATTAGATGAATGTTGTTATGTGCCTGCTCTCACAAAAAACATCTTTTCAGTATCTTGTTTAGACGAGAAAGGCTTTTTGTTTATAATAAAGAACAAATATTTTTCCGTTTATTTAAATGATATGTTCTATTGTAGTGCACCTCTGATGAATGGACTCTACATTCTAGACTTAGAGAACCCCATCTATAACATAAGTACCAAAAGGTTCAAGTCAAATGATATGAACCGAACCTATCTCTGGCATTGTCGCTTAGGTCATATAAATGAGAATCGCTTATCCCAGCTCCATAAAGATGGTTTGCTGGACTCATTTGATTTCGAATCATATGAGACATGCGAGTTATGCCTACTTGGCAAGATGACCAAGACTCCCTTTAGTGGACACAGTGAAAGAGCGACTGACTTGTTAGGACTTATATATAGTGATGTTTGTGGTCCTTTCAATGTCGCTGCCAGAGGTGGTTATAGGTACTTTATTACATTAACTGATGACTTTAGTAGATATGGTTATGTGTATCTGATGACATATAAGTCACAATCTTTTGAAAAGTTCAAAGAATACAAGAATGAAGTACAAAACTAGCTAGGCAAGAGTATTAAGATACTTCGATCAGATCGAGGTGAAGAATACCTTAGCCATGAGTTTCATGACTATCTAGCTAAGTGTGGGATTCTATCCCAGCTCACTCCTCCTGGAACACCACAGTGGAATGGTGTATCCGAAAGGAGGAATTGTACCCTATTAGATATGGTACGATCTATAATGAGTCACACAGATCTTCCTATATCCTTTTGGGGATATGCTCTAGACACAGCAGCCTTCACACTTAATCGTGTTCCATCCAAAACTGTGATAAAGACACCATATAGGATATGGACTGGGAGAGATGCCCAGGTGTCTTTTATGAGGATTTGGGGTTATGAGGCTTACGTTCGACGTCAAGTCTTGGACAAACTGGGACCCAAATTTGATAAGTGATATTTTATTAGATATCCCAAGGAAATGAAGGGATATTACTTCTACATTTTCAGTCAGCACAAAGTGTTTGTGGCTAAGACTGGAGTATTTCTAGAAAAGGACTTTGTTTTTAGAAAAAATAGTAGGAGTATGTTCGATCTTGAAGAAGTTCAAGATATGAACCATAGCACTAAAGCCTTAATGGAAGTTGAACTGGAACCACAAAATGTTGTGGATGATGAGATTGTTCCACAAGGAGTTGAGGAACAACAACCAGTTCAAGTAGACCTACCTCTTCGCAGGTCTGATAGGGTACGTCGTCAACCTGAGAGATACCCATTTCTCTTGTCTGCCCATGACGACGTTATGCTCATTGAGAATGAGCCTACCTCCTATCAAGAAGCTGTGATGAGACCAGATTCTGAGAAATGGCTAGAGGTCATGAGATCCGAGATGGACTCCATGTACACCAACCAAGTGTGGACTTTGGTTGATCCACCTGAAGGCGTCAAACACATTGGGTGTAAGTGGGTCTTTAAGAGAAAGACTGACATGGATGGACTTATTTATAAGGGTCGTTTGGTAGCTAAAGGTTTTAAGCAAATTTATGGTATTGACTATGATAAAACCTTTTCTCCAGTAGCGATGTTTAAGTCCATTCGGATCATGCTTGCTATTGCAGTATACCACGATTATGAGATCTGGCAGATGGATGTCAAAACCATGATTTTGAATAGAAACTTGCTCAAGGATGTGTACATGACACAACCTGAGGGTTTTGTAGATCCACTATATACTGGCAGAGTTTGCAAGCTGCATAAGTCCATTTATGGACTAAAGCAAGCTTCTCGGAGCTGGAATCTTCGATTCGATGATGTGATCAATCAGTTTGGTTTCATCAAGAATGAAGATGAACCCTGTGTCTATAAGAAGGTTGTTGGGAATACAGTTGTCTTCCTTGTATTGTATATGGATGACATACTACTCATTGGAAATGACATCCCTTTGCTGCAGTCTGTAAAGACTTGGCTGGGGAATTGTTTCTCAATGAAGCACTTAGGTGAAGTAGCCTGTATTCTGGGCATAAATATCTATAGAGATAGATCTAAGAGATTGTTTGACCTAAGTCAAAGTACATATATTGACAAGGTATTACTACGGTTTGCCATGCAGAATTCCAAGAAAGGATTTTTGCCGATGTCACATGGTGTAAGTCTTTCGAAAACTCAAAGTCCCTCTTCTAGAGAGGAGAGAGACCACATGGATAAGATCCCTTATGCTTTAGCCATATGGTCTATTATGTACGTCATGCTATGTACTCGTCCTGATGTTTCATATGCTTTGAGCATGATAAGCAGATACTAGTCAGATCTAGCTGAGTGTCACTGGATAGCGATCAAGAATATTCTTAAGTACTTAAGAAGGACTAAAGAATATTTTTTGATATTTGGAAGCGATGGCGAGCTAGCTGTAAAGGGTTACGGTGATGCCAGCTTTCAAACTGACCAGGATGATTATAGATCGCAGTCTGGGTTCGTGTTTTGCTTGAATGGTGGTGTTGTGAGCTGGAAGAGTTCGAAGCAAGACATAGTTGCTGATTTTACAACAGAGGCCGAGTATATTGCTGCATCAGAAGTAGCAAAGGAAGCAGTTTGGATCCGCAAGTTCATTACTGAGCTTGGGGTATTTCCTAGCATAGCCGATCCTATAGAGCTCTATTGTGACAATAATGGAGCAATTGCGCAGGCTAAGGAACCTCGCTCACACCAGCGGACCAAACACATACTACGACGCTTCCATCTCATTTGAGAGATCATCGATAGAGGAGATGTGAAAATTTACAAAGTACCCACAGAGGCTAACGTAGTTGATCCCTTGACCAAGGCTTTGGCACAGAGAAAGCATGATGGTCACACTAGATCATTGGGCCTTAGAGCCTACACTGATTGACACTAGTACTAGTGGGAGATTGTTAGTTAGAGCCCTAGAGCCAATCATATTATGATTGTTGTATGGACTCGATGTATCATATTCCTATATACTTATAAACGCATTTCTTTATGGTTATTATACTTGTATTGGTGCCAAATAACTAAGTATAATAGCGTCCTTGAGTAGAAGGTTATTATCTATATCAATCGATTGGTTGAATCGATAATAAGATGATATAGAGAACACTACTCTTAATCATTTCTAGTCAAGTATTAACATTCAGGGACAATGTTAATACGATGAGACTAGCATGTAGGTCAACTCGATGACTTGATCTCACAAGTCATGGATATAGAGATATCAAGTTGACACATGAGTATGCATTGGAGAATGTATACTGAATGATCCGCCATGAGAAAGTATCATGGATCGTTATATGAGTGTCATATACTTTCTCATGTGACTATTATTATGACTATCAGTCCTTGGACCTGAAGTCACCATGGTTCCCTACATAAGGAGTTGCATACTTTGGCTTCGTCAAACGTCACCCGTAACTGGGTGGACTATAAAGGCGACTACTGGGTATGTAACAAATTATGCGGAGGGATGTGAGTGATGTAGATGGGATCTATTCCTCCTATATGACGGGAGTGACATCATGATTCTTGATAGAGTGAGACCACTAAGTGCATGGTCATGCCCAAATGAGTCAATATGAGATATTGAGCTCATTTGATTAGAGTGAGTCTACTTGGAGTTCAAGATATAGATTGATTAGAGGATGACATGGTCTATGCCTCAATTGATTAATCTAGATGTCAAAGATAGAATGACATTGTCACATATTGTGAGAGTCACAATTAGTAGTAACAAAGGTGATGTTGGATCTCAACATTCTTGTAACTTGGGTAGTAATGATGTGTTGCTAGATACCGCTCATTACTTATGTTTCTAAATGGGGTTAGGAGCATTGCCAATGTTATAAGAACCTATAGGGTCGCACACAAAGGGCAATTAGATGGAGATTAGGTTCCTATGATGAACCAAGAGGATTAGGTTCATGTGATGAACCAAATTGGATTAAGAATAATCCAAATTAAACTAATTGAGTTGGACTCAATTCGATTCATGTGTCAAATGAGTCTAATTTAGACTTGGATTCATTGAGTTAATTTAATTCAATGAATAGAGATTCATTAAATTAAATTGACTTGAATCAAATGTTAGATTTGATCGACCATGGGAGATAAGAGGTCAAGTTTTGACTTGACTTGAGAGGGAAGATGAAGGGTCAAGTTTGACTTGACCAAATGCCACATCATTTGTGACTTGGCATGGGGCCAGCCAATGATGATGTTCCACATCATCAAGGCTACATCAAGTGTGTGTCACCTCATGAGGAAGATCAAGAGCCATGACTCTTCGTATTCCATGAGTGGTCGGCCACTTAAAAGGGGAATAAGTGCAAGTGTGTGCTAACTTTAATTCTCTCTTCTTCTTCCTCTCTACTCCTCTCTCCCTCTCCTCCATTTTCGTGACCATCCAAGAGTGCTAGCACACTCTAGGTGGTTTTTCTCCATCTCTTGTCTGTATGGATACGTGTAGAGGAGTGTACGCTTGACACTCTATGACATCCGGCTACTGTTTGGACGAGCGGAATAAGTGAAGTGCATCGCTACAAAGGTATAACTTCTATCATGTAGATCTTGTGTAGATCTAGGAGAAAACTATGTATATATAAATTTTTATCTTCGCACGGATTCGTGGCAAGAACTTCGAGGTTTTCCGCAATGTAAAAAAAGTGGTTTTTGCGACTCGAAAGTTCCAACATGCCTCACTTTGGCCATGGCACACATGCCCTAGTCGTGCCATTAGGCATAACCGTGTAGGTAAATAGCCAAGGGTCATGCCCCCATCTATAAAAGGAGATTTTTTCTCTCCTTTCTTGGAGGAGAGTTTTTCCATTTAGGGAGACCCAAGAGATAAGTTCCAGAGCATAGCCTGGTGATTTCTTTAAATCCGTGGTTGCATCTATCATCTTGTCCTCTTTTACAGTGTGGATTTATTCCTAAAGACTCAAATCTTCAATCAGGTAAGTTTTCTTCTCCTTACTCGTAGTTTTGAGTTGTAGCTTGCCAATTTTCATGTTTTAGGTTATATTTCCTTTGCTATAGAGTAGATCTTCATTGTTCTAAAATGAGAGACTAATTGTGATGTGTAGTTGATGTAAAATCATGGATATACTAATTTCCTATTTCAATGATTGTTCTTGTTTGATTGAATTGTGTGTGACGTTTAATTGTTTATATGAATTGTTTGATTGAATAGATGTATAGATTGGCTACCACGTAGAGAGAATGCTTGAGAATTGTTTATGTGATGTTTTCACATTATCTCTTCTACTTAATAGCATTGAATACCAATGGGGTAGACACTCCGATGAGACTATTATAGAGTAGCAATGGTATTTAGTTAGACTCCCTACAAAGTATAAGCATAGAGGATAAGGAATTAGCTACTCATAATACATCAATAAGCATTACAGTAAAATCAAAATTCTAGAACTGCCTTCCCAAGTCAACCTTCTCCACTCTCTTCCTCTTCCTCCAGCTTCCTCTCTCTCTCTCTCTCTCTCTCTCACACACACACACACACACACACACATACACACAATCACTAGTTCTTAAGCTTTCAAACAACTTCAAATGTCTAGGTAATTCACTTTACAAACTCTCTAGTACTTAGTCTTCAGTCATTATTATTGGGATACTCCGGGAGCTCGAGAGGGGATGAATAGCTCATCTCGCTTTGTCGTTGATGATGATTTGCAGAGAAAAATATTAACACAAAGATTTACTTGATATCTACTTTAAGAAGAGATGACTAATCCAAGAATCCACACTCGAGCACACTCTCCACTATGTAAACACTCATTCTCGGAATAATCCGAAGGTGGAGAAACCTCGTACAACTCAAGAACAAGAAATACAACTTGAAACAAGAAAACAAATGTAAAAACAAATTGAAAACAACTTAACACTTTGAACCTTGAATCCCTTGAGCTTTTCTTGCTTCAAATGCCTCTTGAAGGTGGGAAATGCAATAGCACTTTGTCTCCCAAAACTTCCAAGAACTATCGAACGAAGCGGAGATGAAGGTGGAGAGAGAGATGTTGTTCAAATCTCAGCCAAAGCCCTTTTTTAGGGTCCTCTGTGAAGATGAAGGTGCGTAGATTATATATCTTTTTATGCATTATTTGACGTACATTCACTTACATTTCCTGAGTATGATTTATAATATCGCACCCTATTTTATCATTTTGTTAGCATAATTACTCTTTTTGTCCAGAGATTTACTTTGTAATTGTTTTCATTGACATGACAATATTTGAAGCAAAATAGAGTAAAAACAAATAATGGAGCAACCATGGAAGAAAATCAGCAGATAGGGTCATGCCAGCCTCGGCACAACAGTGTACCAGCTGACATGGGCGTGTCTTTTGGAGACACGGTCATGTCTCCCAAAGCTAGCTAGGGTCTTGCCTCTCTACAGCAAATCTAATATCGGAGTTGTGTCTTTTGACATGACCCATGCCCCATTTTTTGTGCATCACACAAGCAAACCGTGCCAGATTTCATGGGAAATCCACAGAAAGGTCGTGCCTAAAGGCATGGTCGTGCCACCCACTTGCCGCAATAAACACAGCTTGGTCGTGCCTTGAGACACAACCATGTCATATCATGAGGCATGACCATGCCTCACTTTAGCTATGGCACACAGTCCTAGGCCATGCCAATAGGCATGGTCGTGTGGGCGGACAGGCAAGGGTCGTGCCCCCTGCCTATAAAAGGGGTTTTTTTTTCTCCCCTTTCTTGGAGAAGGGTTTTTCTCTTTGGGGAGACCCAAGAAATCAATTCTAGAGTACACCCTAGTGATTTCTTGATGATATGTGGCTATATCCATCATCCAGTTCTCTTCTACAGTGTGGATTTGCTCCCGAAAACTCGAATCTCCAATTAGCTAAGTTGTCTTCTCCTTACTCATAGTTTTGAGTTATAGCTTGCCAATTTTCATATCTTCGGGTTCTATTTCCTCCACTATGGAGTAGATCTTCATTGTTTGATTGATGGAGTAATTATGATGTGTAGTTGATGTAAACTCTATAGATATACTAATTTCCTATTTCAATGATATGTGTATACTTTGTTCTTGTTTGGTTGAATGTGTGTGTGTGACGTTTAATTGCTTATATGAGTTCTTTGATTGAATAGATGTATATATTAGCCACCACGTAGAGAGAATGTTCGAGATGCATACTGGGACCCTTAGTGACAGAGGGTATCCCTTTAACCGGACATCTCGAGTATTGCCTTAAAATATAGGTCAATTCTCTACAAGGGATAGTCTAATTAGTGCTTAATGGGTTTTCTCCAATTCTATGTTAGGAAGAGATCTGTATAACTTAGACTGTATGACCGGGGGCCTTGGTGATAGAGGATATCCCTTTAATAAGACTTTCTATGTTACCTCTTTTACTTAATAGCATTGAATACCAATGGGATAGACACTCTGATGAGACTGCTATAGAGTAGCACTGATATTTAGTTAGACTCCCTATAAAGCATAAGCATAGAGGATAAGAAATTAGCTACTCATAGTACATTAATAAGCATTACATTAAAACCAAAGTCCTAGAACCGCCTTACAAAGTTAACCTTCCCCGCTCTCTTACTCTCTTGTTCTTCCCCTCTGTCTCTCTCTCAATCACTAGTTCTTAAGCTTTTAAACAACTTCAAATGTCTAGGTAATTCGCTTTGCGAAGTCTCTAGTGCTTAGTCTTCAATCCATGCGAGATCAATATTTTTACTACTTGATGATAAACCATGCACTTACGGATTTGACAACAGTATACAATGTATTAAGATGAGATCATTTATGAATTAATCGGAGTAATGTTCACACCATTTACTAAACTTGTTGAAGACTAAATTAGGTATTGTGAATGTCTAGATCAAAATATGTATGATGTTAAAATTAAGAAAATCATGCACTCTTTATTAGTAAAGAGAAAAACCTCGTAGCATGTGATTCATACCACATGTGTTATAGCGACAATAAGGGTAGTAGGAGAATGAATCTCTGTTTCTCTATTATGTGAGACCTTGAGATTATAAGATAATCTTAGTTTTACCCTAAGTGACTATTTAGTTATCTATTTGAAGTTTTAATCAGTGTATGCTATTTTAGTATATATCCTATTGACTATGGATAATTCGTTCTATGTAACATGACTAAGAAAGTGAAATAAATATATTCTAATTAAAAAAAAAGATTAAATATATTTACATCTTTGACATTAATTCACTGGTCAACCAATTATATATTTTTTTATTGAGTACATTAAATATGATTGTGAATAATTATATTAATTGGAGATATTAAACATACTCTCGACATAATAATCAATATGAGGGATTAGAAATATTTATATTAGTGTAAATAATTTAATCTAGAATAAATGTAAAATATTGATGTCTCTAATTTATCTTAAAGAGTGGTTATCTAAAGTGTGACAACTTTCTTAACATTAATTGTTCAGTATGCTTGTTCTCGATTGAATCATTTTTTTTAATATATAAATTAGATGTTCTTATTTGATCTTTGTGACTTAATTTGGATGAGTGAGAGTTGTTGTTAGTGAAAGGCTATTGGAACTCTTGGTTGATTTGGTGACTAAGAATAGTATTCTTCTTGGTGAGAGGAAGAAGGAAGAACATCCTATACCATGAGGAATTTGATTTATGAACATTGAAAGATTATTTGATCTCATGATTGAACATCCTATACCATGAGGAATTTAGGGGGCGTTTGATTTATTCATAAAAATAGGAATCGGAATGGGAATCATTGTATTGTGGAATGAGAATGGGTATGAGCATGGATATCACTCTTAAAAGCAATGTTTGGTTAGTTGCATATTTTCTATCGGAATAAATCAAAATTTCCATTTTTACCCTTAAAGGAAAATAAGAGAAAAAATTATATATGAGAGAAAGATGGATGTGAGAGAAAAATATAATGAAAGAGAATGATGAGAGAGAAATTATGATGAGAGAGAAAGTGTGATGCCAATGAATGAAGAGAGAGAAAGTGTGATGAAAAAAATGAGAAAAGAGAATGTGATAGGAGAGAACATGATGAGAGAAGATGAGAGAGAAAATATGATGTGAGAGAAAGTATGATGGGTGAGAATGAAGAGAGAGAAAATGTAATGAGAAAAAAATGAGAAGAGAGAGAGTGATGAGAGAGAAAGTACGGTGAGAGAAAGTAAGATGAGAAAAAAAAAAGAACAGTGAGTGTGATGGGAGAGATTGAGGAGAGAGAAAATATGATGAGAGAGAAAGTGTGTTGAGAAAAAAAAGGAGGGAGTGCGACAAGAGAGATTGAGGAGAGAGAAAATGTGATGAGAGTGAAAGTGTGATAAGAAAAAAAGAGAAAAGAGAGTGTGATGGGAGAGATTGAGGAGTGAGAAAGTATGATGAGCGAGAAAGTATGATGAGAAAAAAAGAAGGAAAAGAGTGCGATGGAAGAGATTGAGGAGAGAGAAAGTATGATGAGAGAGAAAGTGTAATGAGAAAAAAAGAGTGTGATAGGAGAGATTAAGGAGAGAGAAAGTGTGTAATAAAATGACGAGAGAGAAAATATGATGAGAGAGAACAAGGAGAGAGAAGTGATACGAAAGAAAAAATAAATAAATATATTTTGATATTTAATATTAAGGGAGAAAATTTTAATTTTAGATCAAGGGTATTTTTGGAATAAGGGAATATTTTGATTGATGAAAATGGGGTAATGGCTCATTGAAGGGGAGGTACATGGGAATGAGCTATTATCCAATTTCAAGGATTCATTTCCTTATTTGTATTCCTATTCCCATAATCCAAACATTAACAATGGCAATCAATGATTCTCATTCCCATTCTCTACTCCTATTCCCCTAAACCAAACGCGCCCTTAGTTCATTCTCTGGCCCGTTTCCCTCCCCTCAGATAAATGGGCCGAGCCCTAAAGTTAGAATCCACATAATAAAGGACGCCAAAGAATATCAGTTAGTAGAGGAAATGAGCTCACGACTCTCACTGCTGCCGTCCCTCCGCCCGTACGCTACTTACGCTGCCGTCTCCTCCGGCCCCGCTGACTCCACCGTCGCTGCCGCCCGCCCCCCAGTTCGAGGAAGCACCTTGATCAGATCCTCGATGGATGATGGCGACGCGAGGTCGGCAGTTCATATGGGCGGGTTCCTCTCGATGAGGCGCTACGACCCCCCTTCTTGGTCATCGCATCTCCGACCACTCCCCTCCCACACATTTTCTCTTGGCCACGTACTTCATTTCGTCCTTCTATGACTCCCGTATTATCTTCCTTCCCTCTTTTTATGAGGTTGCAATTCAACTGATATTGTTTGGTTTTCTTTAGCTTCCAACTCCCATCCACAGATGGAATCTCCCTCATTTGTCTGATGGCGTGGAAGTCTGGATAAAGGTAACATTTGTTACCAATCATCGATTCCTTCTGGGTGCCATTAGTTTTGTAATATTGACTGAAAGTTTGGGTCTTGC
Organism: Zingiber officinale; assembly: GCF_018446385.1. Taxonomy (NCBI): domain Eukaryota; kingdom Viridiplantae; phylum Streptophyta; class Magnoliopsida; order Zingiberales; family Zingiberaceae; genus Zingiber; species Zingiber officinale. The sequence continues at coordinate 17,192,044 of NC_055996.1, read as the reverse complement.
AGCGTGATGATCTTTCAGGAATGCAACTCAGCGGCAACAAAGTGAGGAAGCTGGAGTTCTTGATGGCCGATGCCATCGAGAACGGAGCTGATTGTGTCATTACGGTGGGAGGGATCCAGAGTAATCACTGTCGTGCTACTGCTGTTGCTGCTAGATATCTAAATCTTGATTGCTATCTGATACTACGCACTTCCAAGGTAAGTTCTCTCAAGCGTTTAAATTAGTTTTCCAGAGGAAACTATGGATCTCAAAAATTAAGCTTTGCAGGCTCTAGTGGAGAAGGACCCTGGTTTGGTTGGTAATCTCCTTGTTGAACGATTAGTTGGTGCTCATATTGATCTTGTGTCCAAGGAGGAATATGCTAAGATAGGCAGTGTGGTTAGTTCTCTTCTGCATGCAATTCTGTCTATTCGAGAGAAATTTGCACGAACTCCCAATGGAGTGTAAATGATCATTGTTAAATACTCACTTAATGACAGTGTAAACGTAAACACTTTACTGGTGCTCTAGTACTTTGACTAATCATTTTTACCTTATAATCGCCATTTTGTTGGTGATTTTGCACGAACTTGACACATTCCAAGCAACAGAGTGACCCCAAACTTAGAATTATGTTTTTCTTGCTAATTTGAAAGGTATCAAATGATCCTTATTGTTGGATACGACTTAATTTTATTATTCTATCAGAGTAGAGTGTGGCAAACTAAACATGAACTTTTCCCCTTAGAACTCCTACTTCTAATGAAGACTTGTTTGACATGTAGATTTCTGATTAGCTCGTGAAATGTTCCTGTGTAGATGATTTATCATGGATGAATTTATTGTCCTTATCCTTCTTGCTAGTCTAGTCCTTAAACGAAAATATCTATTTATTTATTTTTATTTACTGATCATGCTACAATGATCTTTCCTAGACCCTTGCTGACTTGCTAAAGAAGAAGCTAATGAAGGAAGGGAGAAATCCATATGTTATTCCTGTCGGCGGATCAAACTCTTTGGGGTCTTGGTGAGTTCTAGCATGGAATAAACCGTTCAATTTAGCTTTCTTTTATCAGGACCTGTGGTATCTCTCTGCAAGCAAGAGAACTTTTAACATCTAAAGGCATAGGTTTTTTGACCTGTCTTAGTCACCTTTTAAACATTTTTTACTCTTAATTAGTGAGACAAAGGATAATCATTATGAAGATAATAACTTATCTGAAATATCATATCTGCCAAATTGAAAGTTTGGGTGGGTGAAAGTTAAAACAAGCATTATTTATGATTTTTTGTATATTGAATTTTTGTTCGTTATTTAACACAAATTAACAATAGTGTAAAATTGTAGTGGATATTTCTGTTATGACTATAAGCAAAAGGATGTGGTCTAGTTAGGTTAGTATTGTGTTTCATTCGACCACAAATATAACAAGGTCTACAACAATAATCTCATGAATATGACTTGTTAATTGAGTTGGTCTCTTGATGCGAATAATAATAGATCATTTTAAAATAAATTGGTCAATAGAATAAACTAGATCATGGCCTAGTCTTTAATTGTATTCTTTTTAAACCTTAAACTTAGTTTATGTGCATTAGTTCTTAGAATGCCAGGCTAGTGTTGGGTTTATGAAAGAGATCCTATCCTCGTTTTATCAATTTCAGTTTAGATTAGTTCACTTCCTTTAAAAATGGTCATGCCCACTGAACTTGATTGAAACCACTTTAAAATCAGTTTTAGATTGGTGCATTACCAACATAACTGGTGATGTGGACTTTTACCACTTGACATCTTAAAGGAAATCAAAATGGGGAAATGTAAATACTAAAGGACACATATCAAGATCATCCCTTCACAGTATTTGTAGCTATCATTCCATTATTCCAATTCCAAATATATTTGAAAGTTGAAAACTTGCTTTTCCTAAAAATACATTGTTTGTGGCTATTCTATGTGTTGCCTGAGACTGCTCACAGGTGAGCCACTGAGCAGCCGCCTTGCACGTTGACGAAGTCGCCGGGCATAGAAGAAAAGCCTAGATGTTTGGATGCTTGCAAAGCTTAAGAGATGGTTAGAATGGAGGCTAGGGGTGCCTAGCTCACCACTCTGACACTCAAGTCAAGTCTCTAGCGAGGGAGCGGGGAAGAATGAATGTAGAAGAATAGTAGTAAATTGAGGGTTCTTGTATGCTCATCCCTTTGCCTGTGGAAGCAATCTCCTTTTATAGTACCGCTAAGGGAATGGAATAGTATCTCTCTCCTCCAGGGTTTGATTGATGAGCCATCATACCCCGATAGGGAAAGTGTCATATCATCGTGTTAGAGGGGCATGTCGCCCATACTATAGAAGATCGTGTAGGGTCACACCATGTTCCACGTGTTATGATTAACAACGGGTTGTCCCACATGCTATGCTAGCTCATGTGCTTTACTATCCCACGTGCTATTGACTGGGGTAGTTGGGCTAGAGGGTTTGGTATGTTAAGCGGAGAGGTGTCGAATCAGTGGAACCGAGAGGAGATGAGCAAGATCATCGAGTCAGCGAGGTCGAGTGGAGATGAGCAAGAGTGTCGGGTCGGCCTTTGTGGGAAAGACTCCTCGGTGAGGTCAACGATTCCGCTAGTTGAGGAGTCTATGTTCACCAAGTTAAGGACCCGCCACGTGCACCCTTATTTACCTCCGCATCACTATGTATTCAAACAATTCATGTTGACTTAATTGTTGTTTATTTCTTCAGCAGCACTAACTATAGCTTAATTAGGTTTCTACATTTATAGGAAATTAGGAGTCACAGTCCACCTTGCATTTGCAGTCCCTCCACCTTTATAGACCAGTATTTAGTGAGATTGTTCCAACGTTTTTGCTTGATTTATTTAATTGCTCAAGATATTTCTAAATTGGTTTGAGAATTGATCACTGACAACTGACAAATAATTAGGGGCTATATTGAAGCAATAAATGAGATTGAGCAGCAAATTCAAAGCAATTGTGGTGTACCTCAATTTGATGACATTGTTGTTGCATGTGGCAGGTGTTTTTCTTGCCTTGTGACATATTATAATTATTTATGCAACATTGCTTTAATTTTTTTTTTAATGTTTATGCTTTTTGGATGCCATACTCTTTTCATGAACCTGACAGTATTATCCACCACAGTGGAAAACATACTAGTAAAATGATGACATGTAATTGACATCAACATCCGTATTTCGAGGTTTGCACGGCTTGTACCTTAGCCAATACACCTTTTGTTCCTGCAGTTGTTTCTATGTGTTCAATGAGCTTTATTCATCCTTGTTCTCTGTGGTTTTGTTTGTTCATATTGACCTTGCTTTCCGGGCGCAGTTAAAGGTTTTGTGCATTCATTTTGATAAATCTATTCATTGAATATTTATTATAATTTTAACGCTAGCCGACAATCTAACGTAATCCTCCTCCTTTATTCGGGCTTGGGACCGACCATGATTAATTTGTCACGGTGGAGTTTGATATTGCTTGTAATCTAAGTTAATTTCAATTTTCATATTGTGTGGATATCGACAATCATATATTTCCCAGTTGGGAATATTTAGCAGTGTACTAGGCTACATGTCTTATTTTCTATTTATCAGTTAAATTTTACTTTGTTGTCTATTACATTTTATGGAGAAAGGGAGTCTTGGCATAACGGTAAAGTTATTGCTTTGTGATCAAAAGATCACGGGTTCGAATTTTGAAAACAGCCTTTTGCAAAAGGCAGGGTAAGGCTGCGTACAATCACATGTTCGAATTCTGGAAACAGCCTCTTGCAAAAGGCAAGATAAGGCGGTGTACAATAGATCCTTGCCTAGGACCCTGTATGGTGGGAGCTTTGTGCATCGGGCTACCGCCCGCAGGTGTAGCACAAACGGTGGGTGCATGTCATCTCTGGCGTAATGGTCAGGGGTCGATTCTCAGGAACTCCCACCATGCGCCTATCGTGTAACTGCATGTACCTCCCTCTATATCCATGAGGCCGGTACTACGGGGGTCACTAAGGTAGCGGATCTACCTTTTGTGCACCGGGCTACCCTTTTTATTTTTTTTTTATCGGTTATATTTTATGGATAATCACAATGCATATTTTTGTACGTAGATATGTGATTTTATGCTTAAGTTATACAACTTTTACTTCCAACCTTTTAGTGGTGGAACAATTGCTGGACTCTCTCTGGGATCAAAACTGAGTAATTTGAAGGCAAAAGTATGCTTTGTTCTCCTTATTTTTAAATCTCATTTTTTTTAATAATGGTTCACTAGCTTTTATGTTTCTGATAAACTCACACTTTGTGAATCAGGTTCATGCATTTTCTGTCTGTGACGATCCCAATTATTTCTACAACTTTGTTCAAGGTCTAATTGATGGTCTCAGAGCTGGTTCTGATGCACGTGATTTAGTTGAAATTCAGGATGTGAGTTTAAGGTTTCTTGATCAACAATTCAAGTTGTTGATATTTCTCTTTCTCAACACGGTGTCTTACAGAACTGTTTTTATTATCTCAATATTGATATTCAATGCTTTTCATTCTCTTGATAGCAAAATGAAGCTATGACTTTATGAACCACATTGAACTATTAACCTATCAGTCTGAAAGAACATGATAAACTATAAAGTTGTAAGTCATAATTATGACATTTGAAAACTTATCCGAACATATTCTTTAGGATAATTTATGTGCATAACTTATGTGCATCTTATATAATCAGTTAGAACTGAATGCATTCTTCAATTCAGTAATTGAATGTTATGTTACCACAAGTGTACGGTTACGTCGTCAGTAATATAAAAGAATGTCAAACCCACATGACTGGTTATAAGCACTAGTGATCTCTCACGTAGAATTAGCTAAACAATTGTCAATTGCAAGTTACGTCCTAAGTAAGAGAAACAAGATTGAGAAGAGGAAAGAGAGAGAGAAACTTAGTTTGGGGGATGTTCTAGGGGTTCGGTTTCATTGTGATGTTTATCAAGGTAGCATGGTTCACCAATTACCTATCCTCAATTTATATGCACTTGCAGGAAGTTAGATTCATTACCGGCTCTTCCCTGCAGTGGCCAAGAAGAATGCTATCTTGATCCATATCCTATGCTACTAAATGGTAATGATTCCTATGAAGTCCGATAACGGGATACACCTGTCACAAGTGCCCCTCGTCATAAATCACAAGAACACACCAACACTCACTAACATAGAGATAGAAATATCAATTATTTTCAATTCCCAACTTCCTTATGGAGAGTTGTTTTTAAACTCAATTAATTAAGTCCATAATATAATTAATGAAGTTCACAATACAATGCATTTTATATGTATATAATATTGATTTTAAACTCAGTTAATGAAGTTCACAATACAATGCATAGCATGAGAAAAATTATGATTGTATTACAATTAGTTGATATCTCTCTATCTGTAATTATGTATATATTGAAATATTTCCGAATTAATGAATTGATGAGATTAGACATCTTAAATTATGTAAGATTAGCATATGTTATGCTCATTGGTTTATTCAAGCAATCGGTCCTCGGTAAAAATATTAGGATATTGAGAGTTAACATATGGATATTGGTTAAAGATAATTAGTCCATTCAATGTGACCTGCTATGAGACTTCATATGATTCTCTACATGTCGATGAAGATCTCATAGCTCGAGTGCAAGTTTCCTTAGACTTGAGGTATTCGAGTCATCTTGGTCATGGAGACTTATACTTTTACATTTTATCAAACATCTCTTGGGAGGTGTAAGTTTGGGATGATTGGGTATAAGTCAATATGCCCGAAGGTGTTTGAATAGCCACAGAGGATTCACCACTCCTTTTATAAGGAGACGTATATCACATAAGTCTTTGGTCAAAGCATTATACGAGAATGATCTTCTTGAACACGTGTTTGAGAAATTTGAATCCATAAGATAATAAACTATTATTTAGGCTAGGTGTGACATAGTCAGCCTAGTGAAGACTGTTGGATCGAAAAGAATTTAGATATCTCCACAATTGCATGATATTGTCCACTTTGGGCCTAAGCCCTCATGGTTTTGCTCTTGGGCTCTACCCAAAAGGCCTCATTCCAATGGAAATATCTTTTCTTTTATAAACCCATGATCTTTCCCATGTGTTTCCAATATGGGACTATATTTGCAACCTTGCAACCCCAACAATCCCCCCCTCAAACAAAGGACCATAGGCTTCCCACGTCCGATCCTCGACCCACCAGGTCTTCCTGCCCCTCGGTCTACCCGACCTACTAGGACTTCCTGCCCCTCGGTCTACCCGACCTACTAGGACTTCCTTGCCTAGCCGCAACTAGGACTTCCTGCCCCTCGGTCCACCCGACCTACTAGGACTTTCCTTGCCTAGCCGCAACTAGGACTTCCTGCCTGGTGTCTGGTCCTCTTACATATAGACCATGTTCTGAACTAAGTGGGTGTAGGATGAGTGAAAGAAATAGACGATTATAGCTAGTTCAGAATAGTTCTGGGATCAACTGTAATTTTTCAGTTAATTGGGGATCATGATGTATTGATGGTTAATTATGGATGACCAACATAAACTGGGAACCTATTGGGTCACGCACTACAAGTTTATCCGAAAAACTTAAAACAAATTTGAGAATTGGATTCTCAGATTGAGAGAGATTAAGTCTGGTAGGACCAGACGAAGAGGAAATATGGATGAATTTGTTGGACTGGAATCGGTGGTGGGTCATGTCTCTTATAGGCAAGATTGAATCCCTTTTGGTTTAGTTATGAACTAAAATTGGTTTGGTTTAATAATGAACCAAAAGTTGTTTGGTTTTGAACCAAGCTTATTGAAAGTGGATCGGGTTGCTATTGAGTTTTGGGTTTGGGAGATGACTTGCTCCCTAAGTTATTTTGAAAAGGTATATATACCCCTTCATCTGAAGAAAAGATTAATTAATTATTCATTGGAATTAAACCTGATTAAGTTTCCTCTCCCTCTCTCTTATTGTTGTCGCCCACACAAGAGGTTGCCTTCTCTTGTGTTGCCGCAAGGTGCCACCGGACTTGATCTCACCGGCTGCAAGCCTCCCACCATCAGCCTTCCCTCCAGCGTCCCTACTGCCAGTCTCCAAGCAGTCGGACAGAAGTAGAACCGTCCGGACAGCAACTCCAAGTTGCTTTGCTGTCCCCGAGCTTGCCGTCGGCTTCCTCCTTGCCACCGGCCACCCAGCCGCTAGTCTCACAGTCACTGAGAACAGCTATCTTGCTGCCGAACAGCAAGACAAAAGGTTGCTTCCCTTCTTGCTTTGTGCCGCCGAACAGCAAGACGAAAGGTTGCTTCCCTTCTTGCTTCGTGCCGCCGGTTGCCCTCACCCTGGATACAAAAGCGAGCTGGGGTTCTTTCTCAGATCGCATCATTTCTTCGTTTGGCTAGTACCAAATCGGAGATGAAAACTTGTGTCTTAGTGAAGCCGTCTCGAAGATATCGTGGCGTGGATATCAATAGAGGCAGTACTTGTGAGGATTGCTAGTTGAAATCATTTTCTCTACATGTCATCACGCTAGTATAATCTAAACAGAGTTTTATTTTTCTATAATTGTATACATGTGTGAATCCTGTATATATGTGATGCGTGTCCTAATAATTTAGGAAATTATTATGCATCTGCTACTCGTTTTCAAAATAAATTTTTAAAAATATGCATAGAAACACCCAACAAAGACCACAAAGATCAAACAATTCTTGAGATATCCCACTTTTCAATGACCAGGCCCTGGCTCATAATACACCTTTTGTGACATCGTTGCAATAAGGAAATTGACTAGTGACTCGTCCTATAATTGTCTTCTAGTGAGTGGAGACTAGACGGAAAATGATTTATATTGAACAATTGAAAGCTAAATCTAATTATACCGTGTTACTTAAAAGTTTCTGCTTTCTGAACAAATTGAATCACCAACTTTAATCCAGTTGAGATATTTGATCTCCTTTTCCTGGTGCACTAAATTCTAAAGCAATTCTGTAGCTAATTATGTCTGTTCTTTGCAGGCCAAGGGCTTAGGATATGCTATGAGCACTGCAGAAGAGCTAAAATTTGTTAAAGATATAGCAGCAGCTACTGGAGTTGTTCTTGATCCAGTCTATAGGTGCTTTGTGTGAATATTTTGTTCTTTTCAATTGCTAATATTATTAATTTTAGCCACATAGATTTATCAAGTAAACATCGTTGGGCAAAATACCCACTATTGACCATACGTTCACTTAGGCAAGCTTTCGTGCCACTGAATCTTAGTTAATGGGTCACTCTACCATGTACACGATATTACTCAAACTTATTACAAATATTCAACACGGATATTGATCTAGCTGTCCATCTCAATATCTATGAGTTTTTAGTTTACATATGATCTATAGGGGTTCAGTGTCCTACCAGTGTTAATGTTAGAGTACCAGATGCTCAACGTAGGTACTAGAAATGGATAGTTCCAAGTATTATAGGTGCAGTGATATTTCTTAAGTCGCTCCTATATTGTTCTACTCAATGTTATTGTTAGAGTATATGATATTCAACATAGGTACTAGAAATGGACAGTTAAGTTTTATTGATGCAATGCTATTTCTTAGATCTCTCTCCCCGTGTATTTGTTATGTGTGCAACTTAGTGAACGAGACAAATATATTCAATGTTTCACATGCTTTTGTATTCATTTCACATTGATCGTCATAACTCTTGCACATCTTCCATGTGGATTACATCCTTCAGATTCTTGCAATATAATATATCTCCTATCAGGAATTTGGAGATGTCGTAGTTGGTTGAATCAAGTTTACATTGTGTAACCTGACTATTGACCATCTCTCTCAATGCTATTCTAATGCAACCAAAATGAAATTGCTTTCTTTGTAGAAAGAAACTGATGATCTTGGATGTACATCAACTTCTGTTATTTTCTTGTATAACACAATAATGTACCCCTAGGGCGCATGACATCTCCGGAGTAATGGTCAGGGGTCGATTCTCAAAAACTGACGACCTCCGTCTGACGCATGTGTACCTACATGTACCTCTCTCCATATCCGTGAGACCGACACCAAAGAGACCGTTAATATAGCGTATATACATTTGTATAACACAATAATACAGTAGGAAAATAGTGCACCCTAAGAAAGATCAATCAGAGACTGTACATACAAACAGCAAACAATAATTATTGCATATCAAGAACTCACCATATTTATGTTTAAAAGACCTTCGACATATCCACGGTTTGTCTCTATTATATGCTACCTGAAGTGTTTCAGTTATAAACTGAACATGGGCAACTTTTGTTATTTTAAATTCCAGTAGAGTGCAGCAAATCCAAATGGGCATTTGCTTGGCTTAGTTCCAATATAACAGATACTTTTAAAAGAAAAGCAAAAGAGACACTATCTATACATTCTCCATGTTATTTATTCGAAGAGACACAAATCTTGTTGCAGTTATTTCTTGCATATTATCTTCCTATTTGAGGACCTAAAAAATTGCTGATTAAACTACTGATTGTAGATCTAGGCCTTCAGTGATAGCGCTGTGATTATGCATCTAACCCGTTGGCGGTTGTGTTCTTTAGTGGAAAAGCTGCCTATGGTATGCTTAAAGATATGGCTTCGAACCCAGCAAAGTGGACAAATCGGAAGGTTCTCTTCATACACACAGGCGGTCTTCTTGGTTTGTATGATAAAGTCGAGGAAATGACGTCTCTAGTAGCAGATTGGCGGAAGATGGAAATAGATGAATCCACTCCACGCGAAGACGGAATAGGAAAGATGTTCTGAGGAGGTACATGTTCAATTTCATTATGAATAAGCAAACAAACCATTTGTGGCGCAATGGATGGAATAGTTAGCAATGGAGTTTATATCAACTCAAATGAATAGTACATCTTTATTATGGTTTAAATTTCACAGTTGATTCTTGGTGCGGTCATTTTGATTAAGAAAATTACTCAGTAATTTTTATTAATAAAGTAGCTCTAATTATTTAAATTAGGAAGAGCACCATTTTAATTGTTATGGAATCAGAAACAGCCGTTTTTTAAGAAAGGCTTATGTTAAATATGATATTTATCAAAAGATAATACGGTAGTTTTGTTTATACCAAAGGGCTTATAAAAAAAAAAAAATTCTCGTTTACCCCTCCCATCAACCTGCCTATCTTCTCTTCTCAATCATTATTTTTCAAGCATCCAAGTCATATTTTTAAGTGGAAAATTATTTTATGATTTGGATGCACGTTCTTTCACTCTCTCTCTCCTTCCATCCCTCTTCCTAGTTTTATAAACTCGAAATAATTATGAACCTCCACCACTTGTCATACCTCCTCGTGTTATTTGGCGGGATTGCAAAAGACTATTTAGTTCCATGAAAAGAGTTCAAAGGACAACAGCGATTAAGACCCTCGGCGTTGAAAGAGAAGAGTTCAAAAGACAACAATGATTAAGAACCTCGACGTTGAAGGATAAATTTCTAGCAAGAGTGAAATTAGTAGAAGAAGACAGTTAAAGATTTAGTGATGTGTGTATAAATTTACTATTGTAAAATAGGGTTGTCATGTAAAAAAAATTATACTTTGGTAGCAAAGGGTGATGACAAAAATCATGTTTATGGTTTCAATGGATGTGTAGGGAATAAATATTCAACAACACCTGCAATATAATGTACTCCAATACTTAATCGATTTACAAGGTGCTCCACTATGATGCTAGATTTCAGCTAGACATTGTTCATGTATGTTAGGTTAATATGATAGATATTAACATGTTGGGTCTGATATGCGATCATATCAGGTTCACTTTCATCCTTGATTAAAATTTTGATTTGATATCATATCTACCTTCTCCTGCTCAACCCTTCGTAGTGATTGAGAGTTTGCATAAATCCAATTACCCTAGGTCCATCAATGTGTTTTTGATGGTTGCTACTCGGAATATCGTCCTAGTTCCCCTGTACAAAAATTTGTACAAGCATAGAACTATCATAGCTACTCATGTGCTCTACTGAATTCAAATTTGCATTGCAAACGATGCTTAACATTATTAATCCAAATTATCTTTCAGAAGTTAAACTTGGATTGGAAACGAAACTTAATATTCTTACTCCAAGTTTAACCGATATGATCTTCCTAAGTTAAACCATATTACAGAAGTTATCAAATATTTATTTCAAAGATCGGCTTCCAGGTTAAACTTGGCGAGGCACTAGGCCTTCTTGGATATGTGATCACCCACCACTTCCTAAACAAAGCCTCACAAAGAAATTGGATATTTAACTTCTTACAGTAAACTAGGTTTAACTATAGAGACCTCAATAGAAACACATTATCGAAACATGAAATCGAAAAACTAAAATCGATAACAAAAACGATAACTTAAAAACCGATAACCTCTTGTATTTGATTTTTCAATAACTATATAAAAGGATGAACTAGTCATGATGTGGAAACTAATAACTAGTTATACCTCTTGTCGCTTATAGACGTCTTGATCTTCTGTCGTATTCACCTCCTTCTCTTGGACGTCGTGTGGGCGACGATCTTCCAAGATGAAATTCACTCAAGCTTCTTCCAAGGCTTCCAAGATCCGGCCACCAACTAACCTCCAAGGGATACTAGACAAGAGTGCTTCATTCTCTTCTTTTTCTCCTTCAAGCAACCGGTCACCAAGAAGACTCCACACAAAATGTCGCCGGCCACCAAGAGAGAAACCACAAGGAGAAGAGAGAAGGACAAGGGCCGGCCACCAAGGATTGGAAGAGAGGAATAGAAGATGTGTTATTGGGTGAGGCACCCCTCCTTCTCTTTTATAATCCTTGGTCTTGATAAAAAAAAAGTTTTAAACATAATTAAAACTTTCTTATATTCCTTGCCAATGACTAAAAAGGAAAGTTTTAAAATAAAAAATTAAAACTTCATTTTCTTCTTGTCATGGTCGGCCACCTCCTTGTGCTTCAAACAAGAAAAGTTTTAAACACAAAATTAAAACTTTCTTATTTGTTTTCGGTAAGAAATTTTTAATAGAAAAATTTCTCTTTTAAATCCCTTGTTGGTTATAAAAGAAAAATTTTATAAATTAAAATCTCTCTTTTAAAACATGTGGATGGTTACAAGAAAGGAAAGTTTTATCAAAAATTAAAATCTTTCTTTTAACTACAAATAAGGAAAGATATCAAACTTTTCTCTTAATCCTTTGTAGAAAGCTATAAAAGGAAAGATTTAAAATTTGTAAAACTCTCTTTTAAAACAATGACTTCCACAAAAGGAAAGATTTTAAAATTAAAATACCCTTTTAATTCTATGTGGTCGGCCACCTAGCTTGGGCTCCAAGCTTGGTCGGCCATATAACTTCGCTTCAATCCTTGACTTGGTCGGCCCTAACTTGGGCTCCAAGCATGGCTTGGTCGGCCACAATCATATGTGTAAAAAGCTTGACTCTAAGTGGATATAAGGTTTTATAAATAAGAGGCTACAAAAGGGACCAAGAGGAGGAATTGATTTTGGTCTCCCGATGAGCTTGAGCTTCCCGTGTTCGTCCCGAACACCTAACTCAAGTTCATCAATAATATCTCATTCCACTAAAGAGTTATTATTGCACTACCACACCAATCCCATATTACAATATGGACTCCTTCTTATCATGAGTGTGTTAGTCTCCCTGTGTTTAAGATATCGAATGTCCACTAATTAAATGAGTTATTGACAACTCACTTAATTAATATCTAGCTCCAAGAGTAGTACCACTCAACCTTATTGTCATGTCGGACTAAGTCCACCTGCAAGGTTTACATGACAATCCTTATGAACTGCTCAAGGGGACATCATCAACCTAGATTACTAGGACACAGTTTCATTCTATAATCAACAACACATCATATAAATAATATCATTTCCCAACTTATCGGGCTTATTGATTTATCGAATTAAATCACACCCTTTGATAAATTAAAGAAATAAATATTAAGTATACGTGCTTGTTATTATATCATGATTAAGAGTACACACTTCCATAATAATAGAGGTCTTGTTCTTTTTAACAGTCAGTATAAAAAGAACAACCTCAAATGGTCCTGCCCAATACACTCAGAGTGTACTAGTGTAATTTTATAGTCAAGATAAATTAATATCAAATTACACTATAACCATTTCAATGGTTTGTCCCGTTCCATATTGGTTGTGAGCTACTATTTATAATTTATAAGGAACTAATAACATGATCTTCTGTGTGATACCACACACCATGTTATCTTCAATATAAATTAAATGAACAACTACACTTAGCATATAAATGTAGACATTTGACCAATGTGATTCTTATTTCAAAAAGCTACACTTTTAGTATACACTCTAACAATTTTGACCAAAATCCACTGATGGACCTAAACTTGTTTGATTACACTCATTTAGCGTGTTGTTAGTTTCTAGTGTTGTAAGGAGTTAAATTGTGTTATCCATTGCTTATTTAGGGCTCTTAGTGGTGGTCCAACGTTATGAGAAGTTTTTGCTTCAAGCGGGCCTGATATAGGATCATATCAAGCCTAACATGATCTTTAGTTAAAACTTTGCTTTTACACCATATATACATTTTCCTCGCTCAACCCTTCCTAGTGGTTGAAATTATTCAAAATTACAAAAACTCTAGGTCCATATCAGTCAGATTATGTCACAACCACTGATAAATTATGAAAATCTAATATATACACCATATATATCATTACTTAGTCTTTGCTAAATTAGTATGTACAAAAGAACTTGATTATGTAGTTATAAGTTTGCTAAATTAGTTTGTAATTTATTTTTCGGGTACGATCATATTACTAAAAACATTCTCTCTGAGATATAGAATACGCTTGATGTAAATTCTTGCATGGGATATAGAACTAATGTAGGAGAATTATCCAGAACAAATATTACATCGTCTTCTGAGTATAGTGGTGTGCAGAACACAAATATAAATACATGCAGCAGTTTGACATTTGATCTAAATGAAGAAGTATTCTAGAAGATGAGGTTTTGAATCCTTGTACAATACTTGGTGATTACTTTGAACCTACTTGGAGTGAGGAGGAAGAACATTATACCCGAATTAGAAAGGAATTACAATGCAATACAAATATACAAGAATTCTTAACTGATGATATGTAGATTGAATAATATAAAATTCCCTAGAGCAGTACAGTTACTTAGAAGAGGAGTTCCCAATAACTGATGATCCATATATTTTAAATTCTCGATTGCTCCAAAGGCTAATTGAAGAGGCAACAGATGAGCATGAATTTTATATTAGATAAATTTTTTCGTCTCGATAAGAGTTCAAGAATGCACTTTTGAAACATGTCATGGTCAAACATATGAGATATAATCCAGTTGACATCTAGAAAAATAAAGTAAAAGTCATCTACTTCAATCAACTATGTACATGGAGAGTATTTGCCCGGGGGATGTAGAGTTCACTTTATGAAATATGTAAAGGAACATCAATGTGACACAATTAGGGAAAGTGTTGATCATCAAAAATGCTCTTCCTCCTTTGTAGCGTCTTTTGTTGAAGAGCAATTTGTTGCTAATGAATAGTATAAACCAAGTATGATTATATCAAATATAAAAGCTATGTTTGGAGTGACCATATCATACAGAAAAACATACATAGCTTGAGAGAAAGAGATGAAGAAGGTCGTTGGAGATTATGACTAAGCTTATAGAGATCTTCCACTATATCTACGTGAGTTAAGAGTCAGAGATCCCGAAACCTATGTGGCACTACACAAGAATGGTGATAATCAGTTTTAGTGCTGTTTTTGGGGTTTTGGAGTTTGTCAAAGAGTATTCAGGTCTTATCTTCGTAAATTGATCTGAATTGATGTCACACATCTAAGAGTGAAGTATCCGAGTGTGTTGTTGATGGCTATAGCAATTGATGCTAATGACAATATCCTCCCAGTAGCTTTTAGAATCGCTGAAGTTGAATGTGAGTCTACTTGGGAGTTGTTTTTGGATCATACGAAGAAATACTTTGATGTTGATGCATAGTCAAAGAGCATAGCATCAGATAGACATCGCGACATTATATCAGCAATTAGGAAAGTCTATCCAATCGTTCATCATGCTTTCTGTTGTCACCACATGTCTTGCAATATAATAACAAATATTGATAGTAGGTCAGCTTTAGGTTTGTTTTGGGCAGCAGCACGAGCAAACACAATACTCCAATATATCTCATAATGCAGTTCATACTTGAAAAATATCCAGATGCTCATAAGTGGCTTCAGAATATTGACCTTAAAAATTAGGCTAATGCACACTTTGTAGGAGAAGGTACACAATGCTAACCACCAATTGTGTAGAGAGTTTAAATGCTTTGTTCAAACATACACGTGAACTTCCCATAAACATGTTAATTGATAATACCAGAAGAAAGGTAGCTCAATGGTTCTTTAACCATAGGGAGGAAGTTTCAAAATGGTATGTTGTTTTAACATCTCATGCTACCAAAGAAATAGATTCAAGGAGAAAGCTAGATGATATAAAGTCCCCCTACTCTCAATCTAAAATGGGAGTAGAGACATGGGGTGTTTCATTCTTTGTTGATTTGGAAAGAAAATATTGTAACTGCAGAGAGTTTTAAATTTCAGGACTGCCTTACTCACATGCTATTACCGTTATCATTCATCGGAACATGGATATACTCTCATATTGTGAGCATTATTTTCATTCACAGAATTAGAATGTGACATATATGGATCGTATTTAACCCTATTGAAGCAAGGAATTTTGGCCTAGGAGCGTAAACAATATTATAGTTTTATGTCCCCGTAGCCTTATGCAGCCGGGTAGGCAAAAGAAGGCATGGATCGAATTGAAATATAATGGGAAGGTAAAAATCAAATGTAGCCAGTGCAAACAACTGGGCCATAATCGAAGGACTTGTAGAATGCCGCCAGCCCCTGGTTCTTGACTTGTATATGTATACAGGAATATTCTGCTTGATTTATATAGCTTGTAAGAAAGAGGAGTGGATCCATATATTTTGTATACAATGCATCTATAGTGTTATACGAAAAATAGTTGTACAAAGTGATGTTACTGTTATATCTTTGTATATAGTATTTATTTTTTAATACAGTGATATCTATGATATGAGAAGTGTAAACCAATCCCAATAAGGCAGAACTAATACTTCACATCATATCTCTATGTTGTAAAATAAAAGCTCGTTAGTAGTTGTGAATATTCAGAAATATAATAAGCTCAGTCCAACTGTGCATTTCAACTCAACAAGTTGGGATTGGAAATTTTAAAGTCTTGTAAATTTGTTTTCAACTCTAACTAAGTTATGACTTAAACAAAATGAGTGTTGTTATGCTTGAAAAATAAAATAGGACAGCAGTTATTGTTCATTGATTACAAATCAGGTGCATTGTTCTATGCCAACTGGTACAGCACAAGAACTTCATAGTTAAAATTAAATTTTGATATTATATCTAGCTTCTCCTCTCTCAAACCTTCCTAGGAAACGTGAATTTGAACAAATCCAAATAGCCTAAGGTCATTAGTGGATTTCGGCTAAAATCCACTGACGGACCTAGAAAGATCCAATTGCATCCATTTTAAGTCTTATGAGTTTCTGGTATTGTGAGGACTCCAATGGTGATATATATTACTTATTTAAAACTCTCCAGAGGTGCTCCAACTTGACAATAAATTTCAGTATGATTATGGGCATGATATTAAAAAAGGAGTAATATATAAAATAAAATAAATAGATAAAATAGAAAATAAATAAATTAAAATTTTAAAAATTAATAAAAATTCAAATAAAATATGAATATATATATATATATATATATATATATATATTAAAAATAAAATTAAAGAAAAATAAAATAGAAAAAAAATAAAGTATATAGATTAAAAAAAATCATATAATGAAATGAAATATATCTATAAAATATAAAATGCATTTTTATAATTGATATGGCGGTAAAGGGGGGTCGTCCAATTCAAGTCAGAAGTGGGGTTAGCTACCAACATAGAGGTCAAAGTCAAGGTGATCAACGCTAGAGAGTCAACGAGCTCACCTATAGTGGCCGAGCGGAGATCGACTACAATTACCGACTAGGGCAGGCAATGTCCAATCTGTAGATGGCTTGTCCGAACGAAATGCTACGGCCAAATCGTCGGGCACTCAGTACGGATCGAGGAACGAGACCGTAGCGCTTGTCTGTTCGGGCGGAGACATTCTATTGAACCCAGTTACCGCAAGGAAGAGTAGCCGAGGCTGACCGAGTGGAGGGGTCCCCAGCCGAGCGACTACCCCGCTCGGCCAAGCAGAGGGATCATTGACGTATCTCTCAATATCCTTCTGGGAGATAGTATCGCTTACACAAGACATGGTCAACAGGAGGATCATACGGCGGAAGCTTCCACTGTCTCATCAGAAATTTGCATGTCTTGTTAAGGTATGGTGTCAAAAATACTTTTCTGACATGTCCTTTTATGAGATGGTTGGGAAAGCGTGCATGTGCCTTGGGGAGCGTGTGCGTCACCCGCTAGGGCACTATATAAAGGGGGGTCCATGCACCGATGGAGGTACGCGTTATTCACTATTCATGAAAATATGTACATATATATATATAAATCAGTTTGAGAGGTAAGACTCTCAAACCGCATGTCAAAACCATACAAACATCAAGAGTTTAACCCTCAACATCTGAGGTAAACTCCACAATCAGCCCTCTCTCTTGTCACAAGACCAACACCACATGAGCACATGACACCCAATGTGGTGGACACACATCACACTTGCATGTAATCAAAAACAAACCACACATGACATGTCGTACACGTTCTTAAGCCCACAATCGGACTTTGCATTCACACTTTCATCAAGAAAAACTACAAAATCAAGTACCATGTAGTTACCAAGCCATGCACGGATGCAAGCCAAAGCCTCAAGCAAAGTTTGGACAACAAGCCAAAGCCATGGATGAAAGCCAAATCCAAATGCAATCTCCGGACAGCAAGCACAATTAGCTCTAAAACAACAACATCAACATTGTAGCTTCCGTTTCCTTCATGTTCAATCAACATTATACCTTCAAACACCATCCAACAGCGGCCTACAACCTGCAAATGAAGAGCTTTGAGGAGGTTTCAAGTCCACAAACTGATGGGTATATATTTGGACCTTTCGAAATAGCCAATCCACACCTGGTGTAATGCCTTGGTACATGCACCTATTTCTAGCTTCCCATATATAATAGATTGAGCTAGAGATGGCTAGATGTCGGGCTTTCATCTTTCTACCACCACCCTTGTAATGTCTTCTAAAAATTTGATGCAACTCCTCAAAGGATTTGAAGTTGTGCTTGATCTCCAACCATCGCTTCACCTTGCACCAAAGTTCACAAACCACCGGGCATTCAAAGAAGACATGTTAATTTGATTCTTCTTGTTGTTGGCACATGACACAATCCTTGTTTGGCTCATACTCCATTCTATCTATGGTCCTCAACCTCCCATGAGCTAGCATCCATAGTGTGAAGTGATATTTTGGCATGATTTCCGACTTTCACACCATAGATTTCCATGCAACTTCTGGCCTCCTTGGCATGAAGAAATTGTATGCATTTTTAACTCTATTTTCTATCCCAATAAACCAATCCATCATTCTCATATTTGCACTTCCAACACCATTTGAGGTTCTTAAGACCTTATTCCGAATTTCTATAAGCCTCTTGATCAAAGGGGAGTCCGAAGCTTTGCTTTCCCATGCCCAAAAATCTGTATCTTTCATATAATGATGGTGTACCCACTTAATCCATATAGATTCTATTTTGGACTTGATATCCCATAAGATTTTGCTCAACAAAGCCTCATTCTATGCAAGTAGATCTCTAAGGCCATATCCCCCTTCTTGCTTTGGTAGATAAATTTTTTTCCAAGATATAGGAGGGTATTTGGAGGACCAAACAAATGTACGACAAATGGCTTTAATCTTATCTACAACTCCACTAGGAATTAGAAACATTAAAATCCAAAAGCATTCCATTCCTTGTAGAACTGTACCTATCAATTCCAATCTTCAAGCATATGACAGAATATGTTTGGGCCAAGCATTTATCTTTCTTGTAATAGCATCTAGGAGTAGCTCATAATTAGCAATCCTCAATTTTTCCTCCACCAATGGAATACCCAAATATCGGAAAGGGAAGAAACCTTCTTGAAAACCCAAAAGATCAAGAATTTGGGCCTTCACTCTTGCATCTACACCTGTCATAAAAATCTACATTTTTTGTGGATTTGCTTTTAGTTCTGAGGTCCTTCCAAAGCAATCCAAGCAATCCACTAAATGTTGTGTAAAAGATATATCCGCTCGGCAAAATAACATAAGATCATCCACATAAACAAGGTGTGTGATGCCCACCTCCTTGCACATTGGGTGGAAGTGAAAGGATGGCAATTTGGAAGTGGCTTTGAGTTTCCTTGATAACACCTCAATACATAATCCAAACAATAGGGGAGAAAGGGGATCCCCTTGCCTAACTCCTCTCCACTATTAAGAGATAAAGTAAGAGACCGTTGTGACACATTCCTTGATCCAATTGCAATATCGTTGGGGAAAATCAAAATCAACGAGTGTCGATATAAGGAAATCTCAATCCACCATGTCAAAAGCTTTTTTCAAATCCACTTTGATCATGCATCTAGGAGAAACTCTTTTCCTTGCATATTTCCGGAGCAATTCATGAGTCAAATATATGTTGTCACCTATGGAACACCCCTTTATAAACGCTACTTGAGCCGGATCCAATAAGAAATCCATAACTTCCGATAATCGACCAGCAAGTATCTTCAACATAACTTTGTAGAATACATTTCAACATAAAATTGATCTATAGTCCGCTACCCCCACTACATGGTCTCCTTTTAGCACAAGTGAGATTAAGGAGTGATTCCATTGTTTTAGTAACTTGCCACTTTGAAAAAAATTCCTGCACAACTGCAATAAAATTGTTACCAATAATATCCCAAGATAAAGTAAAGAATTTCAAACCGTAGCCATCCGACCCCAGAGCTTTTCCACACCCAATATCATGCAAATACGACTTTTATTTCTTCTATCATGATCGACTTGCTTAGATTCTTAGTTTGCCCCAAGGTAAGCTTCCTTCCGGTGATTTCATTGTTGTCCAAAAATCTGTACACCTCTTTTTGACCAAGTAAGCCATGAAAGTAGTCAACAAATTCCTCCGCTACTTCACCTATACTTATGGTTTGATCCCCATTTCATTTCTTGAGCGTGATGATTGCATTCCTCTTGTTGTTTCTTTTCACCACATCATGAAAAAACTTTGTGCATTTATCCGTACTCTTCAAGTATACATTCTTGTCTCTTTGTTGGTAGAATTATCTTTCCGCTTCGGTTAATAGATTTGCTTTCTTCCTTATGTGAGTGAACTCTATAGGAGTTGGGCCACCATCTAGAATGTCTCTTTAGACCTCCTCTAATTCTTCTTTTGCTCTTTTTGCCTTCTTTGAGATATGTCCAAAGTTATTCTTGTTTAGCTCCTTTAAGCATCTTTTCAAGCGGAACATCTTTGCCTTGAGAGCATATTGAGCATTTCCTTGTATAGGGGCTGCCCATGAGTCCTTCACAATCTTCTCAAAGTCTTCATGCAATGCCCACATGTTAATAAATTTAAAAGCTCTATTTGGAGGTCTATCTTTGGACAATGTGTGCACAATAGTATATGAATGGTCTGAGAGACAACCCGTTGCCGTAAACTCTACATATGCATCAAAATCTGTTGTCAACCAAAAAGAATTAACCAAAGCTCTATCTAGCTTGCAAGAAACGTTACCATTAGACCATGTAAAGCGGCATCCAATGGAACAGAGATCCACCAACCCATAAGCTTGTGTAAAAATTTGCATAACTCTCATTTCATGATTTGTGACTGGAGAACTATCTTTCTTTTCATTAATAGACAAGAATGAGTTGAAATCACTCATAACCATCGAAGCATAAGTAATATTATCTCCCAAATCTGCAAGTGCCTCCCATAAAGGTCTTCTTGTGACAATTGAATAAAACCCATAGACAAAAGTTATAAAGAAGCTCCTGCTAGAGATGCGACATCGAATATGACAATGTATATATTGATTGGTAGTCATAACAATATCCAAATCAACCTTATGCAAATTCCAAAGAAGTAGTATGTGGCCATGATTAGAAAGATTGAAATTATGTGCATGCGTCATACCTGAGAACCTCCTTTATAATATAGGACTTAGTGACTCTTCCTTGAGTTTTATTTCCATCGATGTCATGACTTGAATGTCTTTTTGTTGAAGGAGATGTTGTACCCCTCCATGCTTTAGGGGTTTGTGAAAGACCCTAATATTCCAAGAGGCAACCTTCGTTTTTTACCATTGCGGGCTGCTCGCACCCGTAGTCTTGTACCAATTGTAGGGGCAGGCATACTACTTTCCGTATCCCCACTTGCAAATGATGTAGCAGTAGGCAATGAGGAAGATGTTGATGCCTCCAATACCGTATGAATGGTCTCACTTGCTGCCCCATCTTCTTGTGATGCCGTGGAGGAAGTAGAGGAGGATGAGCTCCCTTCACTTGAAAGTGGCGACTGTTGGACTACTTTCGATGGCTTCCCTTGCTCGGTTTCTCTAGGTACCTCTTCATTTTTTTCCACCTCTTGAGGGGATTGTTGTTGTGGCATTTGATCCTCTCCTTGGTGGCCTTCATTCTTACAATTTGGAGGAATTATATCCACCGGTATAGGACTGTTCACAACGATGATTGCAAGCTCTTGTTGATCAACCGACCCCTCAACATTTGGTCCTTGTTGCATTGGTCGACATTGTTGTCTTGTACGATTCCTATACCTCATTCTTGTCCTCCCACGACCTCTAGCTGATTAAGATCTTGGTCTCCCATATCCTTGCACATTTGGATCATTTGCTGTTCTCCAACCGGTGTAGCCTTTCCATGACAATTCTCCAATTGATTACCCAATTTGTTACATATTTGGCAAAAGCCCGGAACCATTTCATATATGATTTTCAAATCCACTTGAACACCAGTAGGGAGGGTGATAGGGACTTCACGAACACGTTCACCAATAGCTGGAATCTCCACCATAAGCCTTGCATACTCCAATCGTTCCCTTGTCCTTGTCAAATTGTCGGTGTATAATGACTTGCCAACTTCCAATCCAATCTTGCTTAGGATAAGTTGACTCCAACAATCTAGTGGGAGGCCATGAATTTGTATCCACGCTGGCATAAATTGTCCATCTTCATCAAACAGAAAACACTTGGTCATTATCTTCAAGAATATCGGAACACCGAAGATAAAGTAAGGTCCTCCTTGAAGAACTCTTTGACGGTCTTCATCTTTATCAAACTTATAAACCACCAAACCACTCTTGTGTAGGAAGAATTTGTGAGGGGTCTTCCATTGAGAACCAATGTATCAGACTCCATATCTGCCCAGATGATGACCCATGAAGCATCTAACCAAACAAAACCCCATTGCATCCTCCACATTGTCTATGTCTTCAAAACGGAAGGCTAACCTTTCTCCTTTTGCTTCGTATTGATCTAGGTCCATAGAAAGCTTAGTTTTGTGATTGTTTTTGAAAAGCCTAGCCCAATCTTGCTTCTTTGGTGGCTGATCGGTCCTCACATTGTTCACAACATCATTCCTTCGGTCCGGCAGAGTGTTAGGCGCCGGAGCTTGCTGTTCTTCCACCTCCGACAAGGTCTCCACCTCCACCGGTGGTGGTGGTGGTGGTGGAGGGCTTCCTTGGGCGTGTGATGGTTGAGGAGAAGCCCCTACACATTGTGGGATGGCCACCTCATCAGATTCCTTAGCCACATCAACATGATCATCCAACTCAGCAATGCCCAATTTGTCCACTTGGCCACTTGTGCTTGCCACATAGGATGTTTCATTTGCCACCTCCCTAGGCCCCTTTTGACCAGAGTGTCTCTTGCTCTTCCCCTTGCCTTTAACCATGAAGAAGAGAAGACCAGCTGTACCTTGGAAATGCTTCACCACCCAAGTTGGCCAATGAGAGCCCTTGGCATTTGTTGTCTTTGACCAAACCTTAGGTGAGTTGGTAGCCTCCAAACCTCCCCCAACCATTTGGCAGCACAAGAGTGGAGGGGAGGGCCGGCCCTGGCTGGAGAAGATGGCCAGAGCTGGAGCAGTTTGTCGGAAATTCGCTGGAGATGCAAAAATCTACCGTATGACACTAGAGTGAGGGAAAATCAACTATAGGGGCACTTACCTTGATGTTTTAGCCTCAAAACGTCCACAAGAAAACCCTCCACAGGTTGTGGAAGACACCCACAGTGAGAACGAGCCCTCGTCCTACCAGTGAGGAGGAAGGAAACCTACTCCGATCATGATGGAGTGTTGTCCACGCAAAGAAACCACCGGAGCACCAAGAATCCTAGAGAGAAGTTGGAGCTTCTCTCACTAAAACCTCCCGACCCTCCCGCTTGCGCTTATTGTTGCTCCATTTTCTTCCATCTTTTCAGTGACTAACTTAAGTGTCGGAGGGCCAACGCAGAGACCCCTTCCCTGGCTCGGCACTGACATTTCTTATTTTGTAGAGCGGAGCGAGGTCTACATGCGGTCAACCCAGAAGCCACATCCCCAGTTAGTCTTCTTCATGATTTTTGGATAGGATCATATTGGCGTCATCTGTGAGAACATAGCCTACATTCGATACGTGAAGATGGAGGACGCTGAATGACTCACCACGGTGATCCTAACAAAGGAGGAGCTAGATATGTTGATACAAGCTCGAGCAGCAAAAATGGTGGAGCAACAACAGCAACAAGTGTTGTCCGAGCGCTAGGTACATGAGCCCACGACATCAGCAGTGGGTCAGTAAGCCGGATACGAGGACCGAGCATATCATGTGTCCGTTCGGGGATAGAATAAAAAGTCGATCGGCACATACGAGGAAGCGCCCAATGTGTCGATCCCCTTTCATCACGCGTTGTTTCAGACTCCCTCAGAGGAACAGTGTCGTATGGAGAGAGAACCGGGATCCTCTTCAAACGACAAGCTCGTTTGAGATTCAAGGAAAGGGAAAGCACCCAGAAATGATGATTCGCCCAAACGGATCAACTAACAATTCTCTCAGGAGATTCTTGACGGCCCCTTGCCCTGACATTAGACCCCGTTGATGATCGAGAAATACAATGGAACGACTGATTCGAATGACCACCTGGCGAAGTTCGATAATGCGGCCATGCTCTATCAGTACACCGAAGGAGTAAAGTGCCAGATCTTCCTTAACACTCTTTCCGGATCAGCGCAACGCTGGTTCAGACTCCTATCGATCAGATCAATTCACAGTTTTAAAGATTTTCGAGCGACGTTCTTGCACCACTTCGCCAGCAGTCGCCACTACTAGAAGACAAGTGTTAATTGTTAGGACCAAAAGTAGCTAGAGGGGGGGTGAATAGCTCGTCGCGTTCGCTCGTTGCTCGGCGTTGCTTGTTTCTTCAAAGATATGCAGCGGAAATACAAAGAAACAATCACACAACACTAACACGGTTGGTTTACTTGGTATCCACCTCACAAGAGGTGACTAATCCAAGGATCCACACCAACACACACACCCTCCACTAAATAAAACTCTCCTTTATGGTAACTACCAAGGGCGGAGAAGCCCTACAAGACTCAATACAAGTAGAGAGGGAAAGGATACAAGAAAAATAAGCTTACAAGCTTACATTGAGTATAAACCCTAACCCTAGCTTCTCTTCTTGGCTTTGATCCGCCTCTTGACTTGGAGAACTTCCAAGATCCTTCAAGAACTGGCGATCTGAGCTTTGTGAGTGCTGTGGAGGAGCTGGCGAGAAATTTGGAGTGAATCGGAGAAGAGATGCAGAAGGAATCGTGCGCCTGCGGCCTTTATCGACGCCAACGGTCGGATCCCGATCGATTCGAATGTTCCCAATCGATCGGGGAGGCTTTGGATCGATCCACGGATCGATCCAGAGCGCCTCTGTGCTCTGGAAAAAACGCCTGGATCGATCCATGGATCGATCCAGCGCTTATCGCGCGAAACAGCCGCGTCCCAATCGATTGGGACATCTGGATCGATCCACGGATCGATCCAGAGGCTCTCTGTTCGCTAGGAAAGGCTTGGATCGATTCACTGATCGATCCAGCTCCTGGATCGATCCACTGATCGATCCAACACCTGGTTTTTGCCCAAAACCAAGTTCCAAGCCTCTCAAACCAACTTCCGGTCAACCTTGACCTGTTGGTACATCATGCCTAGCATCTGGTCACTCCTTTGACCTGCTAGGACTTCCCACCAAGTGTCTGGTCAATCCCTTTGACCTATCTGTATTTCCTCGTGCCAAGTATCCAGTCAATCCTTTGACCTACTTGGACTTCCCAACGCCAGATGTCCGATCATCCTTGATCCATCTGGATTTTCCCTTGCCTGGCTTCACTCACCAGGACTTTCACCTAGCTTCACTCACTAGGGTTTTCCATCTGCCTAGCTTCACTCACTAGGGCTTTCACCTGGCTTCACTCACCAGGACTTTCACCTAGCTTCACTCACTAGGGTTTTCCATCTGCCTAGCTTCACTCACTAGGGCTTTCACCTGGCTTCACTCACCAGGACTTTCACCTAGCTTCACTCACTAGGATTTTCCATCTGCCTAGCTTCACTCACTAGGACTTCCATTCTACCTAACATCCTAGTTAGGACTTCCCAGTCAAGTATCCGGTCAACCTTGACCTACTTGACTCTTCTTCAATCAATTTCTTATTGTCAAACATTTAAACTCAAACCAAGACTCAGCTTGGTCAACCAGGTCAACCTTGACCTGAGGGATGTTGCACCAACAATCTCCCCCTTTTTGATGTTTGACAATACCACAATAACACTTATAATACCACATGTAAGTTAGGCTAATCCTATAGCCTCAAACTTTATGCCACTAGGTAATGAACACATAAATTAAGCTCTTCATTCTCCTCCTAAAAGGGCACACTCCCTCTAGGTAATGAAAGTCTAACTTACACCCATTCACAGGTCCTTTCATTCTCCCCCTATTGGCACACATCAACCCATCTTTGGGCACATATCAACCCATGTCCCAATTTTGGGTACACATCAACGAATCCATTTGTTGACGACTCTCCCCCTTAAGAGTTGCTCCTCGTTGTTCACAACATCACTCGTTGTGATCAACACGATAATGAAGGTCTCATACCCTTCATTTATCCTTAACTTCTCCCTCAATGTAGACAAATACCCAACCTTGAGCATTTTCTAACCACTTGAGTTCCCACTTGAAATAATGAGGATATCCACTCCCCATTTCAAGTTCAAAAGCTCATACATGAGCATTTTCTTTAAAGAAGGTTAACCACCTTCCAATGGTTCATGAAAAATAATTTTTCATGTCTTTAAAGAGTCCCTCCCCCTAAAGACATGGTGGTAGCTTCTGTCATTGCACCAACAATGACTTGGAATCCCTAAACCTTTAGGAAACCCAAATTTAGAAGTTTTGAGGTTCAAATACTCAAAAATTGAAACAAACCTCAACCTAAACTTCAATGAAGCCTTCCTTAACCAATCCATCCTTGTTTTCACATGAAAACACCCTTGTATGTATACAAATGTATTTTGGGGGGTTTGGAATGGTTACCTAGACTCAAAGGGGTTCAAAGATGCTGAAATCAGGCCTTCCCAGCCAAAATCAGCAACTTGGATCGATTGGAGTTGGGTTCCAATCGATTGAACCTTTCTGAATCGATCCACTGATCGATTCAGACTACCTGGATCGATGGGCTGATCGATCCAGCGAGCTTCTGCTCGCGGGGGACTTGCCTTCTGAATCGATCCACGGATCGATTCAGGCACTCCAATCGATCCATGGATCGATCGGAGCTCTGATAGTTGCTGAAATTCCATTTCAGTCAACTTCAGAAACCCCTAGAAAATTCTACAAAAATCCAAAAATCATGAAATTTCGTGTGACATTATTTAGGGCATACTTAATCATGGAAAAATAGTTTTCTATGAAAATACATCATATTTTCAAAGATTGACACAAGCTTGAAAACTTGCTAAAACTTTAGCGTTTTCTTCAAGTTTGTGTCTAACTATTCAATGGTGATTACTATCAAAAGATAGCCTTCACCAAGGTTTTCCAAAATCACTTTGAAAACATTTTCAAAACCAATATTCCATCATGTTCCTTGGGCATAATGCACATGACTTGTACATTAGCTTTCCCAATGATGGGAAAAACACATAACTATGTGTTTTGATGAACCTAAAAACTCAAAAGAATGCACTAAATCAACATCTTAAGCTTTGTTCATCATCCTAACATCTCACTTGTATCTAATGTGCACTAAACCACATACAAGTCACCTTATAGTCTTTGTGAGATGTAGATTTTGGTTTTGCCCTAATCTAGGGATCATGCATATCTATCTAGGCATTTTAAAGATATTAGACATCCACCTAGGATGTCACTTGTTAATAAGTGTTGCTAAAATGTCATTTGTCCTTAATTACAAGGAATTAAACTAATGCATGATAATGTTATGGCATACATCAAAACAAAATAACTTTCAAAAGAAAGATTCCTATAACTACATGATGTATGAATGTCATGACATGGTATTTTTGGATTTTGCATAATAAAACATAAATGCAAAAATAGACATGATGTCATGGCATATAATGGGCAAACAATCATGGCAAGATTTAGCATAAATAAAATATACCTAGATTAACTATCTAAGTATCCTTAAAATCTTAGCTAAACTTACAACTTAAACCTAGATTGCCCTAAAGTGCTTCAAGAAAATGCCAAAGCCTAAATTGGCATTTCTAATTTCCTTGATTAATTTATGCCAGTCGAAATTAAGCATATCCTCAAATGTTGGCATATTTCATTTTTCACAAGAGTAGCACTTTTAAATTAAGGCCCGAATTGCCTTAAATTTCCTAAGAACATACCAAAATCCCAACTTGGTAGTTCTTCTGAATTTCCCAATATGTGCCATTTAAGATTAAAATCAATTCTTCCACCATTAGGCACATTTTACTCTTTCAAGGAGTAAATAAAACTTCCATTTCATTTTCAAAGTTTAACAAAACCTTGAAAATGCTCCTTGAGTGTCAATTTCCTCAAAGTTGGGTTAACTACCCTTCTAATCGGAGTTGACACTCTCTAACCCATTTATGGGGTAGAGAAAATGCTCCTAGGAACCCAACACCTATTGGTGCTCCTTGGATGCTCTAGGTACTCCCTAGGGATAACTTCCCTAGATACCTTCCTAGTGCCCTTGTTGGGCTTCTTAGAAGCCTTGGTCACATTTTCTAGGTCAACTCTAGGGATAGCCTCCCTAGTGACCCTGTTAGTGACTTTCTTAGACTTCTTAGAAGTCTTAGTCACTTTGGTTGCAAAGAGACTTCTAGGGATATCTTCCCTTGTATCTTTGACTTGACCTCTAGACTTAGGGTTTGTTCCATAGCTATATGGAACCCTATGATAACTAGGCACATCCCTTTTAGCTTTGGGTTTGTATCCCAAACCTAGGTTATGCTCATTTTGCCCTTTTAGGATATTTTCCATCCTTTTTAGGGTCTTTTCCATTTTATCAAGTCTTGATCTCAAGACTTGATTTTCTATCATTAAATCCTTAGATTTTGATTTTTCATTACACTCATGAGCATTTTTGTTTTTGGGCTTGTATCTATTATCCTTAGTGTTCTTGCCCAAGTGTCCATCTACCTTCATAACCTTAGGTTGGGTAGTTTTGGCATGTAGAGCCACATGCTTTTCCTTAAAGCCCTCATGCTTCCTATTCTTATGATAAATCGCATTAAAATGATAAAAATTTGAACTATGATGCTTTTTACCATAATGTAAAGGGGTAGGCTCAATAAAAGATACCTTCTTCTTTACCTTGGAGGCTTCCCCTTGACTAGTGCCTCCTTGAGCCTTGACCACCTTCTTCCCCTTGGGGCATTGACTTCGGTAATGCCCCTTTTGATTGCAAGAGAAGCATATAATATGCTCCTTGCTCTTCTTTGTGTTGGGGATGATCTCCTTGGGCTTCACCTTGTCTTTTTGTGCCACTTGGCCCTTTTTCTTGGCCAATTTAGGGCACTTGCTCTTGTAATGCCCATGCTCCCTACACTCAAAACATATAATATGATTTTTATTATTAATTGAAATATTTATACCTTTGCTTGTAGGGGTGGCATTTTCTTTGGATCCGGAGGTAGAAGCTTCCTCTTGATCGGACCTTGATTCTCCTCCATTTGATTTTTCTTGACTTGTGGAGGTAGAATCTTCTTCCTCCTCTTTGTCTCTTGACCCAGATGTAGAAGCTTCTCCTTCTTCTTGATCCGGCGTCACCAGGGATTGCTCCCCCTCAATCCTAGAGGTGGAGGCTTCACCATCTTGAATATGAAACAAGGAGTATGCTCCCTCCTTGTTCCCTTCGTTGCATTCCCTTGAGGATGAAGCTTCTTGGATTTCCTCTTCTTCGGAGGTTGAGCATCTCTCAACCTCGGAGTCCTCCTCTTGGTCTTGCTCCAAAGAGTCACCCTCTCTGGATACTTCTTGCTCTTGTACAGTGGAGGGTATCTCTTCATGAAGCTTGGCCAATTTGCTCCATAATTCCTTTGCATCTTCAAATTCTCCAATTTTGCAAAGGATGGTGCTTGGCAGTAAATTGACCAAAAGCTTGGTCACTTTGTCATTTGCATCGCACCTTTGGACTTGCTCCGAGCTCCATTTGCTTTTCTTGAGAAGCTTGCCCTTGGAGTTTGTTGGAGCTTCAAATCCTTCCATTAGAACAAACCATTGCTCTATCTCCATCATAAGAAAGTTTTCGATTCTTGATTTCCAAGAATCGAAGCTCGTGGAAGTGTATGGTGGAGCCACCCTTGTGTCAAATCCAAGTCCATCTTGGAGTTGCATCTTGAAGTTGAGCTTCTTGAAATCTTTGACTTTTGATGAATTTACTTCAACTTCTTCACCCTCTAGCTTTTCTTGTTATGCTTGACCCTTCCGGCGATGATTCCGGTGAAGAGCGGCCTCGCTCTGATACCACTTGTTAGGACCAAAAGTAGCTAGAGGGGGGGTGAATAGCTCGTCGCGTTCGCTCGTTGCTCGGCGTTGCTTGTTTCTTCAAAGATATGCAGCGGAAATACAAAGAAACAATCACACAATGCTAACACGGTTGGTTTACTTTGTATCCACCTCACAAGAGGTGACTAATCCAAGGATCCACACCAACACACACACCCTCCACTAAATAAAACTCTCCTTTATGGTAACTACCAAGGGCGGAGAAGCCCTACAAGACTCAATACAAGTAGAGAGGGAAAGGATACAAGAAAAATAAGCTTACAAGCTTACATTGAGTATAAACCCTAACCCTAGCTTCTCTTCTTGGCTTTGATCCGCCTCTTGACTTGGAGAACTTCCAAGATCCTTCAAGAACTGGCGATCTGAGCTTTGTGAGTGCTGTGGAGGAGCTGGCGAGAAATTTGGAGTGAATCGGTGAAGAGATACCGAAGGAATGTACGCCTGCGGCCTTTATCGACGCCAACGGTGATCCCGATCGATTCGAATGTTCCAATCGATCGGGAGGCTTTGGATCGATCCACGGATCGATCCGGAGCGCCTCGTGCTCGAAACGCTGGATCGATCCATGGATCGATCCAGCGCTTATCGCGCGAAACAGCCGCGTCCCAATCGATCCACTGATTGATTGGGACATCTGGATCGATCCACGGATCGATCCAGAGGCTCTCTGTTCGCTAGGAAAGGCTTGGATCGATTCACTGATCGATCCAGCTCCTGGATCGATCCACTGATCGATCCAACACTTGGTTTTTGCCCAAAACCAAGTTCCAAGCCTCTCAAACCAACATCCGGTCAACCTTGACCTGTTGGTACATCATGCCTAGCATCTGGTCACTCCTTTGACCTGCTAGGACTTCCCACCAAGTGTCTGGTCAATCCCTTTGACCTATCTGTATTTCCTCGTGCCAAGTATCCAGTCAATCCTTTGACCTACTTGGACTTCCCAACGCCAGATGTCCGATCATCCTTGATCCATCTGGATTTTCCCTTGCCTGGCTTCACTCACCAGGACTTTCACCTAGCTTCACTCACTAGGGTTTTCCATCTGCCTAGCTTCACTCACTAGGGCTTTCACCTGGCTTCACTCACCAGGACTTTCACCTAGCTTCACTCACTAGGGTTTTCCATCTGCCTAGCTTCACTCACTAGGGCTTTCACCTGGCTTCACTCACCAGGACTTTCACCTAGCTTCACTCACTAGGGTTTTCCATCTGCCTAGCTTCACTCACTAGGGCTTTCACCTGGCTTCACTCACCAGGACTTTCACCTAGCTTCACTCACTAGGGTTTTCCATCTGCCTAGCTTCACTCACTAGGGCTTTCACCTGGCTTCACTCACCAGGACTTTCACCTAGCTTCACTCACTAGTATTTTCCATCTGCCTAGCTTCACTCACTAGGACTTCCATTCTACCTAACATCCTAGTTAGGACTTCCCAGTCAAGTATCCGGTCAACCTTGACCTACTTGACTCTTCTTCAATCAATTTCTTATTGTCAAACATCTAAACTCAAACCAAGACTCAGCTTGGTCAACCAGGTCAACCTTGACCTGAGGGATGTTGCACCAAGGCATTGAGGGCTTACATTAAGCGGTTCAACCAGGTGGCCATGGATATTCCATCGGTCTCACTGGATATATTGATAAATTCCTTCGCCTAAAGGCTTACCAAGGGGGGATTCTTCCGATCCCTCATCCGTAGACCGCCAAAAGACTTCGACCACCTACTCAGGAGGGACACTAAATACATAAATGTGGAGAAAGCTCAAGTGGCACTGAGGAAGGAAGCACCTACCGAGCATACTGCTCCCACGGAACGACGGTCGATCGCCAATCATCAACCGTCGAAAGGCCCCCAATCGGAAGCAACATTGTCACACCAGGAGGCAAGAACACATGTTGTGTAGCATGTAGAAGCAAGTCGCCCGAAAGTTACAAAAGGCAAGTCATGGATGTCATTGTTTTTCTCCTTCCATCAATCAGCGACACACAACACGTGTGACTGCTATAACCTGACACTAATTTCAAGCAGACCGACTCCACAGGGATATCATCGTCGGTCACCATCTCTCGATCGGCATCATCGACGCCGATCAACTGAGCAATGGGATGAAGACAGGCTGGAGGACAAATAACACCATCGTCAGCCTCAAAGAAGAAATAACATAAGTCTGGTCCGAGCTTCTGCTGAACGGAATAGACCCTCGACTCGAGAGGAAGAAAACATGAGCAATGCCACTCAGGGTGAAATTGGAATGATTGCCAATGGGCCTACCAACAGTTATTCCAACTGAGCGAGAAAGTCACACAGCCAGCGGCTGGAGATACATGTTGTTTAATGCAGCAAGGAGAAGGCCGAGGGACCCGAGGTCAACTTCGACCCACGAGACTTAGAGGGAGTGGAGATCCCTCATGATGATGCCTTGATCATCCGAATGGTAATAGCTAACTATACCATTCACCAAACTTTTATTGATACAGGTAGCTCGGTGAATATAATCTTCAAGAAGGCGTTTGATCAGCTGCAAATCGACAGGAGCGAACTGTAGCCCATGACGATCCCGCTCTATGGTTTCACAAGCAATGAAGTGTTGTCGATCGGCCAGGCTTAGGGATAACAATGGGGCAAGGTAGGGCCGGATTTACCATCCCCATCCCCGTCCCCGAATTCCATCCTCACCCCCATCCCCACTTTTTCGGGTTTGGGGAATCCTCGAACCCGAGAACCAACGGGGATCAAATCCCTATCCCCGCCCCCATCCCCGCTCTCATCCTAAAAATAATTTTATATTATTATTATTTTACTATTAATATTAATATTAATATTAATATTAATTTTATTATTAATATTTTAAAAAATATTAATATTAATATTATTATCAATATTATTTAATGACACTATTATTATTATTATTATTATTATTATTATTATTATTATTATTATTATTAGGGCGGGTTCGGAGATGAGGACAATATCCTCATACCTGCCTCGAACCCGCCCCCATCCCCGAATAAATCGAGGATCCCCGTCCTCGTTTCGAGTTTTCCCAGCGGGGCCCGAACCCGTGAGGAAAATTATCATCCCTAGCCAAGCTCGACTGGTCATATCACTAGGAGAGGAACCTCTCAAGAGGATCAGAACTACCAACTTTACTGTGGTGGACGCGTCGTCGGCCT
The DNA here is from genome assembly GCF_018446385.1 of Zingiber officinale. Classification (NCBI taxonomy): domain Eukaryota; kingdom Viridiplantae; phylum Streptophyta; class Magnoliopsida; order Zingiberales; family Zingiberaceae; genus Zingiber; species Zingiber officinale. Next base: position 17,158,680 of record NC_055996.1, on the reverse strand, counting down.
ACAATGTCATATTGGGTCGATCGGCCCTTAATGAGTTCCGAGTGGTGGTGTCAACCTTCTACTAGAAGATGAAGTTTCCGATGGACAACGAAGTGGGCGAAGTTAAAGGCGACCAGTTGGTCGCTCGGCTATGCTATGTCGAGATGGTGAAATCCGAAGCAAGGGCCCCACGGAAAGTCCCGCGTCTGGAAGTGAACAACATTATGGAAGAAACTCCCACGTTGGTCTATGAGGAAAAGAAGGAGGTTCAGATCCATCCCATTCGATCGGAAGCCACTACATTTGTCACCACCGACCTGACAGATGAAAAGAAGGCAGAGCTGGTCGCCTGCTTTAGGCACAACCACGATGTGTTCGCCTGGTCGATACACAAGCTCTCAAGTATTTCACCAAGCGTAGCTCAGCACGAGCTTCACGTCCGACCAGACACTCGGCCAGTGAATCAAGGGAAGATGGACTTCAGCTCGGAGTAGAATCAGATTATCCGAGCGGAGATAGAAAAGTTGCTGGAAGCAGGCAACATCCGCGAGGTATAATTCCCGAGCTAGTTGGCCAACATCGTGCTAGTTTCCAAAATGGGAAACAAGTGGCGAGTCTGCATTGACTTCTGCGATCTGAACAAAGCTTGCCCAAAGGACTTCTATCCATTGCTTCGAATTGATCAAATGGTGGACTCCATAGCGAGCTGTGAACTAATCTGCATGCTCAACACGTACCAGGGTTACCACCAGGTGCCACTCACTCATGAAGATCAGGAGAAGGTTAACTTTATTACGACCGATGGGACACATTACTACAACATCATGCCATTTGGATTGAAGAATGTCGGCGCCACCTATCAAAGATTGATGAACAAGGAGTTCCGGTGGTAGATTGGCTGCAACAAAGAGGAATATGTTGATGACATATTAATAAAGTCTCTTCGAGCCATTGACCTTTGAGCAGATATTGAAGAAACTTGCCAAAACCTTAGGGCATATGGAATAAAGCTGAACCTGAATAAATGCCTGTTCGGAGCAAGGAGTGGGCGCTTCTTGGGCTACATCATCACTGAGCGGGGGATCGAGACGAATCCAAGCAAGGTTAAGGAATTGTAGGCAATATCCCCATCCTACAACTTGAAGGAGGCCTAATAGCTGACCGGACGGATCACCGCATTATCACGGTTCATCTCTAAATCGTCAAACCGAAGTCACCCATTCTTCAAGATACTGCGTCGAGCGATGAAGTTCCAATGGGAGACGGAGTGCGACAAGGCGCTGGAAGAACTCAAGGAGTACCTTACCTCTTTACTTGTATTGGTCAAGCTCAGCACTGCCGAGCCGCTCTGGATTTACTTGTCATCCACCGAACATGTGGTTGGCTTGGCGTTAGTATTGCAGAACATCTCTGAGCAACAACTGGTGCACTTTCTATATCATATATTAAAAGATGCAGAATCCCGTTACACCAGTCTCGAAAAATTAGCGTACGCGCTAGTGCTCACCGCTCGGAGGCTTCATCTATATTTCCTCTCACATCCAATCGTTGTGATGACCAATAGCGCATTAGAGAGAGTCCTCCTTAACCTAGAAATGTCCGAACAGCTGATTAAATGGACCATTGAGCTGAGCTAATTCGACATACAGCATCAACAGTGAATGGCGATCAAGGCCTTGCCCTTAGCTTATTCTGTGACCGAGGTCCAGAATGCTGAGCTGGATGCGACTTGGAAGATCTACGTAGATGGTTCATCCACCCGACAAGGAAGCAGGATTGGCATCCTCTTGATTTCTTCTCGAGAGGACAGGATGTAGTTGTCTGTGTGCTGGATTATTGGGCTACAAATAATGAAGCTGAGTATGAGGCCTTGATAGTCGGCTTACAGGCAGCTCGGTATGTAAGAGCCACGAGAATCGGCTATATAAAAAAACTTTCTCAAGGTTGTTGCTCAAGTGTGTCGGATCGGAGGACGTTGAATACATCCTTCAAGAAGTGCATCAGGACTCTTGCAGAAGTCATCCGGGCGGAAGATCACTGGCCTGAAAGATCCTATTGGCAGGATATTTTTGGCCCACATTGCAAAAAGACGTTGTTTAGACGGTGGTCACTTGCTTGTCGTGTCAAAAGTATCATAGCATCCCGCACTGACCCACCGAGGAGATGAAAGCATCCACGGTGTCTTGTCCATTCGACTAGTGGGGCATGGATATCGTCATGTTATTTCCAATAGCATCTGGTCAACGAAGATTTCTACTCGTCACAGTAAATTATTTCTCAAAATGGGTGGAGGCTGAGCTTCTAACCAAGATAACCGAGCATATGGTCATCAAATTTATATGGCAAAATATCTTATATCAGTTTGGCATCCCTCGCCAGCTTGTCTCGGACAAAAAAAGGCAGTTCGCAGGATGGAGGCTCAACGAGTGGTGCGAAGGCTATGGCATTGTGCAAGCTTTCACCTCAGTGGCTTACCCCTAGAGTAACGGTCAGGCGAAAGTCACCAATAGGAAATCCTCAGAGGTTTACGGGCTCGGCTCGACCATGCTGGAGACAGTTGAGTCGATGAACTCCCCAGTATATTATAGGTCCATCGCACCACACCAAGAGAGGTGACCGACGTCACCTCGTTCCATCTGGTGTACGGAGGTGAAGCGGTGGTTCCAGTGGAAGTGGGAGTAGAGTCTGACCATGTGCAGCTCTACGACGAGGGAAATGCCGAATGGAGACTCATGGAGCTTGATTTGGTAGATGAAGCATGGGATAAGGCCGTTGTCCGGTTCATGGTGTACATGCAACATATGAAGCAGAACAACAACCAGAGGGTAATCCCACGGTCATTCCAAGTCGACGACTTGGTATGGAAAAGGGTGAAGTTGGTCGACGACATCACTAAGCTAGAAGTCTCATAGGGAGGACCCTATAGAGTCATTCAGAAGCTCCGCTCAGGAGTCTACTATCTGTAAGATGAACATGGGAGAAAGCTAGAGCAGCCTTAGAGCGCAAACCATCTCTAGCCCTATAGGGCCGGGTGAGAGGTGCATAGTTAAATTCGGATAAGATTGTATAAGCATATGTCCTGTAAATATAGGAAAACAATGAATAAAATTCACAAGTGTCCCAGACTCTTGCACCGATCGACCAAGTTAAAAGTCGAACGGTGACTATAAACCCCTATCTAAGTCAACAGTCGAGTGGCTACTATAAACCCCTGTCTATGTCAACAGTCGAGCAACAACTATATGTTGGTGCAACCTTAGGTCAAGGTTGACCTGGTTGACCTGACTCGAGTTGACCTGACTCGAGTTGTGCTTTGATGTTTGACGATGTTTGACGAGAAGAGAAGTTCTATTCTTGATGTTTGACAAGAATAGATGTTTGGGAGATTGTTGGTGCAACCGTAGGTCAAGGTTGACCTGGTTGACCTAATTCGGTGAAAAGTCCAAGTATGGAGACTTGGCACTGGAAAAGTCCAAGTATGGAGACTTGGCACAGGAAAAGTCTAAACAGGGAGTTTAGCGCAGGGAAGAGTCCTGGTGAGTGAAGCCAGGCAGTCGGGAAATCCTGGTGAGTGAAGCCAGGTGAAAATCCTAGTGAGTGAAGCTAGGTGAAGGTGAAAGTCCTGGTGAGTGAAGCCAGGCATTCGGGAAAGTCCTGGTGAGTGAAGCCAGGCAGATTGGAAATCCTGGTGAGTGAAGCCAGGTGAAAACCCTAGTGAGTGAAGCTAGGTGAAAGTCCTGGTGAGTTAAGCCGGGCAAGGGAAAATCCAGATGGATCAAGGGTGATCGGACATCTGGTGTTGAGAAGTCCAAGTAGATCAAGGGAGTGATCGGATACTTGGCACGAAGAGGAAAGTCCAAGTGGGTCAAAGGGATTGACCGGACACTTGGTGGGGAGTCTTAGCAGGTCAAGGGAGTGACCGGATGCTAAGCATGATGTACCAATAGGTCAAGGTTGACCGGATATTGGTTTGGAAGGTTTGGGACTTGGTTTGGGTAAAAACCAAGCTCTGGATCGGTCTGCAGACCGATCCAGCGATACGTTTGTGTATCTGATCGGTCTGGTGACCGATCAGATGACAAACAGAAGGCGATCATGGTTCTGTGGGCTTACTGATCGGTCCCCGGGACCGATCAGCATGGAGCCTGATCGGTCCCCGGGACCGATCAGGGACGCTACCACCTGAGGTGGGATCGGTCCGAGGACCGATCAGATTCCACACAGAGAGTTGGGCAACTCTCTGTGAAGCCTTCTGATCGGTCTGGGGACCGATCAGCACAGGGCCTGATCGGTCCCCACGACCGATCAGGAGGTTCCCTGATCGGTCTGTGGACCGATCAGAGACGGAACAGAAGCGAAGGCTAGGGAATGGATCGGTCGGTGGACCGATCCACATGGAGCCTGATCGGTCCACGCCGATCTGTGCACTAGCCGCGGCCAGATTTCTTCATGTTTCTTCGCTTTCTTGCAGTTATAAAAGGAGGGCTGCTTCAGCCTCCACTCTTCCGCTTCTTCTTCTTCCTTGGATTGAAGCTTCTGTGCTCGAGGTTCGAGCTTTGTTGAGCTCGCTCAAGCTTCGCGTGAGCTTCTCATCAGCTACTGCAGTTGGGTTGTGAAGTTGCTTCATCGCCTCCGGCAGAGAAGGCAAGCGAGTGTTGCATTCATATTGTTGTTTGTATTTGCTTCTTGCTTTCCTTGTACTCCTTTCTTGTTGTTACAAGTATTGTGGCGAGGTTTCTCCACCCACAAGGAGCATTTATTAGCCGGTTCTCCGGGGACTCATCCACCGACGGATTGATAGGCTTCGTCCACCTTACGGACACGCCGAGGAGTAGGAGTTTATCTCCGAACCTCGTTACATCGGTTTGTTTGAGGTTTGTCTTCTTTCCCTTTCGTTTCTGTGTTTATTTTCCGCTGCGCTAACACGTTTTGTAGAAACGCGACGATTTGGGGTCGGCTATTCACACCCCCCTCTCTAGCCTCCGTAAGAATGATCCTAACAAGTGGTATCAGAGCGAGGCGCGCTCTTCGTCGGATTAACACCCGTGGGAGCACAAGCTAGAGAATGGATCGACTCGGAGAAGACATCACGTTTCCACCCTTCTACGAGTGCTGCGACTTCGCGTATTGGAAGGTAAGAATGAGGTATTTTCTTATGACTAACCTTGAAAATTGGAGTTGTGTTCAATTAGGTTTCATGCCTCCTATGGACAAGAAAGGAGAAACCCTAGAGAAGAAGGAGTGGACCAAGGAGCAAATCCACCAATCAACCATCAATGATGAGGTAACGAAAATCATTGAATTCTCTTTACCTAATGATGTTTTGTGTAGGATAGGTGGATATAACGATGCCAAGGAGTTGTGGAATAACTTGGCAAAGTTCCATTAGGAGAACTCCACTTCAAGTCATGAAGAGGAGTCAAGTGAGCCAAGGAGTTCACATCATGGAGGAATGGATTTAGAAGTTGAGGGCCACTCAACATCTAAAGAAGAAGAGGAGAGTTCTTCTTCAAGTTCGGAGCAAGAAGAAGAAGCTTCTACCTCCGGAAGGGATGAAGGAGAGAGCGTTCATCCATCCTCAAACCTAGGTAACTCAAGCATTTTAATTTCTAGCAAATTACACATAATGTGCTTTGAGTGTAGGGAATTTGGGCACTACAAGAGTAAGTGTCCAAAGAGGGTTAGGAAGACTCCACCGGCGCCAAAGGTCAAGAAAGTCGGAGTCCCGATACGCAAAGGCAAAGAGCACGTGGTGTGCTTTCAATGCAAGCGAAGGGGACATTATCGGAGTCAATGTCCGAGGGGGAGGCAATCTCACAAGGACAAGAGACCGAGCACGTCGATAGGGGAGCTAAGGCAAACCCTAAGGTAACATTTAAGGCACATTCTTGCAATAATAATAAGACTCATGCTAGTAGTTTTATTGCAATTGTCAAGAATGATAAGCATGATAATCTTAGGAATCAATATATGTGCTTAGGAGCCAAACATGTAAGCCTAGATAAGGATAACACTAGGAAAGCCAACCCTAGAATTAACTCATCTAAGGCTAAGGAAAACCTAGGTAGGAATCCCAAATCAACTAGACATATGCCTAGGAATGCCTCAAAGAACAATGACAAATTAAAACTTGAGGTATTAGAGAAGGAGAATCAAGTCTTGAGGTCAAGACTTGATACTTTGGAAAAGGCTCTTAAGAACTTGGAGAAGTCATCTCTAGGGTTTAAGGGTCAAAAACCAATGTCCAAGGACAAGAAAGGTTTGGGTCACAAACCTAAGTCCCAAGTGGTCAAGCCCACTTATCATAATGTTCCATTCGATTATGGAACAAAATCTAGGGCTAGGAAGACCATCACCAAGGTCACAAGGGGAGTCACCCCTAGAGTTGATCTTGATGAGTCCCAAATGACCAAGGCTTTAAAGCCTAAGAGGGTCATTAGGAGGGTTGCTAGGGAAGTTATCCCTAGTGAATATTTAGTGAACCCAATGAGCTCAAATAGGTATTGGGTTCCTAGGAGCATCTTCTCTACCCCATAGATGGGTTAGAGAGTGTCAACTCCGATTAGAAGGGTAGTTAACCCAACTTTGAGGAAATTGACGCTCAAGGAGCATTTTCAAGGTTTTTGGGAACCTTTGAAAATGAAATGGAATATTTACTCCTTGGAAGAATAAAATGTGTCATCATGGAAAATGATGATGTTAATTTCAATTGCCACAATTTGGGAAAATCTAGAGAACTCTTGAGGAAAAATGAAACATGCCAAGATTTGAGGATAAATTTGATCTTTAAGTGGCATGGATGAATCTAGAGTTCAAGAAGTGTCAAAATTAGGATTTTGGCATATTAGGGCAATCAAGGGTTAAAGCTTAAGTATTAGCTAAGGCTAAGGATACTTAGATAGGTAATCTAGGTATGTCTTATTCATGCTAAATCTTGCCATGATTATTTGCCATCACATGTCATGACATCATGTTTAATTTTATCATTTGATATGTCATGATAAAGCTTAGGTTCTTTATATGTCATGCTTTAGTTAAGTTTCATACTTTATGCCATGACATCATGACATTGGCACATGTTTTTATTTATGATATTATTTCATGCCATGTCATCATCTCTTGCATTAATAATCAATGAAATTGATTTAAGGGTAAAAGCACATTTTGATATTGAGATCAAATTGGTGTTTAGAAAATGCATGAGAACTTAGCCTAAGTTGACCTAAACTCATATCTCACATCAAAATTGACTTGAATGTATTTGATACACCTTAGATGTGTGTGAGATATTAGGATGATGAGTTAGGATCAAGGTGCATAGTTCTTGTACCTAGATGAACCTAATTCAAAATTGGGGGATCATAGGGAAAGCTTATGTACAAGTCATGTACATTTAGCCCTAAGATTATGGTCCTAAATTAAAAGGTTTAAAATCATTTTGAAATTGATTTGAAAAACCTTGATGAAGCTTTTCTAGTGATAGCATTCATCATTGAACAAAGTGATACAAAGTTTTTTGAAACTTTGAGCTATTTCAAAACTTTTCAAACTTTGTATCAAGATTTGAAAATGGAAGTTATTTTCATAGAAAACTATTTTTCCTTGATAGTATATGTTATGAGGAATATATCCTCAAAATTTTATAATTTTTGGAATTTTCTGGAATTTGTTGTGAGTTTCTGAATTTCGGGAGAAAGAAATCAGAACTCGAGTTTGGATCGGTCACTGGACCGATCCAGGGAAGGCTGGATCGGTCTGGGGACCGATCCAGAGGGGTCCTGATCGGTCCGGTGACCGATCAGGCGTGCTGAATTTGCTGAATTTCGACTGTGGTCTGAAATTTCAGCTGTGGGAGTTGAGTTTCGGGTTTCTAAAGGTTTGAAACTCTCCAAGACATTGTTGGTGCAATGGTCAAGGGGGAGTTGACCTTTAGGGGAGTCTTAACTAATTGTCAAGGGGGAGTTGACTTTTAGGGGGAGTCTTTTTTTTACTCCTTAAGACTTTTGAGGATTAGTGATATGGGATTGTCACTAAGTTGAGTATTGAGTTTAGTATCAATGGGGAAATTAAGGATTTCAATGAAAGGTATGGGACTTTCATTAGGAAGAAACTCTTGACCTTGATTTCCTCTTTTTGATGTGTGTCAAAAAGGGGGAGAGATGTCCCAAGGTGGAGAGTGTAGGTTTTGGAAGAATGTTCAAGGAAGAACATTGGAAAACCTAAGTTAGGTTATCGGGTTAACGGGTTAACCTAACTTGATTTTGGATTTTGTCAAACATCAAAAAGGGGGAGATTGTTGGTGCAACCTTAGTTCAAGGTTGACCTGGTTGACCTGACTCGAGTTGTGTTTTGATGTTTGACGATGTTTGACGAGAAGAGAAGTTCTATTCTTAATGTTTGACAAGAATAGATGTTTGGGAGATTGTTGGTGCAACCGTAGGTCAAGGTTGACCTGGTTGACCTAATTCGGTGAAAAGTCCAAGTATGGAGACTTGGCACTGGAAAAGTCCAAGTATGGAGACTTGGCACGGGAAAAGTCCAAACAGGGAGTTTGGCGCAGGGAAGAGTCCTGGTGAGTGAAGCCAGGCAGTCGGGAAATCCTGGTGAGTGAAGCCAGGTGAAAATCCTAGTGAGTGAAGCTAGGTGAAGGTGAAAGTCCTGGTGAGTGAAGCCAGGCATTCGGGAAAGTCCTGGTGAGTAAAGCCAGGCATTCGGGAAAGTCCTGGTGAGTGAAGCCAGGCAAGGGAAAGTCCTGGTGAGTGAAGCCAGGCAGATTGGAAATCCTGGTGAGTGAAACCAGGTGAAAACCCTAGTGAGTGAAGCTAGGTGAAAGTCCGGTGAGTTGACACAAGGAAAATCCAGATGGATCAAGGGTAATCGGACATCGGTGTTGAGAAGTCCAAGTAGATCAAGGGTGATCGGATACTTGGAACAAGAGGAAAGTCCAAGTGGGTGAAGGGATTGACCGGACACTGGTGGGGATTTTTAGCGGTCAAGGGAGTGACCGGATGCTAAGCATGATGTACCAATAGGTCAAGGTTGACGGATATTGGTTTGGAAGGTTTGGGACTTGGTTTGGGTAAAACCAAGCTGCGGATCGATGCAGACCGATCCGTGATCGTTGTATCGGTCGGTGCGGTGACCGATCGGATGACAAACAAGGCGATCATGGTTCGTGGGCTTATCGACGGGGACCGATCGCTTGGATCAGCTGATCGGTCCGGGACCGATCAGGGACCTTCCCTGGTGGGATCGGTCCGGGGACCGATCAGATTCCACGCAGTGGCAACTGTGGAGTTCCTGATCGGTGCACGGACCGACCGATCAGAGAGCCTGATCGGTCCCCACGACCGATCGGGGTCTGATCGGTCCTTGGACCGATCAGACAGAAGCGAAGGCTAGGGAATGGATCGGTCTGTGGACCGATCCACATGGAGCCTGATCGGTCCACAGACCGATCCAGGCACTAGCCGTTGCGACGCAACGGCTAGATTTCTTCTGTGTTTCTTCGCTTTCTTCGCAGGTTATAAAAGGAGGGCTGCTGCTACGAGCCTCCACTCTTCTGGCTTCTTCTTCTTCCTTGGATTGAAGCTTCTGCTTCTGTGCTCTGAGGTTCTGAGCTTTGTTGAGCTCGCTTCCGAAGCTTCGCGTGAGCTTCCAGTCGTCGATCAGCTGCTGCAGTTGGGTTGTGAAGTTGCTGCTTCATCGCCTCCGGTCGACAGAGAAGGCAAGCGAGTGTTGCATTCATATTGTTGTTTGTATTTGCTTCTTGCTTTCCTTGTACTCCTTTCTTGTTGTTACAAGTATTGTGGCGAGGTTTCTCCACCCACAAGGAGCATTTATTAGCCGGTTCTCCGGGGACTCATCCACCGATGGATTGATAGGCTTCGTCCACCTTACGGACACGCCGAGGAGTAGGAGTTTATCTTCGAACCTCGTTACATCGGTTTGTTTGAGGTTTGTCTTCTTTCCCTTTCGTTTCTGTGTTTATTTTCCGCTGCGCTAACACGTTTTGTAGAAACGCGACGATTTGGGGTCGGCTATTCACACCCCCCTCTCTAGCCTCCGTAAGAAGGATCCTAACACTATAAACCCCTGTCTATGTCATCAATAGTCGAGCGACGACTATAAACCCCTATCTACGCCATTAATAGTCGAGCGGCAACTATAAACCCCTGTCTATGTTAACAGTTGAGTGGCATCTATAAACCCCTGTCTACGCCATCAACAGTCGAGCGACGACTATAAATCATTATCTACACCATTAATAGTCGAGCGGCAATTATAAACACATATCTATGCCATCAACAGTCGAGCGGTGGCTATACACCCGAGCGTACAACAAATAAAGTCGAGCAACGGCTACAAAACCCGAGAGTAAATTTAATAAGGAGCCAAGTAGCAGTAGTTCTTTGCTAAAATGAGGTCGTTTGAGCCATGCTAAAGTGATCACTTGGACGTCTTAGCGACTAGTTACATAGACGATCGGCAAATCGGGGAATCATACTTAGAAAATTTTCACAAAAATGCTAAAATGGTATATAGCCCCACGGGGCCGAACGACGATGCATGAAGGAGCACTTGCAAAATTTAACAAAGTGAAGAAGCACCGGACGAGCATTCATTTATTGACACTTAGAAAATTTTTAACAAAAAAATCTGGAGTACAAAAGGCGGTCTGCAAAATAAGGAGGGGAGCTACTCGAGATAGTTTAACACGTTGTCTGGTAACAACTCGGTCAGCTTCTTCCGGTTGATGATTTTGCTGGTCAGTGTAGTAGGGAGATAGCTGTCATCCTTCAACTAGTCGAGGGTCCCATCAATGTCGAAATTGAAGAGGCGAAGCGCCCAGTCTTTGAACCGATCGTTGAAGGAGTCTGAGAGGAGGTAATCCCGCTTGAAAACCTCAAACTGTTGGTGCAATCAACCCCTACGGTTTCGATGTTTGACAATATGACTAAGGGTTGACCCAAACAGAACTTGATGTTTGGGAGAGAGAAGTCTAGTCAAGACTAGATGACTAGCAAAAGTAAGTTATAACCAAAGGTTAGGCAAAGTAGAAGTCTCAGTGAGTGAAGTCAGGCCCTAGTGAGTGAAGCTAGGTGGTGGAAGTCCCAGTGAGTGAAGTCGGACCCTAGTGAGTGAAGCTAGGTGGTGGAAGTCCCGATGAGTGAAGCTGGAAGTCCCGGCAAAGTTGAAGTCCCGGCGAGTGAAGTCGGGCCCTAGTGAGTGAAGCTAGGTGGTGGAAGTCCCAGTGAGTGAAGTCGGGCCCTAGTGAGTGAAGTCGGGCCCTAGTGAGTGAAGCTAGTTGGTGGAAGTCCCGGTGAGTGAAGTTGGGTCCTAGTGAGTGAAGCTAGGTGGTGGAAGTCTCGGTGAGTGAAGTCGGGCCCTAGTGAGTAAAGCTAGGTGATGGAAGTCTAGGTGAGTGAAGTCAGGCAATAGAAGTCCTAGTGAGTGAAGCTATGCAACCCTAGGGAGGCAGCCCTAAGTTTACTGTACTATTTTTATCTATTGTGCTAACTCAGTGTTGCTAGGTCGACGGGCTGATCGGATAGCTGGTACAAAGTCCAGACGGGTTGATGGGTTGACCGGATGTCTGGCAGGTAAGTTAAGGTAAGTCACTGGAGGAGAGTGACTTGGTGAGGACGCGTTCCTCATTTGAGGGAATAGCAGACGTCGATCCAACTTAGAACCATTTCGGGAATCTAAGTTGAGATCGTGACTAGATTCTAGTCTCGGTGACACAGAATCTAATTACTACTCTTTTACTTTAATTGTGCTAACTTTTGTTTTGCAAGGTTGTTTAACTGGTATTTTGTCTCGGACTAACTCTTTCTTGCAGGAGAAGGACTTTCTGGAGAAAGGTGGTCTGGGCACTCGAAAGGGATCCGAGCGCCTGGAATCAGTCCGGGCGCCCGAAGGTAAAAATTCTATCCTGTCGTCACGAGGAGCGCGCTGATTGATCGTACCTACGTCACAGTCCGGGCGCTCAGAAGGGATCCGAGTGCCCGGAACATCCTATATAAGGAAGTCTCGCCCTGGAGAAAAATAAAACAACATCTTCCAACGACTGCTCTACTGCGTTGTGCTCTTGCGACGCTGCCTCTCCGACAACCTACGGCTCAAGTTCTATGTATTATTGTCGGTATTGTTCATTTTTTTATAGTTCTTGTACTCAACTTTGTAAACCTGTTTGCGAACTATTAGTAATTGCCCAACAAAAGCACTCGACGAATGCGGGCCTTGGAGTAGGAGTCGACCAAGGCTCCGAACCAAGTAAATTGGTTCTTGTTAGCGTTTGTATTCTCTGTTACTTTTTCGCTGCGTACTCGCTACGAATTTTTCGATCGATATTCACCCCCCCCCTCTATCGACTTTCACGATCCAACACGAACCGACTAGGCTCTCCCTCTTGATAAATCTTTAAGGTTGTTCGAGATGACTCCAACTCGGCCTTCGACAAGGCTAGTTTAGTATCCTTGTCGACGAGTTGGACTCACTCCCCGGCTTGCTCAGTCGGTCAGCTCTCCCGCTCGGCATATAAAGTTACCTCCACTTCCTTGATATTCTGAGCCAAGACCCGAGCCTCTTTATTCTTAATATCCAAGTCTTCAATGACTTAGAGCTTCCTAGTGTTGGCAGAATTGATCTTCGCCTCAAAGGAGTTAGTTTGCTTGTTGAGTCGTTCCAGTTGTATGGCCTGCTCAGCGCTCTTGCTCCTCTCCGCCTGTAGTCGTTCGGAGCTCCTCTCTAGATTGGCCTTCAGTTGGGCAACCTCGCCAGTCAACTGCCCCAGACACGCCCGAGAAGCCTCTAATTGGCCGCTCGGGGCTTGTAGCTGCTGGATTTCGTGTTCTAGGAAAGTCAGCCTCTGGCACATGGCCAGGCTTTCGACCCAAAACTACAATAAAGTGGGTTAGTCATTGCCGATCGGCAGATAGACAAACAAAAAATGAGGATAAGGTACTTGCCCCAATAGCCTTTTGGGTATGACCGTCCGTGAGCTCCTATGGGGAGATGGTCGCCACACAGGCCCTAGCATCGGCCCAGACTTGTGCAAGCGGTCCTTGTATGCTGATCTTGTGCTTGGGGGAGCGGGGATTGGTGCCGTCCAGATGGTGCCACTCATCCGTGGATAAGTGAATGATGGTCGTTATATGCCTCCGGCTACTCGGATCTGAAGGATTAGATGTTGCTTGGCCTGTGGACCTTAGCAAGGGAGAGGATCATATGTGGATACTTGTGCCGCTGACAAGGAGTGTGGTGGCATGTACATGATGGGCAAGGCACAAATAGTCCTTGAAGGTAGACCAGACATCGAGGGCATTTGGTCAGATGATAGTGAAGTAGGGAGCGCGACGACTCCTTGCTCGAGAAGGGCGGGCGATGTCTCACTCCGTTCATAGGGAGGGTGAGAGCCAGCACGAGCGAAGGTCTATGGCGCGGAGGTTGCCGAGAGGGATGAACCTTCCCCACGATGCCTCTTGCGACGGACTAAAGGCTCGTCAGATGTACCTGCAGCAGATTCTGATGGCACAATGATCGGCGCCAGAGATGGCCGTTCGGGAGGAAGATTGGTTGTAGTAACAGCAGCATTACTTGTCGCCGTATGGCCTCCTTCGCTGGCCGCAGCTATATTTTCTCCCACCTCGCAGAGCGGATCGTCGAATTAGGTGACTGGCTGTAGGCCATGACTCTCCAACTCGGCGATGCCCAAGGTGTTAATTTCTGCATCCACAAGTCTACTCATGCTAGCCAGATGTGCCCTCAACATGATTTTAGCTGCAAAAAACGAAGACAAATCAGTTAGATTTGAAGATAAGGAAAAGAAAGAGCATACCTAGGGTGAGTAGTAGCCTCGTGCAGATCGGGCTCAGGCCAAACATGTATAGGACACTCTCCAACAACAGTCGATGGATATGATACTTTTGACAGGCCAAACTAGATACTACTTGGAGATAGTCTGATCCGCTTCAATATCGGTTGAGCGACGGAGGCTTCATCACTTCCATCTGCCAACTGGTCAGGAAGTTGGGGCCGATCGGGAAAACAAATGAAAAAATAATATTCTCTCCAGTGCTTATTAGAGGACGACATCTTATCAAAAAAGACGGAGCCGACTCGGGCTTGGAATAAAAAGGTCCCCGACTCGGACAATTTAGGATAGTAAAAGTAATGGAAGACTCGGGGCACTAGAGGGATGCCTTAGAGATGAAACAGCACGACGACCCCGCACAATAGCCTAAATGAGGAAGACATTAATTGGTACAAAGAGATACGAAAGTTTTTACAAACGACCGAGAAGAAAGGATGAATTGGAAAACGAAGACCGGCGCAAAATTGTTCCTTAAAAAAGGGTAAGAGGCTAATTGGGGGTAAATGGGGTCGATCATAGGCTGAAGGGATTGCAATTTGGTAGTCGAAGGGGAAGCGGTATGTAAGTTTCATTTGGTCTATCTCATCCTCGTTAAACTTAGCCCCGGTAGAAGTATACTAGAGCCTGGGAATGGGCGTAGGGGGTTGCAAAGGGTCGGCCAATGAAATAAAGAAGAAGCAAATCACAAATTCAACGGAAGAAGGAAGGGAAGGCTTACTGAGAAAGGTCGCCGGCAAGACGAAGAAAGAACGTCGAGGAACGTGCGCGAGGAAGAAAACTCAAGGAAGTTTGAAGGGGACGGCGAGCAAATGAGGGTTTATAAGCCTCGCGAGCAATCGCTCCTAGTCATCCGATCAAGGGATGGGTAAAACCTAGATAAGATCTGGCCATGAAATTTGAAAAGACGCCTGCCACATCATCAGTAGATATCTGCCTGTCACGTCGAGCGTGTGGCGGGAGAAAGTGGGACACATGGCAACAGAAAGTGGGGCAGTGGCAACCGATTACAGCAAAGCATTAGTGGGGCTTAATTAAAAGGCATGGGCAGTGTGCTCGGCCATAATGATCAAAGATTTGCACAATCTTCCATAAATTTAGATGACATCAGCCATTATAAAGGGGCGTTCATCTGAAAAATGTAGAGAAATGAAAAAATTCGCTTAGTGTTGTTGTTAACCATCCTAATCGGCACAAAACTCAGATTAAGAAATGGTTGAGCGGTGAATCCAAACACAGGTCAGCAAGAAAGCTTCGATGCTCATTGTAGTTGAACGGATCATCAAGCTCAAGTTAATAACAAGAGGCAAAGCGGTAATTTTGAAGCTATGAGCCGATCGGCGGCCCAAGTATAGAGAATGCCCGATCAGCGGAAGATCACATGAGACACTGCTCGTCCAATCAGTTGAACTTACAGCCTCCTTCTACTAGACTTAAGGGGAAGGCTTGTGATGCGGTGGTAAAGGGGGGCGTCCAATTTGGGTCAGAAGCAGGGTTAGCTGCCAACGTGGAGGTCAAAATGGTCAATACCAGGGAGTCAATGAGCTCACCCATAGTGGCTAAGCAGAGGTCGACTACAATTGCCAATTGAGACAGGCAATGTCCCATCGGCAGATGGCTTGTCCGAGTGGAATGCTAAGGCTAAATCGTTGGGCGCTCAGTACGGATTGAGGAACAAGACCAGTGCGCTTGTCCGGTCGGGCGGAGACAGTCTACTGAACCTAGTTACCGCAGGGAAGAGCAAACGAGGTCGACCAAGTAGAGGGGTCCCCAGCCGAGCAAAGGGATCATTAACGTATCTCTTAATATCCTTTTGGGAGATAGTGCCGCTGACACAAGACATGGTCAACAGGCAGATCGTACGGCGGAAGCTTCCACTGTCTCATCAGAGATTTACATGTCTTGTTAAGGTACAGTGTCAGAGACACTTTTCTGACATGTCCTTTCATGAGATGGTTGGGAAAGTGTGTCTGTGCCTTAGGGAGCGTGCACGTGGCCCGCTAGGGCTCTATATAAAGGGGGGGTCTATGCACTAGCGGAGATATGCATTATTCACTATTCATGCTTACGTTTACTGTTACTCCATTTTCTTCCATATTTCTGATGACTAACCTGAACGTCGGAGGGTCAACATCGGGTGCCCCTTTTCTTGCTCGGCACTAACATTTTTTGTATTGTAGAGCGGAGTGAGGTCTACACGCGGTCAACCCAGAAGCCACATCCCCAGCTAGCCTTTTTCATAATTTTCAAACAGGATCAATAATATTAAAAAAGGAGTAATATATAGAATAAAATAAATAGATAAAATTAAAAATTAATTAATTAAAATTAAAAAAAAGAAAATAAATAAAAATATATGTAATAATATTAAAATTAAAAATAAAGAAAAATAAAATGAGAAAAATAGAGTATATAGATTAGATTTAAAAAATCATATAATGAAATGAAATATATAAATAAAATATAAAATACATTTTTATAATAAAGGATTAATATATAGAATAATTTAAAAAGATTAAATAGAAAATAAATAACTTAAAAGTTAACAAATTAAAATAAATTATTTTCCAACGTTGGGTCTGATATTGGGAGATATCAGGTCAATGTTTGAATCATAGCACAAGCTCACACTCTCCTGCTTCGGTTGTCGTCGTCTTCTCAAAGGTAACCTACGTAGCTCCATTCGAGGAGTGCCTCTAGCATCCCCGACATTCCACCATTGGTTTTGTACGTAGCTCTGTTGTTTATTTAGTGGTTATTTCTATAATAGTTTCACCTAGGGTTTATGTTATTGTTAAGGGTATGTTAGAATAAGACCATAGCCATTATTACGAAATCTAAGAGTTTTTTCTGTGTGCGGTTGTTGATTTATGGTTGCTAAGTTCGGAATGGTTACAAAAGGAGCGTCGACAAGTGGAAGTGTTGCTCGACCCAATTATCAAAGTTATGTCAACGGAGGAAGAACTAAAAGAATGAACTGGAAAAGTATTGCCATTTCAGGAAATTTATTTCTTCTATTAAACTGATTGTAGAATAAGAACAGATAATTCAAGGCACACCCTTTTCATAGATCCTCGACCTCCCTATTAGTTCTTTTATAAAACCTCAGGTCCAGAATATGTTTGATAATTAGGATAAGGAGGAACAAAACTTCATCTTCCATGGGAACAAATTGAAATTTACAAATGTAGATATTGCACTGATTCTAGGCCTACCCAACAATGGAGAGATAGTTCGTCTCGATTTAAATGACGCCTCTAGCCCACTATATATAGAGTTTTTCCAAGAGTCTGATTATTCTTCCAAACATTTAGAGAAACATATAAGAAAGTCAAGATCAAATGACAAGTTGTACTGTCAGCTGTATATCCTGTATTTTTTTTTTGGCAAATGTTCTGTTTTGTGGTAGTAGAAACATTCTTAGAATACTTGTACTATCCCTAATTGACTGTGTAGATCATTTTAACAACTTAGCTAGATTTAACTGGTGCAATGTGATATACAGTTTCATGACTCCTCAATTAGAAGTCATTAGCTTGGAGCTTACATTGAGACCAAAACCACTTGTTGTTGATTCACCACCCAAGGCCCCTTTGCTCAAGGGATTTCCAAATATTTTGACTGTAAGTTAGATTATATTTAGCTCACGATATTTGTTATGAATATTATATATTTTTATAATCACATTATAGGTATAGGTGTGTGAGTACATTAGTATCATTGATCTAGACCTTCCTATACACTTTCCTAGAATCCTACGGTGGAGTTGGCCTAGCTATCATGTTGGCATAGTCAAAAAGTTGATAGACCGTGTGACTACAAATAAAATTATTATAGATTTAATTCCGGCAAAGTCAGAGTTAGATTTAGTACAATACTAGGCTCCTCCAACTCAAGCCCTTGAGTTGGTTGGCCAAGGATCTTCACATCAATCCCAAGAAGGTATACTGCAGTGCCTAGAGATGGTGATTGTAGTCAGCGCAAGAAAAAGGGAGAACAAATTGAAATTTTAAAGCAACAATTACATAGAGTTGTTAAAAGTTTGGAGGATACTAATAGCAACATGGTAACAATCATAAATAAAAAGGATAATCTCTTAACAACAAAGGATATTTTAATTGCTGAGATGGAGTGTATGCTTAAAGAAAAATATCTACAAATAAGCGAACTTCGTGAGTTACGGGATACAAGTTCCAAAATGGCTGACACTAGCAATGTTGTTGTGGACAACAGAATTTTAATTGTAAAAAGCAAAATTATGGCTGATGCCAAAAATAAAATCAAAGAGCTCCAAAAAGTCTTGCAAAGCAAGGTCTCAGCAGAACCACGAGCATCCCCTACTATGGATAAAAAGGGCATAGAACTTAATCCGTCAAGACTACCAACTAATTTTGGACTAGGCCCCAGAAGAAAGAGAACTCAGAAAAAATATATATCAGATTGTAAAAAAAAAAAAAATGAAACAGATTGTTTAGGATGTAGAACCAGAAGCTCCTGGCCCCATCAAAGGTTGAAGACACATGTTCATCAAATATAGAAATAAATGTGATGAACTTAAGAAGCTCAAGACCAAAATATTGAAGGTAGGTTCGATTGTAGGTAATTTGTTCTTTTGTAAACCTTAATGACATATTAGTATTTGAATTTTTTCAACAAGCGAAGACATTTTTAAGAAGAATAAAGATGGTGTGATAGTAGATACATTATTGAAGTTGAGCTAATTAATGTAAGTTGGTAGCATAATTGCATGATCATGTAAACCAATGATGGTTATTAGAGTTGAATAATAATTATTAGTGCTATTTTTTTATTTTTGACTGATTATGTAGGGTTACGGTGCTTCCAATATGGTCCAATGATACTTTCTCATTAGATATACAATCTTTTATGACAATATTTGATTGGACTCAATACACCAATAGGGATTGCATAAATGCTTATTGGACTATTCTAACTAATGAAGCCAAAACCTCTAACTCTGACCATACTACCCATCCATATTTTGTGAGGTTAGATTTAAAGTAAGTATTTGATCACCTGATCTTGTTTTTATATATATTGGATGTAGTCGACTAAAATTTTATCTTATTTACATAGAAAATATTTAGAATGATGCACGTGAACGCATTGAAACAAAGTGCTAAAATTGATGAAGATAAGTCCATTAGATATATTTTTGTCCTCTAAATAATGAAGATAATCATTGGCATCTAATGGTCATAGACCCGGAGGAAGGTCATATAATTCATTATAACTTTCTCAGCGTCACAGAAAATTATACTGCTATTTTTGATAAAACTGTAATTATTACGTTTTATATATATATAAATACAATAAGCGTTGGATATGTATTAATTACTAATGTCATTTATGTGTAGTGTTATTTTTTAATGAGCTAAACTTGTCATACTATCACATATGGCATCATGGATTAGCATCTTTCTCCAAGAGAAACTTTAAGTTAATTCAAGTAAATGTCCCCACACAAAGTAAATCGTAAGTATTTGTTTATGTTCCATTATCTTTACCTCAAAATAAACTCTTACAAGTTTAATATTATTTTCTTATAGGTTAGATTGTGTTTTTTTTATGATGCGCTATGCAAAGAATTTGATGTTTCAGAGATCAATGGACTTTATACAAGATGAAATAAGAGCTTATAGATTTAGTCTTGTACATAAAATAATGACCGATAAAAATTTAAATTATAAATTATATATTTATAATTAAAAATATGTGTAATATGTTGTTCTTGTAATGATATACTGTTTGTTTAAAGTCAAATTATGTTGTATCACATTTTAGATGAATGGTTGTAAAAATTTTAAACTACATTTTTGTGTTTTAAAGTTTGATAGTTTTAATTTACCCTGCCAAATTTTAATTTACAAAAACATCAACCACCAATTTAAATTATCCCATATCTAGTGTTGGACCTAGCCTATTTGAATTTCTATACAAATTCACAATCCGTAGTAAGTTTTTAGTTTATCAAATGACAAGATAGTCTCAAGTTTTAGATATCGGGATCAAAAACTTGGTAGTGATCGGTTGAACAAAAAGGCCAAGGTCCCAACCTATCAGGCCAACATTGGGCCTGATATGATACCATATCAGGCCCACAATCAGGCTGAAATTTTTCATAATGTTCGATCACCTCTAGAGAGCTTTAAATCAGTAATGTATAGAACCATTGGAGTCATTGCAATACTACAAACTCACAAGACTTGAGATGGGTGCAATCAGATATGTATAGGTCCATCAGTGGATTTTGACCAAAACCCACAAATGACCCTATGGTACTTAGATTTCATTAAATTCACGTTCCCTATGAAGGTTTGAGAGAGGAGAAGCTATATATGATGTTAAAACTTAGTTTTAACCACTACAAATGAAGTTCTTGCTCTGTATTAGTTGGCACGGAACATGTGAACCTTATGGATTTTAATGATCAACATTTAATTTACAAAAATAACAACCACCAATTTATTTTTAAGTCAAAACTTAGCTAGATATTAAGGTATATTACAATACTATTAGAAATTTTCAATTACACGCTGTAGACTTCAAACCCACTATTAGTCCTAACCTATTTGAATTTATATACTAATGCACAATCCATAGCAAGTTTTTAGTTTATCAAATGATAAGATGGTCTCAAGTTTTAGATATCGAGATCATAAACTTGGTAGTGATCGGTTGAACAAAGTGGCCAAGGTCCCAACCTATCAGGCCAATGTTAGGCATGATATGATACCATATCAGGCCAACGTTGGGCCTAATATGATACAATATCAGGGCTAATGTGGGTCTGATATTATACCATATCAGGCCTACATTGGACTTGATAGTATTTTATATCAAGCCTACAATTAGGATGAAATTTTTCATAATATTCGATCACTTCTAGAGAGCTTTAAATCAGTAATGGATAACACCGTTGGAGTCCTTGCAATATTAGAAATTCACAAGACTTGAAAAGAGTGTAATTAGAGATATCTAGGTCCAGCAGTGGGTTTTGACCAAAAACCCACAAATAGCCCTACGGTACTTGGATTTCTTTAAATTCACGTTCCCTTTGAAGGTTTGAGAGAGGAGAAGCAATATATGGTATAGATGGAAGCATGCCTTTAGATGCCATACTACACGAACTAGAGTACATATCATGCATGGATCTCAGCACCTAAATTTAAGTAACTGAAGAATTCTGTTAACATATCTGGTCTCCCTAAATTTTTAGTCAATGTCGCTAAACAGAATCTACCAACAATCCTTCATTCCCTCACTAGCTTCCTTGCTACAGCCTATATGACGTACAAGCAAGTAGCAGTACCAAAACTAGTAAAGGTGTTTCTTTCTTCCTCTTTCATCAGGTGAATTGGTTGAGGCTGCAATTTGTTATTGCTTTATTTGAAAGGACGAGTTGAATCATTTAAAAACATTCTACTTAGGCCTGATGGAACTGTGCCATTCGATTCAGGTCAATCAGGATGTGAATCTCATAATCACATCAGGCCCACGTTGGGCCTGATATGAATCATATCAGGCCCAACGTGGGCCTGATATGATTCATATCAGGCCCAACGTGGAGCCTTTTTGCTGATTCTTTCTTCTTATATTTTAACACCTTTTAAAAGTCAAAATAAACAATGGATAGCAAATTTGAACTCCTTGCAACACCAGGAATCTATAGAAACTGAAATGGGTGCAATCGGAGCTCTCTAGGTCCATCAGTGGGTTTTGACCGAAACCCACTGATGGACCTAGAGACCTCAGATTACACTCATTTCAGTTCCTATAGATTCCTGATGTTGCAAGGAGTTCAAATTTACTATCCATTATTTATTTTGACTTTTAGAAGGTATTAAAATATAAGAAGAAAGAATCAGCAAAAAGGCTCCACGTTAGGCCTGATATGATTCCATATCAGGCCCAATGTGGATCTCACTCTATTAGGAATGCTCAATTGTTTTAGGAACTCTTCATTTCCAATGTAGCATTTTATTTTGACTTAAATCTCAGTTCATGATGTATGTCTTTGTTGGAGGTTTGAAAAATTATGCGGAAAAACCTTAACTGCTAAATACCTCTTCAAATATGCTGGATTGGATATTTAAAAGTAACGATTTTTGCAATTCCTCTACCTTTTGCTTGGTATCTTTTTCCCATTTAAATAATTGACACACTTTTCTTTCAGCCTTCAGAATTTGGAGTGGTGTCTCTTTGTCCTTTTCCCTTATTTCTCGTAAGTGATCTCATTTTCTGGATTAATTTTCTTTTACAAAGAAAGAAGAAATAAGTGAGTCATGACTTATTTGCAGTTACATGCTAATAGAAGAATTAGGTCTATCTGGTATTGTGTCAATTCTATTTATTGGAATTATACGTATCTTCTCTTTTTTCAATAACTATACTATGACTATTTGTTCTAAGTGTTTGCATATGTATTTCTTATAGGTAATGAAACATTATACATTCTCTAATTTGTCAGAGAACTCTCAACGTTTTGCTACTACCTTTTTCCACTTGATTTCATCACTAGCTGAAACATTTATGTAGGAGGATATGCATTGATGCCCTTATCTATTTTTCTACTTAGAGCAATCATAAACACATCATTATGAAATGAAGAGTTCCTAAAACAGTTGAGCATTCCTAATAGAGTGAGATCCACATTGGGCCTGATATGGAATCATATCAAGCCTAACGTAGAGCATTTTTGCTGATTCTTTCTTCTTATATTTTAACACCTTCTAAAAGTCAAAATAAACAATGGATAGCAAATTTGAACTCCTTGCAACATCAGGAATCTACAGGAACTGAAATGGGTGTAATCTGAGGTCTCTAGGTCCATCAGTGGGTTTCGGTCAAAACCCACTGATGGACCTAGAGAGCTCCGATTGCACCCATTTCAGTTTCTATAGATTTGAGTTCAAATAGCTATTATCCATTATTTATTTTGACTTTTAAAATGTTAAAATATAAGAAGAAAGAATCGACAAACCACGTTAAGCTCGATATGAATCATATCAGCCCACGCGTGGCTTGATATGATCATATCAGGCCCACGGTGGCTCGATACTTATGTATATCAAGCCTAACGTGTAGGTTTTTGTTGATTCTTTCTTCTTGTATTTTAGCACCTTAAAAGTCGAAATAAATAATGAATAGCAAATTTGAACTCATGAACTAAAATGGGTGTAATCTGAGTTGGTTTCGGCCAAACCCACCACGGGCCTCAGACTTACATTTTAATTCTCGAGATTCTGATGAAAGTTGCTATTCATAGTTTATTTTAGCTTATATTAATGTATTAAAATGTTATCAAAAATTACCTAAATTTTAAATGTCGTTGATGAAAGAGGAGATAGGAAAGAGAAGAGAGAGAAAAGAAAAATGACAAAGAAAAAGTTTGATTGGTCAGAATGATAAAAAGGGAAGTGCACTTGAAAAAGTACGTCCTTTGGTAAATATCAAAGTAGCATACGTCTTTTGGTCAATTAAGATATTTAAGTGCATGATTTGATAAATTACCGAAGATACTTAAGTAGAATTTTAATGGAGAGATAATTTTACCATTAAAATACAACTGTTATCAAAGAGTTATGAAAAACGGTAAAACATGTGCGAATTACGAGAGGGACAGAAAAAAATAATTTTTAAATTGAAATAATTTAAAATATAATTCGGATGTATAAAACATGTCGATCGAGGAGAAGTTGGCGGAAGGATTAAAATAAAAGCTTTACATTTTTTTATGTATTTTTTAATAAATACACAAATAATTTTTGTATTCTAAGTGCTCCTTGCAATAAATTGGCGAAGAAACAGACAACTTTTTATTTGAACCCAATGATGCGCTGCAGCAGTCGCCCGTTCATGACTTGAGCCACGTCTCTCCTCTCTCCTCTCTCCTCTCTCCGTCGTGGCGCCACTGTCCCACCGATATTGACAGCGCCAAGAAAAACATAGACAAAGCCAAGCATCCATGAATACGCACACCAACCACAGCAAAGGCGACCAGGAGCCAGAGCCAAATCCATTCCCAGCAATGCTGCAAACCCACGCGCACTCTCAAAGGATCTTCCGGCCATCTTCCCACCGCACTCTCTCTCACTCTTGCCTCCACCAAACAGAACCATCAAGTGTTACAGTGACGAAAATCGAACTTCGTTTTCACTAGACACAAGTGAACACAAATGAACAATAAGAGAACCAAAACAAAAATGAAGGAAAAAAAACAACACATCCACGGCTCAAAGTGAGCTCCAAACGAAGAGTTTCGTTTTAGAGCTAGCACGAACAGCATAACGATCCCAGGCTGGAAATCAGATCAACTAAAAGAAAAGGAGAGAGCATGCGCAGCGGGCACATGAGGAATAAATCAAAGAGAGGTAGATGCAGCAATATCCTATCATGGAAGAGAAGCCATGACCGAGGTAGCCAAAACCACTACAGCGACGGTAGCCAGTGTCCAGATCTGCATCGTCGACGAGGACGACGCTTTAACCTCCGCCTTGTCTGCGGCCGCTGAAGGAGCGTCCGACGGCGCTACATCCGGTGACGAAGTTGGGGGAGCCGGAGGGGAATGATGCTTCTTGTGTGACTTCGTCGACGGGGCTTTAGCCGACGGTGCGGGAGCAAGGGTTGGCGCCTCGACGGGGGTGGCTGATGGGGTGGGAGCCGGGGAGGGTGCCGCGCCGAAGAGCTCGCTGGGAAGGAGAATGTTACTGACCGTGAGGATGCAGACGGGGGTGTCGTCGAGAACCGTGCTGGCGATGCGGGAAGAGTCAACCCCGGTGTCCAGCGACACGTCGTCGCCGTGAGAGACGACAGAGAGATCGTACTTTCCGGCGGCGCTTGACGCGAGGGTGGTGAGACGGCCGGCGACGGACTTGAGCGACGCCTTGGGGGTGTAGCTCGGGATCGCGTGGTACTGAAGGAGCGTCACCAGCTCTGCGCTGCTGAGGGAGTTCAGATCCGGCGATCCGGGCGCTTTGAACGCGTCGTCGTTGGGCGCGAAGAGAGTGAGGCCCTTGCCCATGGCGTCCTGGAAAATCTTAAGCACGCCGGAGGTGACCAGCAGCCTTGCGAAGTTCTTGCAACCGGCCTTCTCGAGCAGGCCGGTGAGGTTGGAGGAGGCGGCAGTGGGCGCGTCGAGCAGGCCCGGGAAGACGATGGGAGCGGAGACGGCGAGGACGGATAGATTGTAGGGTATCTGCTGGATGGACTTGGCGTAGGTGCAGTCAAACTTGGAGCCAGGGGAGGTGGAAGCGAAGCCAACGCGGCCTCCACGGAGGTCGGTGACGTTGACGGCGCCAAGGTTTCCGGCCGCGTTGCCGGTGGTCTGTAGGAGGGTGGTGGAGAGGGTGGAACCGCTGGGGAGGGCGTGGAGTTTGACGGGGTCGAAGTAGTCCAGCAGCGTGAGTAGGCGGAGGGCGTTCTTGATGGCGGCGAGAGGGCGCTTGGCGACGAGGGCGGACATGGCGGCGTTGTCAAGGACGAGGCAGGTGACCGTCTCGTGGTCGTTGATCTCATCGCACACCTTCGTCTGGGTCAGGTAGTTGTTGTATTGCGAGTACTCCGGATATCCTTCGAGGATAGCGGTGATATTATGGGCGGTGCAGACAGCCGTCGTCCAGGAGAGCAGCAAGAGGGCGTAGGGGAGAGCTGCGAGCTTCTTCGTCGCCACGGTGCTTGCCATTGCCGAGGAGATCTGCGCGCTGGACGGGCAGTGGTGTCGGTGACAGTGAACGAGTGAGAGTAAAGAAAAGAGATGCGGGATGGCGAAAAAGAAGAGCGTGCTGTGGAGGAGGAGGGACGTTGGAGTGGGGTTACGCTAACTGTGGTTGAGTTGCGGGGTAGGTTTTTTGTGCGGCCGACCTTTTTCAGATTTGCCCATCACGTGATTGCCGCCGAAAGACTGGAGGAACGAAGGGTAAGTTCTTTTTTCAAATAATTAAATAAAAAAAATATAGATTATAGTACACACGTACTGGTAATAAAAAAAATTAGAAGTTAGGAGGGAATGAGTATTTAAATGTGGGTGGTTATTCGGTTGAAATTTAATTTAATTTAATTAAATTAAATTAATCTAACTGAATCTATTTTTTTAATAAATTGAATTGAAATAATTTTTGATAAAAATTGAATTAAGTCGAATCGAATTTTTAATAAAATTAAATAAATCGAATTGATTTGATTTTTTTCTATAAATTTAATTTGATTTAATAAAAAATTAATTTGTTTTAAAATTTATAATTAAAAAAATAATTTATCTAAAAATTCAATGTCTATTCGATTTAATCGAATAAAAAATTTAAAATCGAAATTGAATCGAATTAATTGATATTTTGAAAAAAAAATATTTATGAATAAATTGAACTAAATTTTAAAATTCTATCAATTTAATTGATTTATTCAAATTAACCGAATTTTTACACATGAAGATTTTTTACTTACATTTTTTTTTAAAATAAGTACTAAATTTAAATGAAAATCGAGGAAGACATACTGATAGTTAGCTTATGATGTCAAATATTTAAATCAATTGAAATTAGATTGGATTGACTAAATTATTCATTATCAAAACAGAAAGACTAAAAACAGGCTAAATCAACTAGAATTACAAAAATTAATTATCTTCGACAATTTATCAAAAACGTACTTAGAGTTATGAATTAATCAAAAGACATATCATACTTTGATATTTACCAAATAATACACTCAATTTTCTATTTTTTTCATTTTATCCCTCAATCATTTGTCAATCTCTTTCTTTTTTTTTTGCATGTAATTTTTTTTCTCTTCCCTCTCTTCAATGCACGCATCCTCTCTTCTCTTTCCTCTCATCTTCTCCTTCCTCACTCTTTTGAAGATATGCTTGCATGTAAAGCATAATATGGGGCCTGATATTATTTTATATCAGGCCCACAGGATTAAAGTTTAACGTACTTTTTTAATAACATTTTAACACCTTCGGAGAAGTCGAAATATGAAATGGATAACACCGTTGGACTCCTTGCAGTCTCAGAAATCTATAGGACCTGAAATGAATACAATCCGAGATATCTAGGTCCATCAGTGGGTTTTGACCAAAATCCACTGATGGACCTAGAGACCTCAGATTGCACTCATTTCAAGTCCTGTGAATTTCTGAGGTTACAAGGAGTCCAACGGTGCTGTCCATTTCATATTTCGACTTCTCCGAAGGTGTTAAAATATGATCAAAAGAATCACCCAAAACAACCTAATGTGGACCTGATATGAACGTTGGGCCTGATATGGTTCCATATTAGGCCCACGTTGGGCCTGATATGAACCATATCATGTCTATGTTGGGTTGTTTTAGCTAATTTTTTCTATAACATTTTAACACCTCCGAATCAGTCAAAATATGCAATGGATGGCACCATTCGATTCCTTGCAACCTCAAAAATTCACAGGACTTAAAATGGGTGCAATCTGATGTCTCTAGGTCCATCAGTGGGTTTTGATCGAAACTCACTGATGGCCCTAGAGACCTCATATTGCACATATTTTAGTTCTTATGGATTTATGAGGTTTCAAGGAGTTAAAATATGCTATCAATTATTTATTTCGACTTCTAAGAGGTGATATAATATAATAAGAAAGAATCTGTAAAAATTTTCACGTTGGACCTTAAACATGTATCAGAAGTTAATTCTTTTCCCCTATCAAATATCGACAACTAGTCAATGCTTATTTACTAGGGTTGTACATCAATTATCAGTCTTCATGTTCATCTTTCAATAACATATTGATTATTACTTTAACTCGGGATGAAAGTGAACAGATCTATTATGCGACACAATTTTTTAGCAACACAACTAAAGCAGCATTTGCTAAGTTAGCAGGCATAGGTGAGGAGCATAAGATATTGATCCTCTTTCACTAACGAACTTTGAGGAAGAATTATAATATAGTAAAATGTATCAGCAAGGATAAAAATCACAACACAATAATCATGGAGATTTTTCCATATTACATTATATCACCTCCAAGAAGCCGAAATAAACAATTGATAGCATATTTTAACTCCTTGAAACCTCATAAATACATAGGAACTGAAATGGGTGCAATCTGAGGTCTCTAGGTCCATAAGTGGGTTTCGGTCAAAACCCACTAATGGACCTAGAGACCTCAGATTGCACCCATTTCAAGTCCTGTGAATTTCTGAAGTTGCAAGGAATCGAATGGTGCCGTCCATTGCATATTTTGACTGATCTAGAGGTATTAAAGTGTTATAGAAAAAATCAGCTAAAACAATCCAACATGAGTCTGATATGGTTTATATCAAGCCCAATATCAGGCCCACGTTGGGCCTGATATGAAACCATATCAGGCCCAACGTGGGCCTGATATGGAACTATATCAGGTCCATTGATGCTGCACACCTACAAAAACTGCAAAGGGTTTGCCAAAAACTATGCTAACAGGATTGGTGTGCAGCACAATAAAACCAGCTCTTGTATAATCTTTTAATGACACCAACCTCTCTTTCTGTTGGAGTAAATTTTCATGGCATTCCATCAGCAACATGAGCATTAAACTAAACAATCACATCCCTGTCAACTTAACTATTTCTTTTACATTTAAGTTTTCATGTACAACACTGTTGCATGTCCAACTTAACTATTTCTTTTTTCTTATCATTAATGTTTGACTAAATAAATCCCCATTCTAATTAACTTAAATCTTTAATTTCCTATGGTCTGAGTTTACTTCAATTAAATTCACCGATTAGCAAAATATGCTCAGCAGATGATACACATCAAGGGGTTTAACATTAACAATCTAGTAAATCTGCTTAGTACTAATGTAAAGAACTAAAAGAAAAATGACATAAGCATACAGTTGGAAGCACTCAACAATTCACTTTTTTTTTTGAAGTTTTAACACCAGTAACATACAAGTGAAGCATACTCTACTGGACACAAGCATACAGTTGAAGCATACATCACTGATCCAAAGGTGTTAAAATATTATAAAAAAATAAATTAAAACAATCCAACGTGGACCTGATATGGAACCATATAGAACAATTCTCCTTGGTTCTGAATAAGTTTGGAAAGCATAGTAGATCAAGTTAGTTTTGTTAATTAATTTTTTTTCCAAAATTTTGGTGATTAATAAAATGTCTAATGATTGGAAGAAATTCTTCTTATATGAATAAAATACACAAATTGTTTAATAATAGATCAAATGAATGATTCATTATCAAAATTCAAGAGTTAATTTTAGAGGAAAATAAGCAGGGGAACAAAGATTTCTGAAATAAATTAAGATTTTATAATAGAGAATTAACCAGATATGCTATTTATTTAATTTGGCAACTCATCAAGAAATGCCAAGAAAATGATAGTATTGGGATATCTGCACATGGTTTATTTTGTTTACAAAGAATTTATTTGTGTTGGATCTGATTAAAGGAATATGTGTTAAAACTTCAAAAAAAAAAAAGTGAATTGGTGAGTGCTTCCAAAAATGTATGCTTATGTCATTTTTCTTTTAGTTCTTTACATTAGTATTAAGCAGACTTACTAGATTGTTAATGTTAAACCCCTTGATGTGTATCATCTGCTGAGCATATTTTGCAAATCGATGAATTTAGTTAAAGTAAACTCAGACCATAGGAAATTAAAGATTTTAAGTTAATTAGAATGGGGATTTATTTAGGCAAACATTAATGATAAGAAAAAAAGAAATAGTTAAGTTGGACTTGCAACAATGTTGTAAATGAAAGCTTAAATGTAAAAGAAATAGTTAAGTTGGCAGGGATGTGATTGTTCAGTTTAATGCTGATGTTGTTGATGGAATGCCATGGAAATTTACTCCAACAGAAAGAGAGGTTGGTGTCATTAAAAGATTATATAAGAGCTGGTTTTATTGTGTTGCACACCAATCCTATTAGCATAGTTTTTGGCAAACCCTCTGTAGTTTTTGTAGTTGTGCAGCATCAATGGGTTTGATATGGTTCCATATCAAGCCTACGTTGGGCCTGATATGGTTCCATATCAGGCCTAACATGAGCCTGATATAAACCATATCAAACCCATGTTGGATTATTTTAGCTGATTTTTTTATAATACTTTAACACCTTCGGATCAATCAAAATATGCAATGGACGGCACCATTCGATTCCTTGCAACCTCAGAAATTCACAGGACTTGAAATGAGTGCAATCTGAGGTCTCTAGGTCCATTAGTGGATTTTGACCGAAACCTACTTATGGACCTAGAGACCTCAGATTACACTCATTTTAGTTCATATGGATTTCTGAGGTTTCAAGGAGTTAAAATATTCTATCAATTGTTTATTTCAGCTTCTCAGAGGTGATATAATGTAATATGGAAAATCTCTATGATTACTGTGTTGTGATTTTTATCCTTGCTGATACATGTTTACTGTATTATGATTCTTCCTCAAAGCTCGTTAGTGAAAGAGGATCAGTATCTTATGCTCCTCACCTATGCCTGCTAACTTAGCAAATGATGCTTTAGTTGTGTTGCTAAAAAATTATGTAGCATAATAGATTTGTTCACTTTCATCCCGAGTTAAAGTAATAATCAATATGTTATTGAAAGATGAACATGAAGACTGATAATTGATGTACAACCCTAGTAAATAAGCATTGACTAGTTGTCGATATTTGATAGGGTAAAAAGAATTAACTTCTGATACATGTTTAAGGTCCAATGTGAAAATTTTTATAGATTCTTTCTTATTATATTATATCACCTCCGAGAAGCCGAAATAAATAATTGATAGCATATTTTAACTCCTTGAAACCTCATAAATCCATAGGAACTGAAATGGGTGCAATCCGAGGTCTCTAGGTCCATCAGTGAGTTTCAGTCAAAACCCACTGATGAATCTAGAGACCTCAGATTGCACTCATTTCAAGTCCTGTGGATTTCTGGGGTTGCAAAGAATCGAATGGTGCCGTCCATTGCATATTTTGACTGATTTGGAGGTGTTAAAATGTTATAAAAAATCAGCTAAAACAACCCAACGTAGGCATGATATGAACCATATCAGGCCCAACGTTCATATCAGGTCCACATTAGGTTGTTTTAGTCGATTCTTTTGATCATATTTTAACACATTCGGAGAAGTCAAAATATGAAATGGACAGCATCGTTGGACTCCTTGCAGTCTCAGAAATCTATAGGACCTGAAATTAGTACAATCCGAGATATCTAGGTCCATCAATGGATTTTGGTCAAAACCCAATGATGAACCTAGATACCTCGGATTGTACTAATTTCAGGTCCTATAGATTTCTGAGACTACAAGGAGTCCAACGGTGATGTCCATTTCATATTTTGACTTCTCCGAATGTGTTAAAATATTATTAAAGAAAGCACGTTAAACTCTAATCCCGTGGGCCTGATATAAAATAATATCAGGCCCATATTATGCTTTACATGCATGCATATCTCTAAAAGAGTGAGGAAAGAGAAGATGGGAGGAAAGAGAAGAGAGGATGCGTGCATTGAAGAGAGGGAGAGAAAAAAAAATTGCATGAAAAAAAAAAGGAAAGAGATTGACATATGATTGAGGGGTAGAATGGGAAGAATAGAAAATTGAGTATGTTATTTGATAAATATCAAAGTATGGTATATCTTTTGATTAATTCATAACTTTAAGTACGTCTTTTCGTAAATTGTCGAATTATCTTTGATATATATTACAAGTTATAAAATTATAATCAGTAGCTACGTATATGTATTTAAATATATATATATATATTATAAGGATGAATGAGATAGAATGGGATGGGTCATTGGTCCATTGGATTAGTATGTCTCATCAAATAATTTAAATGGATTATATTAAAATTTTATCAATTCATTTTAAGATAGGTCTAAATGAATTGATTCGTCTGTACACTCGCACAGATCAATTTGTGGTAAGCTTGTACTGATATGCGGATTGAGAAAAAATTATTTAAAATTTTAAATGAAAATAAAAAATTCAATAGGTCTATGGACTTAAATGTCTAATTTATAACCCAAACTTAAAATTGTCGATCTTTTTTATATATATTTTTTAATATATATAATTTTTATTGGCTTATGGGTTGGTCGGTAGGAGTTACAAAGATGAAAGAGTGTCTCTTTCCCTTCACCTTCCTCCTTTATGAGTGGCCCTTCATCTTCCTCGCCTTTATATATAAGGCGTCTAAGGAATCGAAAGGGTAAAAGATAGTGAGCAAGTAATTGGCAAGGAGAACATCTAGTAGAGAGAGATTTGGCTCGTGGAATCATGAAGAACTTTCTGATTCATTCATGATCCTTTTTCTGACGACAAGTTATTATTCAATATCTACTTCGATTTTCTTCTCCGAGCATCATTGTGAGTTTTTCATTTTGTACGAAAAATGAAAATCAAGATCTACTACGGGAAATCACTATGAGTTTTACCGATTTTGTATTTCTGTATTTTTTATGCATTTAGAATCAACAATGGTATCATAGCAAGGTTGAATGCATGATAGATCTTTTTGCTTGCTATATGATTATGTTGCCGTTAAAGCATAAGATCTCTTATGCTTGTAGATCATGTTACTATAAAAGGATATGTGCAAGATATGTCAGTAGATATATTCAAATGGTATGCACTTGTTCATCGCCCGTGGAATCGTCGATGAAGTTTGCTCTATCGGATTCCTCCATCGCTGGGCTTGTCCTTGGACACAATTGCGATATGCAACATCACCGAAGCCCGAGCGCAGCAAATGATAACCATGGAGTTTGTCTTCGTTTATGACCTCTGACCGGTGGACAATTAGGAGGTCAGTCCTCCGATTATAATCAACGAGCGAAGAGGGTCGGAGGTGATGGCTATGTGGGTGCTGGTGACGAAGAAGAGAAAAGCGGCGTGGGTGATAGCGAACAAAAATCGAAGCATTAGGTTTCGTACCAAGTATTAAGTTTCATGCATATGTTTCGGCAAAGTTTTTTTTGGCAACCATTAAGTTTATTTTTAATGCATTATACTAAGGTTTATTAATGCATAAAAAAACTTTTGAAACTCATGCCGGTTGAAATTAATGTCAACACTAGTAACGTTAGTGTAATTTTTTAATTAATGCATGTTGCAATTAATTAAAAAATAGTTTAATTAATTTACGGTTCAATTAAATTGGAAATTGAATTTTATTTTTTAATATTTTAATTAATTGGGCATAGACTTGAATAATTAGGTCATTGAGACCCTGGTCGAGGTCAAACTATTGGTTAGTTAAACCAGATTAGTTTGGTCCAGTTAGATCGAGGTAAGGTTTAAATCATTGGTTGATTTAACTAGATCAGGTTAGTCCTTTTAAACCCCTATGTAGTTCAAATAATTGGTTGGTTTAACCAACACTACAACAAAAATATTAAAAGACAACGGTTAAAAACCGTTGTCGTAGGCTCTTTAAAACCGTTGTAACTGGCAGTGTTGTTAAATGTGCGGTAAAAGACAACGGTTTAAAACCGTTGTCTTTGATCACATTAGACAACAGTCATGCAACGGATTTAAAGCGTTGTCTTTTAATACTAATGACAACAGTTCTGCAACATATAAAACCGTTGTAATTGCCAGTTTTACAATAATTTTGATCACAGATATGCTTTTGACAACAAATACACTGTTGTCTTTCTTCCAAATTTTGTTTTAAACCATTGTCTTTGCATACTTTTCACAACGGTTAAAAAATTGTTGTCTATGTTGATTAGAAAATGCATCACGAATAGATAAAATATTTTTTTTGCACACAAACCTGTACAACATATATACATTCACAAAACCATTGTCAACATATATGCATTCAGTTGCGTTTTATACATCTTGTCTCAACCAAAAACTGGTACAACATATATGTACATTCACTTAAGTTAAGTTTACAAACTTCTACAATTACTACAAGCTAAGCTATCCAAACATGACTATAAGTTCATGACAACCACAAAATTAAGTTTATCAAACCACAACCATGCAAATTAACTTATCCGTTTCTGAATAGATCAAGTGATCAGGATGTGCAACAATCTTCACGTACTGGTCCTTTTTCTGCATACAAAACTTCATAGACTTAGCTTGCAAACCCAACTTTATCCCTTTTCTGAAAATAAAC
Organism: Zingiber officinale; assembly: GCF_018446385.1. Lineage (NCBI taxonomy): Eukaryota > Viridiplantae > Streptophyta > Magnoliopsida > Zingiberales > Zingiberaceae > Zingiber > Zingiber officinale. The sequence goes on along the minus strand of NC_055996.1, from coordinate 17,124,682 downwards.
GTCCTGGAGATTACTTTCCTTCAGGATGAAAAGAAGAAAAAAAATATTAATATGATGTGCTAGATTTCTAAAGAAGAAAGAGGGGTCATTTCTTACCTTCTAATAAGTTGAGACTTAGCCAATATCCATGATCATGATAGAGGTTTGAATACTTAAATTTAGTCCCTCAAGTTTCATTTAAATCAATGAAACCTTTGGTATTTGGTTAAGTACTCACTATGGTCCTTCTCCAGACCGAACCTGGATTCGGAAGCTTGCCCCATTATTTCATTGAACTACATGAGTTAAAAAAACAAAAAACACAATAGAAGCTAAAATGTTAAAAGACAACATATTTTATTTATGAATATGCAAAAATATGATAATTTAGATTTTACCTTTATGTTTTGCATCAGTCGTTGACCTTATGTAGGGCAACACCGAAACAACTTCCAAGTAAATTGCAAGTGCTAACAATGGACAAGGCACAATCTACAATTATAGAAAAAAAAATCATTAGATCTTGTAAAAACAATCATATAAATAAAAGAAATGTTTATTAGATCTTGTAAAAACATGCAAGTTATTTATGATCAAAGGAGACAAGTTTCAAAATCTTAGACAATTCACTTCAGCAGGTTAAAACTGGAACCAGTCACTAATCTTGTCTGGTAGGATTGGATGGACTCTAGTTAACCTAAAATTTTCACAAGTTTAACTTGGAAAGAATAGTCAAACCTTCAAATGAAACCACAGTCCAGATTTTTCAATACAGGGGTCCTAACAATTTATAAGGTATGGCACAAATCACGAAAAAATTTAAGAGCACTGCCTAACTTACCCACAGATATCGCAGTTGTACTCCTCTTATATTTGTACATTTGGACATAGAATAGGATATCTCAATTACAATATTAATCATTGGAGAACTAAAATATTAGTTACGTATATATAAACAAGTACTTACACATGAGAAAGGGAATGAATAAGCTCCTGTAGGAAATCAGTAATAAATCCATTCTCATCCATTAGCACATGGTAATGAGTGGGTCGGGTTGTACCCTATGAAATTACAAACACCAATATAAGAAAAACTTGAATTACTTATAGCTCTTGAAATATTGAATTTATTTAGACAAATGGCAGAATTTAATCCACAAAGCAAGTTCCTGTCAAGAACATTGATAATTTAATTTTGAAAATATACCTAGTAATTCACAAAGCAGGTACTTGTAAAAAAGAAAGCACCCAAATAAAATCCACACCGACCAAGAATGCTAAAAATTTATAAATGTAAAGGCTTTAAATAGAGTACAACTTTTGAAACACAGAGCTTACAATCATGCCAGCATTAGAGCACATGTAGAAGTCATAATTCCTTGGATGACAAATTTGGTTAAAAATAATTGTCCCTGCATTTAAAACTCCATGGGGAAAAAGTAATGTCAAAACATACAATGCGCTTCATATTTGTGCATTTGCGCATGTCATGTATGAGGCTTGAAACATCACGTCGAGCTAAAAAATTAACAACAACCCAACGGGTGATTTGAGACGACTCCATCAATTTCTGAAAAAGGTATATATTTTAACTACAATAATAAACTCATTGAAAGAAAAAAAAAAACACCTTTTGGTTAAAATTCCATCTCCCCCTTGATGGAATAAAATCCTCTCCATTGCCAACTCTGAGCTACAGCATTTGCTTTTGTCATAAATAACCTCAAATAATACATAAAAATATAAATACAAAACATAAAACCATACCCGGGGAGGTTACAATACTATGCCTTCTATTTGAGTAAAAGCAGTGGCAATGCTAACGCTACATGCATGTAGGAGTGGGTGAGCATCATAATTATTGAATCTCAAAGCCTATCTATCATCCAAGGATAAGCATGAAAAAACAACATACATGTCATACCAACAAAACCAATCTTAAAGATCGATACATACCTCACTGAGGACACTTATTCATTCATAAGGCTTCAGCCTTGACTTTTCCACCAGGGAAGCTTGTTGAAATGTTGACAGTGATTTGGTATATCTTTGTAGTGAAACTAAGGAGCAGAATTGAATAGTTTGCCAAATTTGTCAGGATAAAAATAAAGGTTCTTTCAAAAAAAATTTAAAAAAAGTGAAGTAGAATGAGCTCAAAAACCTCAAGGGGCACATATGATGGTCCTTTTGGTTTTCCAACATTTAAGCAAGGAAAATCAGCAGAGTAACACAATTGAATTCTCTGTTGTCACAGAAAATAATCATAAACAATTACTTCAATTGTATATGAATTTTCATTTCCATTTCTCAAAGGAAGGAAGCAAGACCAATTCCAACCTTGAGGTAGATACAACACCATTATACAAACACTAATGGTTTTCAGAAAGCAAGATTAGTTCCAAACATAAGCAGAGAAAAAGGAGAATTCTGTAGTTCCAAGCAATAAATTCTTATCGCCAAAGGAAGAAACACAGAAGTTGTACAAACTCACATTTATATAAAAGCAGCTTCTCCTAGTTCTTAAAATAATGCTTCATTACATATGCTTCAAAAATTCAAAGATTCTTATAAACCAATTGATTGCAAAATGCTGACAAATAATGAAACAACACAATCTGGAAAAACTCACATTTCATCTTTGCAAGCCTTGTCACTTACCCCAATGATTTTAAATATGTTTAATAAAATTATTTTTTTTAAAAAAATCACTTTTCCAAATAAAACCTAGGTGAGACATACCTTTCGCTCATCCTCACTGCCTCCATGTTCTTACTCATAATTGCTGCCATCCTCACTACCTCCATGTCCTAACTCAAGGAAGTAGGAAGCTGGTACACTTTTTAAGGTTAGATGAGACAGGAAGGTTTATTCATTTGTTACAAAGTTGTTCAGCTGTTCCTCTAAAGGAAGGTGAAGCGAAACCATCACAATCAAATGCTTCCTCCGTTTGCATCTATGAATTAATTGTAACAACTTGAGTAAAAACCTTTCTTTAAAAAAACCAAAGAGTTGCTAATCAATTCACAGATCAAATAGAGATCCAAGAAATCTCAGAACTTCTTGTTTTTAAAGCAAACAGAACAAGAAGTCAAAGGTTTTCTTTAGTTTTGATTGCAATCTTAGATTAATACGATTGCCTAAGGAAAAGGGAAAACAAAATTGAAATAGGAAAAGGTTGTTTGGCGAGATCAAAGATTATTCGATCTGTGAACATGTACAAAGAACAACAATAAAGCAATTTGGGGTAGAAAATTTGAGATCGGCATATAATCAAACACCTTTGATGCATCTTGTTAGTTACCAGCACTGGTCCATCTCCCACGTCCGCGGCTGGCGTCGGCCGGTGTAGAAGGAATACGATGATCAGGAAGAATGGAACGACCTCCATCTCCGATCGGCGACGAGGACCCCTCGATCATACTCGGTGCGCTTGTCCGCGTCGGAGAGCGTCTCGTAGGCCGCGTGGATCCACATGAACTCGTCAGCCGGTCCGCCGCGACCACCGCGTCCGGGTGGCATGCGCCGGCGAGACTCCAGTAAGCCACCATGATCTCGAGCCCCGATGTGGCAGCGGCGACGCCGAGCACGTCGTACAACGTGCCGGGGCTGAGGGTGAAGTCGGGGGCACCGAAACGGCAGTGTGAACGGGAATCTGGCGATAGCGATGAGCAGAGGGGGAAAGAGGAGGAGGGAGCCCCTAAAATCCCTCCTCTCACCCCTTCTGAAGGTTTCGGTAGGAAGGTCGGGGGGGGGTAAGAGAGATCGTATGAGGAGAGGGGTTTAGGGTTCAGGAAGGTTAAGGGGGAAAATAATGCCAAAATATTTTCGGAGGGAATGGAAAACACTGCCACAACAAAAACTGTGAAGGGAAAAAACGGCGAAAGAAAAAAGTCAAAGACAACAGTTTTAATAAACCGTTGTCTTTGACCCCATAAGAAAGCGCTTAAAGACAACAGTTTTAGAAAACCGTTGTAAAATGTGTTGTTGATTTTACAAAAAGTCGCTCAACGACAACAGTTTTTACAAAACTGTTGTCTTTTGTTTTTTTTTTGAAAGCTCAAAGACAACGGTTTTGTCAAAAACTGTTGTCTTTAACCAAATTAACAACACTTCCTTCTAAAACCGTTGTCGTAGGGGTGTTGTCTTTTAACATTTTTGTTGTAGTGCAAATTAGTTTGGTTCAATCAAACCGCATTGAATCTAATTGGATTGAACCTTTCCAAATTTGATCAAGTGGACTAGATTTGTTCTAATAATCCAGATTTGATCAAACATGATCAAATTATCCAATGGGCTAGGATTGATTAAATAAACATTGATTTGATCAATAAGTCTGGTTTAGACTTAAATGAACTTAGGTTAAACAATAACAACTAAAGATCCCAATTAGATTAGTTTTAATGAGGGAAGGGGACTTACGATCTAATTACCCAATCGGCTAGTCCAATATGTTAGTCAATTGGAGCTCCTCAAATAAAGAAAATTTATTTTTCTTATTTGCTTAGTTATTCTATGTATTGGTTCTATGCATATATGTCAATTAAAATAAACTAGTTTTGTTATTGGTTTGTTAATTTTGTACTGACATTATTATTTTCAATTCTAGATGTACACGATGACCCATCGCGACATGCAATGCAATGAGCTGAGAGAGGAGATTGAGGAGATTAAGTATGATCCGGTTCACGGAGTCAAACGGCTTATTGGATGACTTGATCAATTGTCTTGAAAACTCGAACAAGAAGAGTTTCCAATCCTAGATAATTATAGAATCTAGGTTTTGACCTGATTGCTGCCAATATACCTCAATGAAGTAGCACACCATTTATGGAGACTCTTCGAAGGGTGAATCTCATATGCACAGTTGTGTATGGAACTACGTCACCATGTGGATCAAGAGAATCTCGAAGAGTTTGAGGAAGATCCACAAGAGGATCTGAATGTAGATCAAATAGAGAATCCTAAAATTGGTCTACCTGAGATTGCTCTTATTGAGTCTAGGATGAAAGGGATAGTATTGGCCTCTGTACTAGCGTTTGTCTTAGTGGCAGTGGTATTAACTTATCTAGTTTATTAGAGTATTGTTGTTATTACTGTTGGTGCAACATCCCTCAGGTCAAGGTTGACCTGGTTAACCAAGCTGAGTCTTGGTTTGGGTTTAGATGTTTGACAATAAGATATTGATCGAAGAAGAGTCAAGTAGGTCAAGGTTGACCGGATACTTGACTGGGAAGTCCTAACTGGCAAGTTAGGCAGAAGGAAGTCCTAGTGAGTGAAGCTAGGCAGAAGGAAATCCTAGTGAGTGAAGCTAGGTGAAAGTCCTGGTGAGTGAAGCCAGGTGAAAGTCCTAGTGAGTGAAGCTAGGCAGATGGAAAGTCCTAGTGAGTGAAGCTAGGCAGATGGAAAACCCTAGTGAGTGAAGCTAGGTGAAAGTCCTGGTGAGTGAAGCCAGGCAAGGAAGGAAATCCAGATGGATCAAGGATGATCGGACATCTGGTGTTGGGAAGTCCAAGTAGGTCAAAGGATTGACTGGATACTTGGCAAGGAAGGAAGTCCAGATGAGTCAAGGTTGACCAGACATCTGGTGGAAGTCCAAGTAGGCCAATGGAGTGACCGGATACTTGGCACGACGAGTAAAAGTCCAAGTGGGTCAAAGGTATTGACCGGACACTTGGTGGGGAGTCCTAGCAGGTCAAGGGAGTGACCAGATGCGAGGCATGATGTACCAACAGGTCAAGGTTGACCGGATGTTGGTTAGGGAGGTTTGGGACTTGGTTTTGGGCAAAAACCAAGTGCTGGATCGATCCGTGGATCGATCCAAGATGTGGATCGATCAGTGGATCGATCCAGATTCTTCCCAGCGAACAGAAAGCTTCTGGATCGATCCGTGGATCGATCCAGAGGTCCCGATCGATCAGCCGATCGATCGGGCGAGTCTTCGCGATAGCGATGGATCGATCCGTGGATCGATCCAGCGCTTCTCGAGCAGGCGCTCTGGATCGATCCGTGGATCGATCCAAAGCCTCCCCAATCGATTCGGAACATTCGAATCGATCGGGATCCGACCGTTGCGTCGGGTTTAAAGCCGCAGGCGAGCGTGGTCTTCGGTATCGCTTTACGAGCTCTTCTTAGATTCATTCCAGCTCCTCCACAGCTCTCTACAAGCACGTGATCGCTAGTTCTTGAAGGTTCTTGGAGGCTTTCCAAGTCAAGAGGCGGATCTATTGCAAGAGGAAGAAGTTAGGGTTAGGGTTTTTACTGCACATCTTGTAAGCTTTTGCTTAACTTGTATTTCCCTTTCTTCTTCTTGTACTGAGAGTCTTGTAGGGCTTCTCCGCCCTCGGTAGTTACCGAAAAGGAGTGTTTCATAGTGGAGGGTGCGTGCGTGGTGTGGATCCTTGGATTAGTCACCTCCTTTGGAGGTGGATACCAAGTAAAATCCTAGTGTTAGCGTGGTTGTATTTGTTTCTATATTTTCCGCTGCATATCCTTGAAGAAACAAGCAACGCCAAGCGACGAGCACGCGACGAGCTATTCACCCCCCCTCTAGCTACTTTTGGTCCTAACAAGTGGTATCAGAGCGAGGCCGCTCTTCACCGGAATCATCGCCGGAAGGGTCAAGCATAACAAGAAAAGCTAGAGGGTGAAGAAGTTGGAGCAAATTCTTCAAGTTCAAGACTTTATCAAGCTCAACTTCAAGATGCAATTCCAAGATGGACTTGGATTTGACACAAGGGTGGCTCCACCATACACTTCTACGAGTTTCGATTCATGGAAATCAAGAATCGAAAATTTTCTTATGATGGAGATAGAGCAATGGTTTGCTCTAATGGAAGGCTTCAAGGCTCCAAGAAATTCAAAGGGTAAAGTTCTCAAGAGGAGCAAGTGGAGCCAAGAGCAAGTCCAAAGGTGCGAGGCTAATGACAAAGTGACCAAGCTTTTGGTCAATTTATTGCCAAGCACCATCCTTTGCAAAATTGGAGAATTTGAAGATGCAAAGGAATTATGGAGCAAATTGGACAAGCTTCATGAAGAGATCCCCTCCACTGTACAAGATCATGAAGAATCTAGAGAGGGTGACTCTTTGGAGCAAGACCAAGAGGAGGACTCCGAGGTTGAGAGATGCTCAACCTCCGAAGAAGAGGAAATCCAAGAAGCTTCATCCTCAAGGGAATGCAACGAAGGGAACAAGGAGGGAGCATACTCCTTGTTTCATGTTCAAGATGATGAAGCCTCCACCTCTAGGATTGAGGGGGAGCAATCCTTGGTGACGCCGGATCAAGAAGAAGGAGAAGCTTCTACATCCGGTTCAAGTGAAGAAGAAGAAGATGGTGCCACCTCCGAAATTCAAAGAATAGCAAATGGAGGAGCAAGTGCCATCCCTACACAAGAAGGTATAAATGTTTCAATTAAAAATAAAAATCATATAATATGTTTTGAGTGTAGGGAAAGTGGGCACTACAAGAGCAAGTGCCCTAAATTAGCCAAGAAGAAGGGCCAAGTGGCACAAAAGGGCAAGGTGAAGCCCAAGGAGACCATCCCCAACACAAAGAAGAGCAAGGAGCATATTATATGCTTCTCTTGCAATCAAAAGGGGCATTATCGTAGTCAATGCCCCAAGGGGAAGAAGAGGGTCAAGGCTCAAGGAGGCACTAGTCAAGGGGGAGCCTCCAAGGTAAAGAAGAAGGTAACATTTATTGAGCCTACTCCTTTACATTATGGTAAAAAGCATGATAGGTCTAACTTTTATCATTTTAATGCAATTTACCATAAGAATAGAAAGCATGAGGGCTTTAAGGAAAAGCATGTGGCCCTACATGCTAAGACTATCACTCCTAGGGTTAGGAATGTAGGTAAAAGTCTAGGCAATAACTCTAAGGATTTTAGATACAAGCCTAGAAACCAAAATGCTCATGGACTTAATGAAAAACCAAATTCTAAGGATTTAATGATAGAAAATCAAGTCTTGAGATCAAGACTTGATAAAATGGAAAAGACCCTAAAAAGGATGGAAAATATCCTAAAAGGGCAAAGTGAGCAAAACCTAGGGCTAGGAAAGTCAAAGCCATCAAATAGCCATAGAGGTTTGGGATACAAACCAAAGGCTAAGAAGGATGTGCCTAGTTATCATAGGGTTCCATATAGTTATGGAATAAACCCTAGGTTTAGTGGTCAAGTCAAGAATACTAGGAAGTCATCCCTAAGAGTATTTTTGCAACAAAGTGACTAAGACTTCTAAGAAGTCTAAGAAAGTCACTAACAAGGTCACAAGGGAGGCTATCCCTAGGGTTGACCTAGAAAATGTGACCAAGGCTTCTAAGAAGCCCAACAAGGTCACTAGGAAGGTATCTAGGGAAGTTATCCCTAGTGAGTACCTAGAGCATCCAAGGAGCACCAATAGGTGTTGGGTTCCTAGGAGCATCTTCTCTATCCCATAAATGGGTTAGAGAGTGTCAACTCCAATTAGAAGGGTAGTTAACCCAACTTTGAGGAAATTGACACTCAAGGAGCATTTTCAAGGTTTTTGTTAACCTTTGAAAATGAAATGGAACTATTATTTACTCCTTGAAAGAGTAAAATGTGCCTAGTGGTGAAAATTTGATTTTAATCTTAAAAGGCACATATTGGGAAATTCATAAGAGCTACCAAGTTGGGATTTTGGTATGTTCTTAGAAAATTAAAGGAAATTGAAGCCTTATGTTGAAGTGCTACTCTTGTGGAAAAATGAAATATGCCAACATTTGAGGATATGCTTAATTTCGACTGGCATAAATTAATCAAGGGAATTAGAAATGCCAATTTAGGCTTTGACATTTTCTTGAAGCACTTTAGGGCAATCTAGGTTTAAGTTGTAAGTTTAGCTAAGGTTTTAAGGATACTTAGATAGTTAATCTAGGTATATTTTATTTATGCTAAATCTTGCCATGATTGTTTGCCCATCATATGTCATGACATCATGTCTATTTTTGCGTTCATGTTTTATTATGAAAAATCCAAAAATACCATGTCATGACATTCATACATCATGTAATTATAGGATATTTTCTTTTGAAAATTATTTCTTTTTGATGTATGTCATAACATTATCATGCCTTAAGTTTAATTCCTTGTAATTAAGGACAAAAGGCATTTAACAACACTTATTAACAAGTGACATCCTAGGTGGGTGTCTAATATCTCCAAAATGCCTAGATAGATATGCATGATCCCTAGATTAGGGCAAAACCAAAATCTACATCTCACAAAGACCTATAAGATGACTTGTATGTGTTTTAGTGCACATTAGATACAAGTGAGATGTTAGGATGATGAACAAAACTCAAGATGTTGATTTAGTGCATTCTTTTGAGTTTTAGTTTCATCAAAACACATAGATATGTGTTTTCCCATCATTGGGAAAGCTAATGTACAAGTCATGTGCATTATGCCCAAGGAACATGGTGGGATATTGGTTTTGAAAAAGTTTTCAAAATGATTTTGGAAAACCTTGGTGAAGGCTATCTTTTGATAGTAATCACCATTGTATAGTTAGACACAAACTTGAAGAAAACACTAAAGTTTGTGCAAGTTTTCAAGTTTGTGTCAATCTTTGAAAAGATGATGTATTTTCATAGAAAACTATTTTTCCTTGATAATATATGCCCTAAACAATGTCTACACGAAATTTCATAATTTTTTGGATTTTTGTAGAATTTTCTAGGAGTTTCTGAAGTTGGTAGAATTTCAAGCACTATCGAGTCTCGATCGATCCATGGATCGATTGGGTGCTGAATCGATCCATGGATCGATTCAAAAGCAAATCTCGCGAGCGAACATTTGGATCGATCGACCGATCGATTCAGTATTCGAATCGATCAGTGGATCGATTCAGAAAGGTTCAATCGATTGGAACCCAACTCCAATCGATCCAAGTTGCTGATTTTGGCTGGGAAAGCCTGATTTCAGCACTTTGAACCTATTTTAGTCTAGGTAACCATTCCAAACCCTTAAAATACATTTGTATACATAAAAAGGGTGTTTTCGTGTTGAAAACAAGGATGGAATGGTTAAGGAAGACTTCATTGAAGTTTAGGTTGAGGTTTGTTTCAAATTTTGAACATTTGAACCTCAAAACTTCTAAATCTGGGTTTCCTAAAGGTTTAGGGATTCCAAGTCATTGTTGGTGCAATGACAGAAGTTACCACCATGTCTTTAGGGGAGGGACTCTTTAAAGACATGAAAATTATTTTTCATAAACCTTGGAAGGTGGTTAACCTTCTGTTAAGAGAATGCTCATGGATGAGCAGTTGAACTTGAAATGGGGAGTGGATATCCTCATTATTTCAAGTGGGAACTCAAGATGTTAGAAAATGCTCAAGGTTGGGTATTTGTCTACATTGAGGAAGAAGTTAAGGATAAATGAAGGGTATGGGACCTTCATTATTGTGTTGATCACAATGAGTGAAGTTGTGATCACGATGAGCAACTCTTCAGGGGGAGAGTCTTCAACGGATGAAGTTGTTGAAGTGTGCCCAAAATTGGAGCATAGGTTGATGTGTGTCCAAAGACGGGTTGATGTGTTTTATTAGTAGGGGGTTGATGTGTGCCAATAGGGGGAGAATGAAAGGAAGTAAGTTAGGTTTTCATTACCTAGAGGGAGTTTGCCCTCTTAGGGGGAGAATGAAAAGCTTAACTTATGTGTTCATTACCTAGTGGCATGAAGAATGAGGCTATAGGATTAGCCTAACTTACATGTGGGATTGTAAGTGTTATTGTGGTATTGTCAAACATCAAAAAGGGGGAGATTGTTGGTGCAACATCCCTCAGGTCAAGGTTGACCTGGTTAACCAAGCTGAGTCTTGGTTTGGGTTTAGATGTTTGACAATAAGATATTGATCGAAGAAGAGTCAAGTAGGTCAAGGTTGACCGGATACTTGACTGGGAAGTCCTAACTGGCAAGTTAGGCAGAAGGAAGTCCTAGTGAGTGAAGCTAGGCAGAAGGAAATCCTAGTGAGTGAAGCTAGGTGAAAGTCCTGGTGAGTGAAGCCAGGTGAAAGTCCTAGTGAGTGAAGCTAGGCAGATGGAAAGTCCTAGTGAGTGAAGCTAGGCAGATGGAAAACCCTAGTGAGTGAAGCTAGGTGAAAGTCCTGGTGAGTGAAGCCAGGCAAGGAAGGAAATCCAGATGGATCAAGGATGATCGGACATCTGGTGTTGGGAAGTCCAAGTAGGTCAAAGGGATTGACTGGATACTTGGCAAGGAAGGAAGTCCAGATGGGTCAAGGTTGGCCAGACATCTGGGGGAAGTCCAAGTAGGTCAAAGGGATTGACTGGATACTTGGCAAGGAAGTAAAAGTCTAAGTGGGTCAAAGGGATTGACCGGACACTTGGTGGGGAGTCCTGGCAGGTCAAGGGAGTGACCAGATGCTAGGCATGATGTACCAACAGGTCAAGGTTGACCGGATGTTGGTTAGGGAGGTTTGGGACTTGGTTTTGGGCAAAAACCAAGTGCTGGATCGATCCGTGGATCGATCCAGGCTGTGGATCGATCAGTGGATCGATCCAGATTCTTCCCAGCGAACAGAAAGCTTCTGGATCGATCCGTGGATCGATCCAGAGGTCCCGATCGATCAGCCGATCGATCGGGACGATGCTGCTTCGCGCGATAAGCGCTGGATCGATCCGTGGATCGATCCAGGCGCGCTTCCAGAGGCGCTCTGGATCGATCCGTGGATCGATCCAAAGCCTCCCCGATCGATTCGGAACATTCGAATCGATCGGGATCCGACCGTTGCGTCGGGTTTAAAGCCGCAGGCGAGCGTGGTCTTCGGTATCGCTTTACGAGCTCTTCTCAGATTCATTCCAGCTCCTCCACAGCTCTCTACAAGCACGTGATCGCCAGTTCTTGAAGGTTCTTGGAGGCTTTCCAAGTCAAGAGGCGGATCTATTGCAAGAGGAAGAAGTTAGGGTTAGGGTTTTTACTGCACATCTTGTAAGCTTTTGCTTAACTTGTATTTCCCTTTCTTCTTCTTGTACTGAGAGTCTTGTAGGGCTTCTCCGCCCTCGGTAGTTACCGAAAAGGAGTGTTTCATAGTGGAGGGTGCGTGCGTGGTGTGGATCCTTGGATTAGTCACCTCCTTTGGAGGTGGATACCAAGTAAAATCCTAGTGTTAGCGTGGTTGTATTTGTTTCTGTATTTTCCGCTGCATATCCTTGAAGAAACAAGCAACGCCAAGCGACGAGCACGCGACGAGCTATTCACCCCCCCCCCCCCTCTAGCTACTTTTGGTCCTAACAATTACTGTCATTTTGTATGAGCATATTAGCTCATTAAGTTTAATAAAATCGTGTAGTCACTACTACAAAAAAAGTTAAAAGATAATGGATAAAATTCATTGTCGTTGACACTCTAAAACCGTTATAACTAATGGTGTTGTTAAAGGTACTCTCAATAATAACGAATTTTAAATCGTTGTCTTTTAATACCAACAATAACAGTTTCACAACGTTTAAAAATTATTGTCATTTAAATACGATAGACAATAGTTCTGTAATGATTTTAAACTGTTGTCTTCTAATATCATAAACAAATAGAAGATGAATGAAAATCAAATCTACTTCAATAAACAACATATCTTACTATTTTATTAAAAATCTCCCTCCTTTACTAACTAACTTTGGTAAAGCCTAAAATGAATTTACGTTAATATCCTTTTTTCTATTCACACTAAAAATAATTCCAAGGTTTATTAGTAATTCCACAAGCGAAACAATAAGTGATCTAGAGTTCGAGACTCTACTGCGGCATATTAATATGAATTTTTCTCATCATTAATTTTCTCTGGTTATTTTATATAAAAAAAATATAGTTCTCTTTAGTCCCACATCTTAGAATTGACAACACTATGATAAAAAAAACCTTCTATAAATATTTTAGGCCAACAATATTAAAAAATATATTTTTCTTAATTTTTTTACTAAGATAAGTATAATATTAAATTAAATTAATTTTTTTTCATCGGGAAGCTATAAGGATGACACTTGAAAATCTAAACAATTCTAATTTTCAAAGACCCAAATAATTTAGATTTTCAAAAGTTACTTTACCCTAATGACTGTACTACTCTACTTTAGTATTTTAATGTTAAAATATTTTAATTAATATAATTTCATTATAAAGAGTCAATATGATTTCAATGTATTATATTATATGATTTCAATGTATTATATTACACACGCGACGCGTGTGCACGATCACTAGTTATTAAATAAACAACCAATATAAGTATGTAAATTATCATCTTTACACTTCTATAACAAACATAATTACTCGTGCACAAAGAAATTTTAATTAGAAGACACTCAAAACTACTTCTCTCAACTATATCTTATTGCATGAACTTAAAGGATTTTGGTAGATGCTACTTATCCTCTTGCCTTGAATGTTCTTTGTTCATTGGCTTAACCATCTTCTCTCTTAAATCCCAAAGCTTTCTTGCTAGTTCTTCATACTTGGCGTGGTTACTCGTATCCTCATCATTGCAATCGTCGAAGTACTTATCAGTCACACCCTTGAGGTTAGATGCAATCCTTCATGTCAACTCCATTATAGCAATGCACTCAGTAAGTTTCATACTCTGCAAATTAAAGAGAGTTTAGTTCTTAACATAATATAGTTATAACATAGATCTATCTCAAGTAGTTATCTTACCCAAGGATGATTTTTTGCATCAATGGTGTATCTAGAAACAAAGACAACTGAAGCAACAACTAGAGATGGCAAGAATTTGAGGCATCCATAATCCAGCGACTCAACTAGAAAATGTCCTAAAACAAGGAACTAGATGATTGTTACAGTCAACTAGCTGTGAATCAAAAGTATTAAAAGAAATGCAATGTAAATCAAGCATTTGTATCCATAAATATTAATTATTAATAATAAAAATACACATCACACCTCAACCAATCAGAGAGTAACAAAGATCAAGTCCAACATAATATTAAGCATTAATGCGTGTTGGTCCGAGTCAGGCGGCTGGAGAAGGTTGAGTTGCCTAAAACACTTAAATCAATACCTTCTCAAACTTTTCAACTTAGGTTAGCAGCGATAGCAAATAAAATAAAACAATAAAAAACTAAAGAAAGAGGCCCCATAATTTACTTGGTTACAACCTAAGTGGTTGTTAATCCAAGCCAAATGAAAGCTCTTAAAAAGTCTCATTTACTGAAGGCGGAGAAGCCTCTTACACTCATTAATAGCTCAGACTATTGCTAGGAAATCAAATACATAAGTTGTTATTTCTTTCCTAGATCCAGGGGTCCTTTTATAACCCTTGGAAAAACTTATCCTTAGGCTAAAGGCGCCTTCCATAGGGCTGAAAGGCGCCTCCAGCGTGGCACAGGATAAAACTTTATCCTTTCCTCCAATTGCCAGATTGCCTGGTCGAAGGCGCCTTCTGCCTGAAGGTCACGGAGGCGCCTTCAACGCCTCTAGCAGCTCCATTACTCTACTTGAGCTCTTCCATTGCTCCGTTCGTCTGGGTGATTTCGGCCAAAGGAATAGGTCTCACCTGAACCCAATTTTTGGCATTCTCGTCGAGCAGACTTCCGCTCCGGCTTCTTGTCCCTCAAACGTCATGCACGTCCTTCTTGTCCACCGACGTACTCTTCCGCAGCGTCTCGTCCCTAGGACGCACCGAGTCCATCGACTCTCTCTCATGCCCTCCTTCTCGCTAGTCGCGTCTTCCGATCGACTTCTTGTGCTCCTAAGCTCCTGCACACTTAGACACAGGGATTAGAACATAACAGGACTTAATCTAACTTGGTTGATCACACCAAAAATAACCTTGAGATTCCAACAATGCAAACTTGTGGAATACATATTATTTGAAGAAATATATAATGAGTTAAAAATGCAAGTATTTTGAAAACATAATTTACCAAATAAAATCTAAAACATAAAAATCCATGATACCTTAAGTAGAATATTCTTCGTCAAATACTATCTTTCCAATCCTAGCCAAAGTCTCCTCTTCAAAGTATTCTTGTTCTTCCAGTAAAATACTTAGATATTTGTAAATATTACTTTGTATCATCAGTTTCATGTTTTCCAATTCATCTTGAGAAAACCTATTCCCATCCATAAACTTAGCTTGTTCAAATAATCAAGCCATTAAAAAGAAATTAAATTACCATCAATGATTTTAGGATTTTTCTAGAGTAGACTTTTCTAAGCCACTAGAATGTTGGCAGTAGCAGAATCAATGCAAAAGTAATCAAGCAAAAGTTAGAAAAACATAGAGAAAATTAAATAAACTACTTTTTTTTTGCACTTAAAAGATTGAAATGATTAATTTCTAAAATATATGTTGCTTCATTAAGATTTATACACTTCATCAATGTTAAAAAAAACATTTGTATTCCTACAAGAGTAGTTGCTTAAATAAAAGACATTCCTATTTCTGAACATTCCATATACTCTTCAAATGGATGAAGGATTAGAGTTGAACATAGAAACTTTATTGAAATTTATTGATTTAAAAATTATACAAAAGATTAATTAGGTTATATTGAGTTAGAATTATTATCAATCTTGTGAAAGATCAATTTATGCAGAGGCACCTAGAACATACATCTTATGGCATCAAAGTTGGCGAGAGGCGAGTAATCGCTTCCTCGACGGAGATGGCAAGCAGGGATGGCAAGGGAGAGGAGAGGTGGAGGGGCTTAGAGTTAGAGGAGTGAAGCATGCCATGGCGAGGAGCGTCATTAGGGCGAAACGAATAAAAGCGAAGGTAGATCAGTCTAACCGTGAGAGGAGTCTTGTCAGCGCGGGGCCACGAAGCTAAAGAATGTGAGGGGATCAGTGAAGGGTCAAACTTCTCACCGTCGAGTTGCAGGAGTTGAACGCCTCACCATCGAGTTGCCGGAGAAGCGTCAGGGCGATGGAGGTGAGTCTTTGATAAAGAAGGCGGGTCTTTGACGAAGGAAGGGAGGGTTTTTTGGTAATCGAGACTTTGTGAAATATTTAGGTTTAAGGAAATTAATATTTTAACTAAAATATTATTGTCTTGTAACCTAAGAAAGTGAAAAAGACAACAGTTAGAAAAATCATTGTCATAGCCCTTGCAATAACAATTAAACACAACGATTTTAAAAATCCATTGTCGTAGCCTCTCCAAACAACACTAAAAGACAAAAACCATTGTCTTTGTTAAAAAAACACAAAACAGATAACAGTTTTTGATAAAACCATTATTAAAAGCTCTAAAACAACGATTTCCCTCAAAATTATTTTCTTTTAACTGTTGTTGATTGTAGATTTTCTTATAGTGAGTAGAAACTGTTATTATGTATGAACAGTACTACTTAATGAAATGTTATGTTATATGTTTATAAACTAGAAAAAGAATGTTATATGTTTACAAATTAGAAAAAGAATGTTATATGTTAAAAGTCTTAAAATAATGATTAGTTCATTTAAATGATGAGTTAATTTCATGATTTGTTCACTTAATAATTAGTTCATTTGATGAGATGTGTGTTGGTGCAATTTCCAGTAGGTCAAGGTTGACCTAGTTGACCAAGCGTAAATCTTGGTCATGGTTTCGATGTTTGACAATACATAAAGACATGTAGACATGGACAATGCAGGTGCAGTTGTCCATGCGGAGAGATACTGATCAGGTTCTGATCAGGTTGAATGAAGAAGAGTCAAGTAGGTCAAGGTTGACCGGATACTTGACTGGAAAGTCCTGGTGAGTGAAGCCAGGCAGATTGGAAATCCTGGTGAGTGAAGCCAGGTGAAAATCCTAGTGAGTGAAGCTAGGTGAAAGTGAAAGTCCTGGTGAATGAAGCCAGGCAGTTGGAGAAAGTCCTGGTGAGTGAAGCTAGGCAGTTGGGAAAGACCTGGTGAGTGAAGCCAGGCAGGGGAAAGACCTAGTGAGTGAAGCTAGGCAGTTTGGAAGTCCTGGTGAGTGAAGCCAGGCAAGGGAAATCCAGATGGGTCAAGGTTGACCAGACATCTGGTGAAAAGTCCAAGCAGGGAGCTTGGCACGGGAAAAGTCCAAGTATGGAGACTTGGCACGGAGAAGACCAAGTTGGAGACTTGGCACGGAAAGTCGGAGAGGGCTCGGTAGCTCGTTCTCCGGACTGTGGTCAGAGAGGGCTCGGTAGCTCGTTCTCTGGACCGGACGAAGTCGGAGAGGGCTCGGTAGCTCGTTCTCCGGACTAGGTCAAGAGAGGGCTCGGTAGCTCATTCTCAGGACCACTTAGGGTTTAGGGCTGGAGCTCTAAACCTGGATCGGTCTGGTGACCGATCGATGTCTGCTGAGTATCGATCGGTGCAGTGACCGATCGGATAACAAACGAAGGGTTACGTAAGTTATCGATCGGTGCGGAGACCGATCGATGGGAGTCTGATCGGTCTCCACGATCGATCGAGAGACGAGCCTCTCTGAGAGGTGGGATGGTCCGGGGGACCGATCAGACTGATCGGTCACCAGGACCGATCAGAGGTGCCCTGGACCGATCAGGCTTCAGCCTGATCGGTCCAGAACTATCCGTTGGCTCACAATGGCTAGTCTTCTGTCTTCTGTTCTTCGCAGGTGCAGTGCAGGTTATAAAAGGAGATCGAGGGCTTCTACTGCTTCCTTCTTCCTCCTCTCTGTTTCTTCTTGCTGCTGCAAGTTCTTCTGCAAGCTTTGCTGAGCTCTTCGTTCCTGAAGCTTTTGGTGAGCTTCCACTTGGCTGGGACCAACTGATCAGTTGCTGTTGCTGTTGTGGTTGGATCCGAGAAGCTGCTGCTTCATCCAGTCGACGAGAAGGCAAGATTGTTTGTTTTTACATTCATATTGTTGCTTCTTCTTGTACTCCTATTCTTGCTGGTGCAAGAAAGATTGTGTCGATGTTTCTCCACCCAAAAGGAGTATATATATTAGCCGGTTCTCCGGGGACTCATCCACCGACGGATTGATAGGCTTCGTCCACCTTACGGACACGCCGAGGAGTAGGAGTATATCTCCGAACCTCGTTACATCGACGCGTGTTGAGGTTTGATCTTCTTGTCTTTGTTTCTTTGTTTTATTTTCCGCTGCGCTAACCCTAATTGTAGAAAGAAACGCGAAGATTTGGGGCGGCTATTCACACTCCCCCTCTCTAGCCGCGATCATCGATCCTAACAAGTGGTATCAGAGCGAGGTCGCTCTTCGCCGGATTAACACCCGAGGGAGCACAAGCTAGAGATGGATCAACTCGGGGAGGACATCACGATTCCACCCTTCTACGATCGCGACGACTTCGCGTTTTGGAAGGTAAGAAGGAAGTACTTTCTTATGACTAACCTTGAAAATTGGAGTTGTGTTCAATTAGGTTTCAAGCCTCCATTGGATAAAGAAGGAGAACTTTTGGAGAAGAAGAAGTGGACGAATGAGCAAATCCAACAATCAACCATCAACGATGAGGTATTGAAAATTTTTGAATTTTCTTTACCTAATGATGTTTTGTGTAGGATAGGTGGATATAACGATGCCAAGGAGTTGTAGAACAACTTGGCAAAGTTCCATGAGGGGAACTCCACTTCAAGCCATGAAGAGGAGTCAAGTGAGCCAAGGAGTTCACTTCATGGAGGAATGGATTTAGAAGTTGAGGGTCACTCAACATCTAAAGAAGAAGAGGAGGAGAGTTCTTCTTCAAGTTCGGAGCAAGAAGAAGAAGCTTCTACCTCCGGAAGGGATGAAGGAGAGAGCGTTCATCCATCCTCAACCCTAGGTAACTCAAGCCATTTAATTTCTAGCAAATTACACATAATGTGCTTTGAGTGTAGGGAATTTGGACATTACAAGAGTAAATGTCCAAAGAGGGTTAGAAAGACTCCACCGGCGCCAAAGGTCAAGGAAGCCGGAGTCCCAACACGCAAGGGCAAGGAGCACGTGGTGTGCAAGCGAAGGGGACATTATCGGAGCCAATGTCCAAGGGGGAGGCAATCTCACAAGGACAAGAGACCGAGCACATCGATAGGGGGAGCTAAGGCAAACCCTAAGGTAATCTCTAAGGCACATTATTGCAATAATAATAAGACACATGCTAGTAGCCTTATTGCTATTGTTAATAATGGTAAGTATGATAACATTAGAAATCGATACACATGCTTAGGTGCCAAACATGTGAGCCTAGATAAGGATAACACTAGGAAAGCCAACCCTAGAATTAACTCATCTAAGGCTAAGGAAAACCTAGGTAGGAATCCCAAATCAACTAAACACATGCCTAGGAATGCCTCAAAGAAAAATGACAAATCAAGTCTTGAGATATTAAAGAAGGAAAATCAAGTCTTGAGGTCAAGACTTGACACTTTAGAAAAGACCCTTAAAAATTTAGAGAAGTCAACTCTAGGGTCTAAGGGTCAAAAACCCAAGTCCAAGGACATGAAAGGTTTGGGTCACAAACCTAAGTCCCAAATGGTCAAGCCCACTTATCACAATGTTCCATTCGATTATGGAACAAAATCTAGGGCTAGGAAGACCATCACCAAGGTCACAAGGGGAGTCACCCCTAGAGTTGATCTTGATGAGTCCCAAATGACCAAGGCTTCAAAGCCTAGGAGGGTCATTAGAAGGGTTGCTAGGGAAGTCATCCCTAGTGAATACTTAGTGAACCCAATGAACTCAAATAGGTATTGGGTTCCTAGGAGCGTGATTTCATCACGCTAGATGAGTTAGGGTGTGCCAACCTTACTTGAATAGGTAGTTAACCTAATCATGGCAAAAGGTGGCACTTTAGGAATTTTCAAGGTGCAATCAAGCCTTGAAAATGAAATTGAAAATTATTCCTAAGGTGATTAGGATGTGCCAACCACATTTGAGGAATTTTCTAGAGTCAATCTAGTTGGCACATAGTGATCTAAAAATCTTTGGTATAAGATGCTAGGTCTATTACACTTAGGAATATAGAACCTATGGCAAAATGATCAAAACTATCAAAAATGGCAACTAAGGCTAGAATTAGGTATTTTCTATACCTTGACATGTTATTTGCCATATATTGTTTGCCATATGCCATGTCATGACATCATATTTAATCTATGATCATTTGAAATGTCATGATAATGCTTAGGTTATTTATATGTCATGCTTTATTTAAGTTTCATACTTTATGCCATGACATCATGACATTGGCACATGTTATTATGTATGATATCATTTTATGTCATGTCATCATTTCTTGCATTCATAATCAATGAAATTGATTTAAGGTTAAAAACACAATTTGATATGGAGATCAAATTGATGTTTAGAAAATGCATGAGACCTTAGCCTAAGATAACCTAAACCCATATCTCACATCAAAATTGACTTGGATGTGTTTGATACACCTTAGATGTGTGTGAGATATTAGGATGATGAGTTAGGAACAAGGTGCATAGTTCTTGTACCTAGATGAGCCTAATTCAAAATTGGGGATCATAGGGAAAGCTTATGTACAAGTCATGTACATTTAGCCCAAAGATTGTGGTCCTAAATTAAATGGTTTAAAATCATTTCAAAATTGATTTGAAAAACCTTGATGAAGCTTTTCTAGTGATAGCATTCATCATTGAGCAAAGTGATACAAAGATGAGTTAACTTTGAGCTATTTCAAAGACTTTTGAACTTTGTATCAAGATTTGAAAATGGAACTTATTTTCATAGAAAACTATTTTTCCATGATAGTATATGTTATGAGGAGTGTATCCTCAAAATTTTATAATTTTTAGAATTTTATGTGATTTTCTAGAGGTTTCTGAATTTCGGGAGGAGAAATCAAAAATCAGAAATCAGAGTTGTGGACCGATCAGAAGGAAGTCTGATCGGTCCAGGCAGTTGTGGATCGGTCACTGTGACCGATCCAGGGAAGACCTGATCGGTCTGGTGACCGATCAGGGCATGCCAGTTTCAACTGTGCTGTCTAAAATTTCTGAAATTTCAGCAATGAAGTTGGTGTTTTGGATTTCTAAAGGGTTGAAACTCTCCAAGACATTGTTGATGCAATGGTCAAGGGGGAGTTGACCTTTAGGGGGAGCTTTACCTATTAGTCAAGGGGGAGTTGACTTTTAGGGGGAGTTTTTACTCATAAAAGACTTAAGTGATATGAGATTATCACTAAGTTAATTGTTGACTCTAGTGTCAAGGGGGAAATTAAGGGTTTCAATGAAAGGTATGAGACTTTCATTAGGAAGAAACTCTTGACCTTGATTTACTCCTTTTGATGTGTATCAAAAAGGGGGAGAGAATGTCTAGAGAATGTTCAAGGAAGAACATTGGAGTTAGTGGGAGAGTTTGTTGATCACAACAAATGAAGTTGTGAACAACGATAACTTACTCTTCAAGGGGAGAGTTTGTTGATGTGTGTCAATAGGGGGAGAATGAAGGGTTTAAGTTAGGCCTTCATTATCTAAGAAGGAGGTTGCCTTCTTAGATATAAGGTTGTAACTTATGTTTCATTACTTATGTTTCATTACCTAGTGGCATGAAGAAAGTTGAGGCTATTGAATTAGCCTAACTTAAAGGTATTGTCAAACATCAAAAAGGGGGAGATTGTTGGTGCAATTTCCAGTAGGTCAAGGTTGACCTAGTTGACCAAGCGTAAATCTTGGTCATGGTTTCGATGTTTGACAATACAGAAAGACATGTAGACATGGACAATGCAGGTGCAGTTGTCCATGCGGAGAGATACTGATCAGGTTCTGATCAGGTTGAATGAAGAAGAGTCAAGTAGGTCAAGGTTGACCGGATACTTGACTGGAAAGTCCTGGTGAGTGAAGCCAGGCAGATTGGAAATCCTGGTGAGTG
The DNA here is from genome assembly GCF_018446385.1 of Zingiber officinale. NCBI lineage: Eukaryota > Viridiplantae > Streptophyta > Magnoliopsida > Zingiberales > Zingiberaceae > Zingiber > Zingiber officinale. Next base: position 17,102,900 of record NC_055996.1, on the reverse strand, counting down.
AAGCCAGGTGAAAATCCTAGTGAGTGAAGCTAGGTGAAAGTGAAAGTCCTGGTGAGTGAAGCCAGACAGTTGGAGAAAGTCCTGGTGAGTGAAGCTAGGCGCTTGGAAAAGACCTGGTGAGTGAAGCCAGGCAGGGGAAAGACCTAGTGAGTGAAACTAGGCAGTTTGGAAGTCCTGGTGAGTGAAGCCAGGCAAGGGAAATCCAGATGGGTCAAGGTTGACCAGACATCTGGTGAAAAGTCCAAGCAGGGAGCTTGGCACGGGAAAAGTCCAAGTATGGAGACTTGGCACGGAGAAGACCAAGTTGGAGACTTGGCACGGAAAGTCGGAGAGGGCTCGGTAGCTCGTTCTCCGGACTATGGTCAGAGAGGGCTCGGTAGCTCGTTCTCTGGACCGGACGAAGTCGGAGAGGGCTCGGTAGCTCGTTCTCCGGACTAGGTCAAGAGAGGGCTCGGTAGCTCGTTCTCAGGACCACTTAGGGTTTAGGGCTGGAGCTCTAAACCTGGATCGGTCTGATGACCGATCCAGCGATACGCCTGAGTATCTGATCGGTCTGGTGACCGATCAGATAACAAACAGAAGGGTTCTGTAAGTCATCTGATCGGTCTGGAGACCGATCAGCAGGGAGTCTGATCGGTCTCCACGATCGATCAGAGACGCAGCCACCTCTCTTGCAGAGAGGTGGGATCGGTCCGGGGACCGATTAGACTGGGGCCTGATCGTTCACCAGGACTGATCAGAGGTGCCCTGGACCGATCAGGCTTCAGCCTGATCGGTCCAGAACTATCCGTTGGCTCACAACGGCTAGTCTTCTGTCTTCTGTTCTTCGCAGGTGCAGTGCAAGTTATAAAAGGAGATCGAGGGCTTCTACTGCTTCCTTCTTCCTCCTCTCTGTTTCTTCTTGCTGCTGCAAGTTCTTCTGTGAGCTTTGCTGAGCTCTTCATTCCTGAAGCTTTTGGTGAGCTTCCACTCGGCTGGAACCAACTGATTAGTTGCTGTTGCTGTTGTGGTTGGATCCGAGAAGCTGCTGCTTCATCCAGTCGACGAGAAGGCAAGATTGTTTGTTTTTACATTCATATTGTTGCTTCTTCTTGTGTATTCTTGTACTCCTATTCTTGCTAGTGCAAGAAAGATTGTGTCGAGGTTTCTCCACCCAGAAGGAGTATATATATTAGCCGGTTCTCCGGGGACTCATCCACCGACGGATTGATAGGCTTCGTCCACCTTACGGACACGCCGAGGAGTAGGAGTATATCTCCGAACCTCGTTACATCTACGCGTGTTGAGGTTTGATCTTCTTGTCTTTGTTTCTTTATTTTATTTTCCACTGCGCTAACCCTAATTGTAGAAAGAAACGCGAAGATTTGGGGCGACTATTCACACCCCCCCTCTCTAGCCGTGATCATCGATCCTAACAATGTGTATAATAGTATTCATCAATGTTGGTTATATTGGATTATAAAATGATAAGTGGAAATGTAATTACCATTTGATTTTATAAAACAACTTAAATTAACATTGAGTCAATCATAAATTATATGCATGTGAAATACATTGAATAACTAAATAATATGTTTATTTATAGATTATGGCAACTAAGAACATCATGGCTGAACTCAATAAGAGAGAGAAATTATATAGGGATAACTATAAAATCTGGCACCTCAAGATACAATACATTTTTGAGAAACAAGAAGTTCTAGAGACTCTAAATTAGTTCATTGAAGAACTTGTTGTTGGTTCTACATCACAACACAAATATGACTTTGATGTAAGGGAGTAGTTGCTTAAACACGCAAACGCGCAGCGGAAAAACTTATTTCCTCCAGAAGATTCATGCGAAGGGAAACATAATCTTATACTAAGTTAGATCTAATGACATGATAGAGTTATACCTTTGAAGTGCGCTCACGATCTCCCGACAGCTCGGATCATAGCACGATCAAGCGTTCGCGCCTTTACGGTATCCACACGAACAAGCCTTGCCTTCGTTTATCTCACAAACTCAACAAGATGGAGAAGGAAACACACAAGGTTGTGCTAGCAACCTCAAATGTATGTTTCGGCCAAGCAAGGAAAGGAGGAAGAAGAAGAAGCAAAAGAGACCTTTCACCTTCTCAAGTGATCAAATCTTATGAAAAATATCATTCAAATGATATTTATAGCTATCCCATGGAATACCAAGAGTCTTCACTCTTTCATCTTCTAATCCAATGGCTCAAAAGCAACCATTCAATCTAATGGTTGAATTTTGACCATTCAACTTCCTTGGTGAACTCAAGTTCACCCAATGAGTCTAACCCATTGATTCCCATGCAATTCGACTCAATCCAACAATTGGATCTATTTGAGTCTAACTCAATAAGTCTAATTCGGATTACACTTAATCCAATGAGTGAGTTCATTCAAGTCTAACTCAATTATTAATCCAAAAAGCCTAATCATCTCATGATTGGCTCTTAGGGCTAATTACTAACATTTGATGCCTATAAAGCATGAAAAAATGATTTCACTGATAAGAGAATATTGATTAGTTCAATGGTGGATAATCTGGTATTTGAGTATGAGCCATTACCATTGGCTCATGTTGTCTAGACAACCCTTAAAGAGAAGTACAGTGGATTAAGTCTCAGTAAGCTTTGTCAATTGATAATTAAGTTTGACAGCTATAAAAGATGCTCAAATGTTACCATGGCTGAATATCTGAGGGAAATGAGTAATATGATTCGAGAGCTTAAGTTAACTGATGAACAACAAGTTTAAGTATTAATTCATTTCCTTCCTAATTCTTGGAAAATGATGAAACATAATCTGACACATAGTGAGAGTATCAATATTTTTACTAATATCTTGCGCCATGTTGAACTTGAGGCGGAGAGAATAGAATCTGCAAGGATTACTGGGCAAGATTTTGTAGCTAAAGATTCTGGTTCCAAGAATAAAAAAAAGATAGTTTAAGAGAGGAAAGGGAAAAGGAAAGGAAGTTAGTGTTGTTGCTGGGCAAGACCAAATCAAGAAGAAAAATAAAGAAATATTGGAAAAAACCTAAGAGAAAGCTGACTTGCTATAGTTGTAGCAAGAATGGTCATTTTGCTCGGGATTGTACTAGGCCAAAAGAAGTATATTAATGTTTATCTTCTTTTCATGAGCAACATGTTGCTAATTCAGTGTTGTTTGCTGATTCTTATTCTTTGTGGATTATAGATTTAGGAGCAACGAATTATGTAGCTTATGATCCAACTACATACGTGGAGGACTGTTGGGTACCAGCTGGAAATAAATGGATATATGTGGGAAATAATATAATGATTGAAGTCAAAGGAGTTGACACTTGCAAACTCAACCTACGTGTTGGACATACTTTGTTTTTAATAGTATGGTGTCTTCTTGATTTAGGTTATTGTATAAATTTTTATAGTCGTTGTGTGGAACTAAGAATTAACTCTACGTTAATAGGATATGATTATGTATTGAATAGTTTCATGATTCTTGATGTAGAACCAGGTATTGATTACGACGATGATGGTTATTTTTTAAACATTGTTCTTACTAGTAATGTTGATATTAATGATGAAGTTTGACATGCTAAACTAGGACTTATGGGATAAGAACGAATGAATAGATTAGCTATAGAGGGTTTGATCGACAATCATGATAAGTTAATTTGTCTATATGTGAGCATTGTCTTGTTAGAAAAGCAACTAGAAAATCATTTGGTAAAACTATTAGAGTTGAATCACCATTATAATTAATTCATTCAGATATTTGCAGTCCAATGAATGTGAACACTAAAAGTAGAAGTTCATATTTCATTACATTTATTGATGACTTCACACGATTTAGTTATGTGTATTTGATTTCTCATAAATTCACTATAAGAAATTTGGGATTCCACCACACTCAATAGACGATGGTTTTTTAAAAAACTGTTGTCTTTTTGCCATTTAACAATGGTTTTATTAAAAACTGTTGTTGTTGACCATTTTTTTAAAAGACAATGATTTTAAAAAAATCGTTGTCTTATGTATGTCAAAGACAATGATTTTTTAAAATTATTGTCTATAAACTTATTTTTTAGACCTACGATAACAATTTTAAGTAACCGTTGTCTATTAACATTGCTTACATAGTAATAGACAACTTACATAGTAATAGACAACTTACATAGTAATAGACAACGGTTTTATTAAGGTAGATCCGCTACCTTAGCGGCCCTCCTAGTACCGGCTCCACGGATATGGAGGAAGGTTTATGCAGGTACACAAGCCATAGGTGTCATCCCAGGTCGTCAGTTCTTGAGAATCGACCCCTGACCATTACATCAGAGATACCATGTGCTCACCGTCTGCACTACGCCCTGGGGACGACAACAGTTTTATTAAACTATTACTAGTAATAGACATCTTTTTTACTCAATTAAATTGTTGCTTGCATTAATTAACTGGTGAATTTTGATTAAGATCTGAAAGCCTCTAGTCGTCCGTTCAAATCTGAGATGATTCAAAAGATGGGAGAAGTACAGTAGCATGGTCGATCACGTTTTTCTTTTCTCTTCATCGCCCAACTCTGCCACACTTCTGCCCCTTCTTCCTCTATCGGCCGACGACTACCATCTCTACCATCACAACCGTCGACCGGTCTGCTCATCCCAACAGCACCCTCAACCAATTGGAAGAGATTCTCTCCACTGAATCCATCTCAGGTGACCCTCTTCTCCGATCAGATCCGAGATGAGAGGAGAAACCCAATCACCCCTACCAGATCTCATTTCATCTTCACGTTTGTCACCAGCAGTTTCCTTTGGAAGACTCAGATTTGAGTCTTCTTCACACAACCACCACTGAAGTTCCCTCCCAGATTCGGGAGCCATCTACTCCGTTCCATAGCCCTCTCCCGATTTGGAGAGGAGTCACCACCGTCATCTCGTCTTTGGCCACCCTTCCTAGCTCTAGTACATGCCCTTACATGTTTTGGACAGCAGATTCATCTCACACATCCATCCGGATCGTAACATCCCTTCTTCGGCAAGTTTTGATTTGGTTGTTCGTTGTGTTGCTTTGTTTCATTTGGTTGTTAGTTGATCTCCATATTTGATTCATTGTAGTAGATCCAATGTTTCATGCCTAAGATGTCATGTATTAAGTTTCAATCGTTTGACGCTAACCAAGTGTTCGATAAATTTCCCCAAACACTACTTGAAGTTGATTTGATCCGAATACTTTGATGTGTTGATCGCTAGAATGAATTCATGTTTGGATGCTTGTAATTGATTTGGTTCCCATGATTAGGATTTCATGTAGTGAGTTTTGATTGGATGATGCTTGCAAGGTGTTTGATGGAATGTTTTCCTTGAGTAATTAGACTTTTGTTTGGTAATTCCTTTAGTTAGTTGTTTGCATTGCTTGTTAGTGTTAAATCCATTATGTTTGTGCCCTTCCTTTGAATGCAATTAGGATAGATTAGCTTAGGTTACATTACATGCTCTAGGTTTGTTGCTTTGATTTAAATCTATCTTGTTGCTTTTATCACACTATATTGATTATGTTTTGACTTGATAGATAGTGTCACTGGCAATTCAAAGTGGGAATGATCTGCTTCTGAAAGGAGGAAAACAAGCTAGGTGTTCAAATGTAATTCTTCATAAGGTTTTAATTAATTTCATATATTCATATAAATATTGTTGTCTGTCTCTCTATGTTGCCTTTAAAAATAAAGATTTATGTTATTTTAGGTAATCACTGCAGTCATTCCTAATACGATTGGTGAAAAACATATTACATTCAAGACTTCAAAATAATATATTCTAGATTTTGTTAAGGTGAGGATAAAAATTTGATGATGAATATACTTTATAAGTTGTTAACATCTAAATTGGTATTCTATGCATCAACTTGATGATGTAATAGATATTGTGATTCCAAGAGAAAATAATAGACCTATTTCTCAGATAAAAAGCTCAGATATGTGTTTTGTCACTCCTTTTACCTCGTAGTTACAAAGCAATGGAGATTCATGTCATATGATTTATTATACTATGTATATATGGAATTTTCCATGTTTATGTTGATAAATTTGTGAAGATGGAAATGGCAAGGCATATCATAGTGGACTCAAAGTTGGATTATCCAACTACCTGTAATGCAATGGTAATTCAAGTTTACTTTATTTTTTTGTCAATGCTACAAGTACATTATCACTAATTACATGCTTCTTTTCTTTAGGAAACACTTCTCATTCATGAGGATTTGTTAAGCAACGATGATTTCCAGGAGCTTGTTCTGGAACTTAAACATGAAGGTACTTTGTTTCTCCACTGGACTACCCTATTAAACCAAAATCATTTTATGTGATTGTAGGATTATTATATGTATATTTTATACAGTACTGGTGAAATGAGTTGGAGAATTGATGTTGTGATGGATTATTATATGTATATTTTTTTCGCTTACATTGTATATTTTACATTCAGGAAGTTTTGAGAGAGATATTGATTATATTTGTAAATTTGAACACTAGAATAAGATATGTGCAAGAGATTAATAAACTCTTATTAAAAAATGAATAAAACACAGTAATATAGGTTTCTTGCTTTCTAATTTTTACTACTTTTCTATAAAAATAAACACACTTAAGTACCTTAAAAATATTTGTGTAGTTTGCTTGATATTTATATTGCCATCAATCCATTTGATGTGTTTGCATTCATTTTCTAAGCTAGTGTTGCTACATACATTTTATATGAAGTTTATGTTCCATCACTCTTAAGTACTTCTAAATAGCTCTCAGCATATTACCGACTGACTAATCGAAGGCCGACTGAAAACCAGTGCACGTATACACGCTTGGTCAGGCAAAGCCCGATCGAGCATAGAGGCATTTAGTTTTATAAAAGCTCTTAGTATATTACCAATCGAGTGAAGGCCGAGCAGGTACCAATGTGTGCTTGCACGCACTTGGTCCGACAAAGCCTGACCGAGCGTAAAGGCATTTAGCCTTATAGAAGCTCCTAGCATATTACTGACCGACCGAAGGTCGAGCGAGAGCCAATGCGCGTATACGCGCTTGGTTAGGTAAAGCCCGACCGAGCGTAGAGGTATTTAGCCTTATTGAAACTCTTAGTATATTACCGGCCGAGTGAAGGCCGAGTGGGCACCAATGAGTGCCTACACGCGCTCGGTCAGGCAAAGCCCGATCGAGTGTAGAGGCATTTAGCCTTACAGAAGCTCTTAGTATATTACCAGCCGAGTGAAGGACGAGCGGGTACCAATGTGTGCCTGCACGCACTTGGTCCGGTAAAGCCCGACCAAGCATAGAGCCATTTAGCCTTATGAAAACTCTTAGTATATATTATCGGTTGAGTGAAGGTCGAGTGGTTACCAATGAGTGCTGCACGCGCTTGGTCAGACAAAGTCTGACCGAGCGTAGAGGCATTTAGCCTTATAGAAGCTCTTAGTATATTACCAGCCGAGTAAAGGACGAGTGGGCACTAATGAGTGTCTGCACGCGCTCAATTAGGTAAATTCCGACCGAGCATAGAGGCATTTAGCCTTATAGAAGCTCTTAGTATATTACCGGCAGAGTGAAGGCCGAGCGGGTACCAATGTGTGCCTGCACGCGCTTGGTCCAGCAAAGTCTAACTGAGCGTAGAGACATTTAGCCTTATGAAAACTCTTAGTATATTACCGGTCGAGTAAAGGCCGAGTGGACACCAATGAGTGCCTGCATGCACTCGGTCAGGTAAAGTTCGAACGAACGTAGAGACATTTAGTCTTATGGAAACTCTTAGTATATTACCGACCGAGTGAAGGCCGAGTGGGCACTAATGAGTGCCTACACGCGCTCGGTCAGGCAAAGCCCGACCGAGCATAGAGGTATTTAGCCTTATGGAAACTCTTAGTATATTATCGGCCGAAGGAAGGTCAAGCGGACACCAATGTGTGCCTAAACGCGCTTGGTCAGGCAAAGCCCGACCAAGTGTAAAGGTACTTAACTTTATAGTAGCTTATGGTATATTATCGGTTGGCAGCTTATAGGCAGTATGCGTTCGATTGGATAAAGTTTGACCGAGCATAAGAGCACTTAGCCTCCTAAAGTTCATAAACATTCTCGGCTGAAACATACTTAACAGGAGATATTTTCAATATATGTACGACCGGCTTGAACGATTGGTCGAAACATGCTTAACAGAAGTATATGAGTATGACAATCCGACAAACTTGGCGGAAAATACCTTCTAGAAGCTTTTACAGTTATAATGACTGTTCATATGCATATCTCATCATAAATATGAGTCACAAACGACAAAAAGAAGTACATCTGGGGTACAGAAAAGATTTCTTAAAAGGATTATTGCACGAAGCTCGGGAGATGACTTCATCTCCTAACAAACCTTAATGAACCGGAGACTACTTAACGACTACAGAGGCCACATGAGGTAGTATAAAAAGGGGGCTCCTCTCCATTGGCAAGGTACGCAAGTTCTAACATCTAAACTCTGTTTCAAAATACTTTAGTTATTCTTCTTCTTCTTCTTCTTCTTCCACCCTTGAGAGAGAAACTGACTTAAGCGTCGGAGGGTCTAGCTAGGGATCTCCACTATTGGTGCGGGAAGCACCAGACGATCGAAGTTATGTTTTGATTATGTCAAATGGTCCAAAGTTAAGTTGTCTTGTGATCTAACAAGGTTGATTGAACTTGTAGGAAAAGTCCTAAGTGTTCTTAGGCAGAAGTCCTAGTAGATTCTAGGCAAGTAGAAAACCCTAGGGGGTGGTAACTCTAGGTCCTAGGAGGTTGTAACCCTAGGTGATGAAAAGTCCTAACTGCGGTTAGGCAAGTGGAAAACCTTAGGGGGTGGTAACCCTAGGTCCTATGGGTGGTAACGCTAGGCGGAAAGTCTTGGCGAGTCGAGCGCTTCGGGCAAAATCCTAGAGTCAGAGACTCTAGGTTGAAATCTTGGTGGTCACGAACCGAGTGGAAGTCTGGACGGGTCGTGGAGCAGACGTCCAACATGAAGACCTGAAGCCTCGGACATTGAGCAAAAGTTCAGTCAGTCTGGAAGACCAATCTGCCAACAAGTAAACTCTCCTGAGAGGAGTAGGTGAGGACACGTTCCCTGGTGAGGGAACAGTAGGTGTCGATTCGACCTAGGGTTTCCGGAGGTAAAATTCGAAGTCGAAACCGAACAAAATAACTTATTATTTCATATTTTATTGTGCTAACTCTATTTTGCAAGATATGTTTTATATTTTGAATTAACGCATCTTGCAGGGAGAGAAAGGACTTAAAAGCCTTGGATGAACAATTCCTGAGGCATCCTCCATAGAGCTTGGAGGCACCTCGGGTGCCTTGGTTGAATGCCTCAGGCAACAAGGCGCGAATGTGCCTTCCAAGGAGATGGAAGACGCCTTAAACGCTAGATGGAGGGCGCCCTTCATGGAGCTTGGAGGCATCTTCAAGTGGATAAGCAGCGGACGTCGTGGAGCTTATCGATGCTGCGAAATCGGGATAAGTATCCCCGCTGAAGGCGCCTCCTATGGAGGTTAGAGGCACCCACAATGGCTTACTTAAGCCTGGTTCGAGCAAACAAAAAGTAGCAATCAAAGCTAGCAATCTTTCTTCCGTGTGCTGCTAACAAAACGATCTGACAAAGTCATAACACTACTCCGACGACCAGAAGCTCTCAATTTCAAACATCATTGTTATCAGTATAATATTTGGTAACACTTTAATTCTTATACTCTGTTTGTAATATTTCGGACTGATAATGAATTGCCCAAATTAAACACTCATCGTCATAGGCTCTGAACCAAGTAAAATCAACTTGTGTCATTGTTTTCTTTAATTGTTCTTATTCCGCTACATTTACTCGATTCTTTTAAAATGAACGAATTAGCCATGAGTGCTATCCCCCCCCCCCCCTAGCGCTTTACAATCTTACAATTGGTATCAGATCGAGGTTGCTTTGATTTGGTGAAATCACCAATCGAGCAAGGGGTTCCTTTTTCAAAAACAAAATTACATCTCCTTTTTTCTTAGAAAAGATTCTTATGCCTTTCATTTTTTCTCCAAAATTGTTTTTGAAAAATTTATTTTCATCTCTTCACCATTTATTAGTATTGACAAAATATCACATTTAACAAAATTTGAAATAATATTTTTTTTTTCGAAATTAGTACATTTTTATTTTTATCTTTCTCTCGCACTACTAATCCAATACCAAGTCTTGGAACATTTGTTATTATTATTATTTTTTTTTTGTGCGAGATTCTTCTTTAATGGCTCACCAAAAGGGTATAGCACTACATGCCCTCCTCTCTTCTCTGGTGAAGACTTCGGCTACTGGAAGAGCTGAATGGAGTATCACCTCAAGAAGCAAGTCAAGATGTGGATAATCATCCAAACTGGTCTCGAACTCCCACTCGACGACGCTGGAAAGTCAATATCATGCCAGAACTAGGACACAACCTTAATGAAGAAAATTGAGGCCGACGCCAAAACAACATGCACTCTTTAATGCGGCCTAACTAAAGAAGAGCTGAACCGAGTCGACCCATTTTCAAGCACAAAAGAACTATGAGAGAAGTTGATCGAGCTGCACGAGGGAACTTCAGACACGAAGGTAACCAAACGTTATTTAATTTTAAATAAACTATACAATATAAAAATGCAGAAAGGTGAGTCGGTAAGCTAACTTCACGCGCGGATTCAGGACCTGTTGAACGACCTTCATGCAATCGGTCAGAAGGTGGAAAATCGCGATATCATCAGGTATGTACTCAATGCATTTCCGAGGAATACCTTGTGGGTATCAATGGTGGATGCTTATAAAGTATCCAAGGACCTTTCTTTAATTAGACTAGATGAGCTTTTTTCTGAATTTGAACTTCATGAACAAACTAATACTACTCAGATCGAGAAAGGTATTGCTTTGTTTGCAGGAACAAGCAGAATGCAGGAATCAAAAGCAAAGTGCAGAATCGAACCCGAGTCCGAAGATGAATCAGACTCAAAAGATGACGACGATGAAATTACAGCTGAGCTCGTAAAACTGGTATGAAAAATGTGCAAAAAGAAGAAGGTGACTCAATTGAATAAGAAGGTCAAGTCTGGAGTTACCTACTACGACTGCAACCAGAAGGGACACTATAAGCTGGAGTGTCCGAACCAGAAGCAAAGAAGAAGGAAGGCCTTGAAAGCAACGTGGTCCGTGTCCTCTGATTCTCTAAAGATTCCGACGAAGAACACGAGCAAGCAAGCTTCCTTACTCTACTAGTACAAGCATATGTTGTCGAAACAGAGTCCGAATGAAATCGAAGCCGAATCAAAAACTGAGTCTGAAAGAAGTCACGGATCCGTATTCATTTCCGGAGGGCCAAACAATATTGTAAGTTCCCTAATTTCTGGTATTAAAATTGATGAATTACAAAATTTAGTTTCATATTTTTTAAGAAAGTTGGCAAAATCCAACCTCCGAGTTAAGTCACTCCAAAAGGAGGTAACTGTTGGAACCCCAAGGTTGTTTTGGTGTAATCAACAAGTTAAGTTAGGTCCTGTGTGTTTTTAACCTTGTGTCTAAGTGTGCAGGAGCTTAGGAGCACAGGTAGTCGAGCGTAAGACGCAACTAGCGAGAAGGACGGCACGCGGTGCGTCCGAGGGGCGAGGCGCTACGGAAGAGTACACCGGCGGACGAGAACGAAGTGTTCGGTGGTTCCGAGGGACGAGAAGCCGGAGAGGAAGACTGCTCGAAGAGCAACAGACGCAGCTAGCGAGAAGGTCGGCACGGGGTGCGGCCAAGGGACGAAGACTGCGGATGACTACGTTGGCAGACGAGAAGGAAGCACGCGGCGATTCCGAGGGATGAGAAGCTGGAGCGGAAGCCTGCTCGAGAAGACCGGAAGTTGGGTTCGGGTGAGCCCTATTTCGGATGGCAAAGATCACCCAAGCGAGCGGAAAACTCGGTATGAGGCGAACGGAGCCAGAGCAGAAGACCCGAGCTGAAAAAAGTAAACAGGGTTGACTTTTCCAACCGGGGCACCTGGAACCCTTCTGGGCGCCCGGAGTTGACTTTTTGATCAAATCGCATCAATCACGGTCTGAACGTTGAGGGATAAAGTTTTATCCTCCCAGGGCGCCCCGACCAAGGCTATAAATACAGCCTTAGTCAAGAAGCTTTTCATCGATCACAAGCAATTCATTTCCAACACTTGTAGGCTTTGATTTAGAGTTGAGCTTCTGTTTTCTGCGCTTCATCGTTGTACGAGGCTTCTCCGCCTGAAGGAGTTTTTAGTGCGATCATTTTCCTTGGATTAATAACCTCCCCGGTTGTAACCAAGTAAATCTCGGTGTGCCTCGTCCTTTCTGTTTTACTGTTTAAGTTATAATTTATGCAAGTGTTTTGTTGAAAGATCGAGAAAGATTTTTTTTTATTTTCAGGCTATTCAACCCTCCTTCTAGCCGGCCCAGCGGTCCAATAGTAACAATCCTTAAGGAGGAAATTAACCTAAGTCCTTTGACTGAGCCAGTTCAAAATGAAAGTTCAACCCAAGTTCAACAACTTAAGGAAGAAAATTTCAATTTGAAAACTCAAGTTAAAGGACTTAAGGATACGTTGGAACGGTTCACCTTGGGTTCGAAGAATCTTGATCTGATTCTTTGAAAACAAAGAGTCGTTTACAATCGGTTCGAACTTGGATTTAAGGCTAAACAAAAATACAGATCTTACTTATCACTTGTAAATAGAAAATTAGTCCAAGCATGTTTGAACTTGATTAATTAAGTTGGACTTGGTTAATATTGGGTCCCCAAGGATCAAATCCACTATCTTGATAGACCCTATTGAGGCTATGATCCAGGGGGAGCCGATAGAAAGACCATTTTTATCGATAGATAGATTTGTTTGATGCTTGCTTTACTGCTTTCACTATACATGCTTAGACTAGGATAGATAAGAATCTTGGCTTGATTCACACTTGATTAGTTAGACCGAGGAGTTTCAGAAAGGAAAATAAATATCCAATTTCTTTGAAAGGCTTTGTCTAGAAGTGGTGGATGATCTCATACCCAAGAAGGCCTAGTATCTCGTCACAATCTGAAAATCAATCATTGAAATAAATATTTAATTGACTAATTGTAAAATCTTAGTCTAACTCAATTGTAAATCAATCCTTAGATTGTAATCTAAAATTGAAGATTAAATTAACCATCTCACAAAACTATTAAAGTTCCCTGATTGAAAATCTAGAAAAGGGTGAGATGGACCTAGGTTTAAAGTAGTTAACCAAACCTAAATTAATTAAACTCAATTCAAGCAAGTTAACTCAATTAAAATTCAATTAAATTTAAAATATAATAAATTTTAAAATCTAATTAATTTCAAAGATATTAATTAATTTCAAAAATATTAATTAAATTCAAAATCTAATTAATTTCATAAGTATAATTAATTTTAAAATTTTAATTAACTTCAAATCTTACTAATTTTCAAATATTAATTAACTTTCAGATCTTAATTTTTACATGATAGTTAATTTTCAAACATTAATTTCAAAAGCTTAATTAATTACAAAACTCAAATGATTTTAATCTTAATTATTTTCAAATGTTCAATTAATCCTCAAATTTTAATTATAAATTCAAACTTATATTCCAAAAATTCAAATTCAAAATTTAAATTTATTTCAAAATTTGAAATTCAAACTCATTGAAAATTCAAAAATCTCAATTTCAATATTTTTGAATATTGATAAAATTAAAATAAAATTAACTTAGTCTCACACAAACTCATAAGTTTTATATATTTAATAACTTTGAAAGGGTGAGATGGAAAATCATAAAAATAGGAAACTACCTTGGAAAATTAGAAAAATAGATAATTTCTTTTATCTTATACATGCTTGGACTCTAGGATTCTCAAAATATTTTTAAGACATTAATCAAGGGGGAGTGAAGGAAGTCAAATTAAGTTTTTTTTTTTTTTTGAAAAGTTAAAATATTCTTTTTCAAAATTTTAAAATTAAACTTTTCTTTTTACTCTTTGAAAAGTTAAAGTTTTTTTTAAAAGGAAATTCAGTTTTCTTGTTTAACTATTTTTTTTAAATAATCCTTAAATATTTTATTTAGAAAAGTAAGTTTAAATATTTTTGTGTCTAGAAAAATAAGATTTTCAAAAAAGGGGTACTTAACTAAGCTTCTTATCAAAATTATTTTTAAGTTAAGTACTTAACTAAGTTTTTTATCAATTTTTTTAGCTAAGTACTTAATTAAACTATTTATAAAAATCCTTTTTAATCTAAGTACTTAATTGAGCTTTTATCAACATCTTTTTAAACCTAAGTATTTAACTAAGTTTTGATCAAATTTTTTAAAACTAAGCTTTTACCATAATCTTTTTTTAAGCTAAGTACTTAACTAAGCTTTTTATCATTTTTTTTAAAAAGCAAAGTACTTAACTAAGTTTTGATAAAGCTAAGTATTTGATAAATTTTCTTTTTAAAAGAATTCATCTTCTTAGCTAAGTATTTTTTTTACAAGGAATTCTTTTTAAAGTTAAATGTTTTATTAAAATCTTTTTCAAACCTAAGTGTTTATCAAAATCCTGTTAGAGCTAAGTTTTTCTCTAACTCTTTTTCAAAATCAATTATTTTCAAAGCTTAAGTTTAGCTAAGTTTTTGTTAAAAAAAATTAAGTATTTTGCTCTAGTCTTTGTGACTGGATCGATTTTCATAAAAGATCGATCAAAAATGTTTTTTGGTTTGTCTCAACAGACTTATATCACTAAGATGCTACAACACTTTAATCTGTCAGATTGCAACATTGTATCACAAGACTCCTGAAAAATAGTCAAAATGAAGAAAAAATATATGTCAGTGCTATTGGTAGTTTAATATACATTATGTTGCATACTCGTCTTGATATAATCTATGTTGTTGTCTTAGTTTGGCATTTCCAGTTAAACCCAGGATTAAGACATTAAAAAGGAGTGAAGAGGATATTAAAATACCTCAAAAGGATAACATATTATTATATCTATTTCCAATGATCTAAGATGAGCTTGAAGGACTATACAGATGTAAATTGAGAGAGAGACTTAGATGATAGAAAATTCACATCTGACTTCTTAATAAATGGTGGCACCATTTCATTGTTGAGTTCATCGGGCCGCGAAAACCGCTTTTTCGCGTCGCGAAAACCGCTTTTTCGCATCGCGGAAACCCCGAGTCACCCAAAGCCATGGATCTCGTGCAAAGATTCGTAAACAAAACTTTTCGAAAAACCTTTTTCTTGTACGAGTTTGTAAAAACTTTAGATCTACACTAAAGTTAAGATCATTACCCTTGTAGCGAAGCCCTTCCCGTTCCCGCTCGTCCAAGGTGCCGGATCTCTAGACCGTCAAGTGTACGGTCCTCTAGAAGTATCCACACAAACAATCCTTGATGGAGAAGACCAAGCAAAGGTGTGCTAGCACCTTGTCTTGTTCGGCCAAGAGAGGAGGAGAGGGAGAAGAGAGAGCTCTAGAGGAAGAAGATGACTTAATCACACTTGAATGAAAAATGAATATTTTCATTCCCCACTAGAGTGGCCGGCCACATCTTGGAGGTCTAACTCCCCACATTAATTCCAATTAATGTGGAGACCATTAAGAGTTGTAACCCCCATGAGGTGGCACTCTAGGATGATGTGGATCAACACTATTGGTCCACATCTTGCCACCTCACTAAATGACATGGCAACAAGTGTAACCTCCTCATTTAATGTGGGCCGACCACATTAAATGCTATGGAGGCTTGTAACCTCCATGAGGTGGCACACATTGATGATGTGGAGCAATCCTATTGGTCCACATCTTGCCAACTCACTAGTGATGTGACAAAAAGTCAAGTCAAACATGACTTTTTCTCTTCCTCTCAAATCAAGTCAAACTTGATCAAATCTCTCTCATGGTTGATCTAATCCAACCATATGATTCAAGCCAACTTAATATAATGAATCTAATTCATTAAATTAAGTTGATTTAATAAGTCATAATCTAAATTAGACTCATTAAATACATGAATCAACTTGAGTCCAACTCAATTAGCCCAATTTGGATTACTCTTAATCCAATATGATTCATCAAATGAATCTAATCCTCTTGGTTCATCATATGAACCAAATCTCCATCTAATTGTCCTTAGCATGTGACCCTATAGGTTCTTGTAACGTTGGCAATGCCCTAAACCCATTTAGGAGCATAAGTAATGAGCGGTATCTAGCAACACATCATTACTACCCAAGTTACAAGAATGTCGAGATCCGACATTACCTTGTGACTACCAATTGTGACTCCTCACAAAATATATGACATTGTCCTTCTATCCTAGACATCTAGATTGATCAATGTGAGGCATAGACCGTGTCATCCTCTAATCAATCTAAATCTTGAACTCCAAGTAGACTCACTCGATCAAATGAGCTCAACATCTAATGTTGACTCATTTGGGCATGGTCATGCACTTAGTGGTCTCACTCTATCAAGAATAGCGATGTCGCTCCCGTCATATGGGAGGGATAGATCCCATCTACATCACTCACATCCCTCTGCATAATTCGTTACATACCCAGTAATCGCCTTTATAGTCCACCCAGTTACGGGTGACGTTTGACGAAACCAAAGTACATAACTCCTTATGTAGGGATCCATGGTGACTTCAGGTCCAAGGACTAATAGTCATACTAATAGCCACATGAGAAAGTATATGACACTCATATAACGATCCATGATACTTTCTCGTGGCGGGTCATTCAATATACATTCTCCAATGTATACCCATGTGTCAACTGATATCTCTATATCCACGACTTGTGAGATCAAGTCATCGAATGACCTACATGCTAGTCTTATTGCATTAACATTATGCCTGAATGTTAATACTCGACTAGGAATGATTTAGAGTAGTGTTCCCTATATCATCTCACTATCGATTCAACTAATCGATTGATATAGGTATGAACCTTCTACTCAAGGACGCTATTATACTTAGTCTATTTGGCACTAATACAAATAAGTATAATAACCAAACAAATGCCTTTATTAATATACAAGAATATGATATACATGAGTCCATACAATCATCAAAATGATTGGCTCTAGGGCTCTAACTAACAATCTCCCACTAGCACTAGTGCCAATCAGTATAGGCTCTAAGGCCTAAAGACCTAGTGTGACCATCATGCTTCCTCTGTGCCAAAGCCTTGGTCAAGGGATCTGCGATGTTAGCCTCTGTAGGTACTCTGCAAATCTTCACATCTCCTCTATCGATAATCTCTCGAATGAGATGGAAGCGCCGTAGTATGTGCTTGGTCCGCTGGTGTGAGCGAGGTTCCTTTGCCTGTGCTATAGCTCCATTGTTGTCACAATAGAGCTCAACTGGGTCAGCGATGCTAGGAACC
Source organism: Zingiber officinale (assembly GCF_018446385.1). Classification (NCBI taxonomy): domain Eukaryota; kingdom Viridiplantae; phylum Streptophyta; class Magnoliopsida; order Zingiberales; family Zingiberaceae; genus Zingiber; species Zingiber officinale. Next base: position 17,085,473 of record NC_055996.1, on the reverse strand, counting down.
ACCCCAAGTTCAGTGATGAACTTGCGGATCCAAACTGCCTCCTTTGCTGCCTCTGATGCAGCAATATACTTGGCCTCTGTTGTAGAATTAGTAACTGTGTCCTGCTTCAAACTCTTCCAGCTCACAGCACCACCATTTAAGCAAAACACGAACCCTGACTGCGATCGGTAATCATCCTGATCGGTCTGGAAGCTGGCATCACTGTAACCCTTTACAGTTAGCTCATCATTGCCTCCATATATCAAGAAATATTCTTTAGTCCTTCTTAAGTACTTAAGAATATTCTTGACCGCTATCCGGTGACTTTCACCGGACTGGTATCTGCTCGTCGTGCTCAAAGCATACGAGACATTAGGTCAGTACATAGCATGGCGTATGATCGATCCTACGGACGAGCAAGGGATCCGATCCATGTGGTCTCTCTCTCTCTAGAAGAGGGACCTTGAGTCTTGAAGACTCATGCCATGTGACATCGGCAGAAATCCTCTTGGAGTTTCGCATGGCAAACCGAAGGAGTACCTTGTCGATGTATGTACTCGACTTAGGCAAGCAATCTCTTAGATCTATCTCTATAGATCGAATCCCTAAAATGCGGGATGCCTCACTAAGTCCTTCATTGAGAAGCAACTCCCTAGCCGTGTCGACTGAAGCATAGGGATGCCCTTCCCAATGAGTAGTATGTCATCCACATACAATATGAGGAAGACAACTATATCCCCTACAACCTTCTTGTAGACATAAGGCTCATCTTCGTTCTTGAAGAAACCAAACTGTTTGATTGCATCATCGAATCGAAGATTCCAGCTCCGAGAAGCTTGCTTTAGTCCATAAATGGACCTATGCAGCTTGCATACTCTGCTAGTATGCTGTGGATCTACAAAACCCTCAGGTTGTGTCATGTACACATCCTCGAGTAGGTTTCCATTCAGAAACGCGGTTTTGACATCCATCTGCCATATCTCATAGTCATGGTAGGCTGCAATAGCAAGCATGATCCGAATAGACTTAAACATCGCTACTGGAGAAAAGGTTTCATCATAGTCAATACCATGAATTTGCTTAAAACCTTTAGCTACCAAGCGACCCTTATAGATAAGTCCATCCATCGGTCTTTCTCTTAAAGACCCACTTACACCTAATGGGTTTTACCCTTGTGGATCAACCAAAGTCCATACTTGGTTGGTGTACATGGAATTCATTTCGGATCTCATGACTTCTAGCCATTTCTCGGGATCGTCTCATCACAGCTTCGATAGGTGGTAGGCTCATCCTCTGAGCACAACGTCATCATGGTCGACAAGAGAAATGAGTATCTCTTGGGCTGACGACGCCCTATCGGACTGCGAAGAGGTATGTCTACTTGAACTGGTTGTTATTCCTCAACTCTTTGTGGAACAACATCATCCACAACACTTTGTGGTTCCATTCAACTTCCATCGAGGCATCAGTGCTATTGTTCGCATCTTGAACTTCTTCAAGATCGAAGCACTCCCACTAGTCTTTCTAGAAATAAAGTCCCTTTCTAGAAAGACCCAGTCTTTGCCACAACTACCTTGTTCTGACTGGAATGTAGAAGTAATATCCCTTAGTTTCCTTGCAATGAAATAGCACTTGTCGGATTTGGGTCATAATTTGTCTGAGACTTGACGTCGTACGTAAGCCTCACAACCCCAAATCCTCATGAAAGACACCTGGGCATCTCTCCCAGTCCATATCCTATATGGTGTCTTTATCATGGCCTTGGATGGAACTCGGTTGAGAATGAAAGCTGCCGTGTCTAGAGCATATCCCCATAGATATGTCGGAAGATCTGTGTGACTCATCATAGATCGTACCATATCTAATAGGGTATGATTCCTCCTTTCGGATACACCATTCCACTGTGGTGTTCCAAGAGGAGTGAGTTGGGATAGAATCCCACACTCAGCTAGGTAGTCACGAAACTCATGGCTAAGGTATTCTCCACCTCGGTCAGATCGAAGTATCTTAATACTCTTGCCAAGCTGGTTCTGTACTTCATTCTTGAATTCTTTGAACTTTTCAAAGGATTCAGACTTATGTGTCATCAAATACACATAACCATATCTACTGAAGTCATCAGTAAATGTGATGAAGTATCTATAACCGCCTCTAGCAGCAACATTGAAAGGGCCACATACATCACTATGTATGAGTCCTAACAAATCAGTCGCTCTCTCGCTGTGCCCACTAAAGGGAGTCTTAGTCATCTTGCCTCGTAGGCATGACTCGCATATCTCATATGATTCAAAATCAAATGAGTCCAGCAAACCATCCTTATGGAGCTGGGATAAGCGCTTGTCATTTATATGACCTAAGCGACAGTGCCAGAGATAGGTGTGGTTCATATCGTTCGATTTGAACCTCTTGGTACTAACGTTATAGATAGGGCTCTCAAGATCTAGAATATAGAGTCCGTTCATTAGAGGTGCACTACAATAGAACATATCGTTTAAATAGACAGAACAACATTTGTTCTTTATTATAAACGAAAATCCTTTCTTGTCCAAACAAGAAACTGATATAATGTTCTTAGTCAATGCAGGCACATAACAACAATTGTCTAACTCTAGTACAAGCCCAGAGGGCAGAGATAGAAAATAAGTCCCTACAGCAACAGCAGCAACCCGTGCTTCATTGCCTACTCGTAGGTCTATCTCGCCCTTTGTCAATGCTCTGCTATTTCTCAGTGCTTGTACATTAGTACAAATGTGCGAAGCACATCCGGTATCTAATACCCACGACGAAGAAATAGAGAGGTTGACTTCTAATACCTGAAGTAGAAATCTTATTTCTCTTCTTCTTAAGATCTTCCAGGTATTCTGTGAAGTTCTTCTTCCAGTGCCCTGCTTGTCCTTGATATAGTTGACGAAGATGTGCAACCATGTCATAAGCACCCATCAACTCATGTTGCTTCTGAAGCTCAGAGTTCATAGTTGCGAGCATTAGACAGGACACATCTAATGCGTCGTCTTGATGCTTCTTGTAAGCATCTCGGTCTGCTCGCGTGGCAGTGGCAGGAGGAGCCTCCGGAATGGGCTGCTCCAGAACGTACAGTTTACGTTCTTGAGTGAGAACTATTCTCAGGTTCCTGTACCAGTCCAGGAAATTTGCTCCGTTGAGCTTGTCCTTCTCAAGGACAGAACGCAGGGAGAAAGAGTTCGTATTCGACATCATGGTTATCTACAACAAAAAATTTGCAGAAATAAATATCATATTCTTTTAAAATCATTTAATTAGGCCTTTAATTAAATGATGCTCCCACTGAATTATATAATTCTTGTGGGACAAGATCCACATCATACTAACCCTTGAGTTAGCTTTGGCTAATACGCCCAAGGCTTAGTATGATCGGTAGGTAACGATTACCAATTACATCTCTATGCAACTCTTGTTTATAGAATCAATATCTGCATTTATATTAAAACTCGAGTTAGCTTTAGCTAATACGCCCGAGAGTTAATATAGATGTGATTTTGACCTATCTTTTCCAACCGTTGGAATAATGCATATAGTTGACTCGATCCAACCGAGTAACTAGGAATACTCAATCTAATTGAGTTTGTATTCACCCATGCGTTGATAGGCGGGACCAAGATTGTCCCTCCGTACCCTACCAAGATAATATGTATTGCTCTGCTTTGGCAGATTCAACAATACATGTGATCGAGGTAGTGATAGGTATCACGGCACGGTTAGGCATTTAGAGTTGATTCGATCTAGATCTAATCTAATCGAGAAGGATGCATCTTGTGCACGACTTAGATCTAATCTAATCGCAATGGTGCATCATGTGCACGACTTAGATCTAATCTAATCGTTAAGACACTAATTAATTAATTAATTATTAAACATGCATCAGATACATAACAATTAATTAATTAATCTATTTGTGATTTAGTCATGGCCCTACTACGATCTTCTCAAGCCAATGAGAAGATCGATTGGTCAACCTAGGGTCAACAGCTTCTCCAAGCTCCTCCCTTTGACCACCTTGTGTTGCTCGTGCCCGCCTCGGAACTCCGTCTCGTGTGGACCCTCCACCGCTCCAATTTGTACATTACAATTTGAAACTCGAGTTACATTCGAGTCTAAATCTAATTTACAACCAGAATAAGAGAAAGACACGACGCGCAAGCCGTGGGAAAAAATAAAAATACAGCACACACAATCATACGCAGGCCATATTATGAATTACAACACAAATCCAATCTTATTGGGTATTTTGGGTCATGACTATCACAAATTAATATATAATTCAAAATTATATATTTTTATAATTTTTCTGTAATTTTAAAAATAATTTTTACAATTTTTATAAGTAAAATTTCCCGGCGGTCCCGTTTAGCGGTTTCGGGCGCAATCGCGGAACGGATCCCCTTGCGGGGCCCAGGGGCAGCGCCCCTACCCGCGATCTAACCATCGCGAGGGTTCCTTTGCGATCCAACAGCGCCTAAACCCGCTGTCCCAAAACGATTTGGGTCGAGACATTGTCGTTTCGAAAAAATCTTCCCGGTGGGTTCGTTTTTAGAGATTTCGGGTGCAATCGCGGAGCAAATTCCCTTGCGGGGTTAGGGGCAATGCCCCTACCCACGATCTAACCATCGTGAGTTGCTCCTTTGCGATCTAATGGCACCCGACCCCGCTGTCCCAAACGGATTTGGGACAAAACGAAGCCGTTTAAAAGAAAACTTTCTGGTAGCCGAAGCCTACAAGTGCCGAGACACTTGTGCTTCGCTTCTACGGAAAAATTACTCATAAAAACTCTAAAAACTCAATTTTTACAGAAAATCACAGAAGGTATATTTTTCATAAAAATACAAACGAACTCGTACAAGTCTTTGCACGTGGCTCTGATACCACTGTTGAGTTCATCGGGCCGCGAAAACCGCTTTTTCGCGTCGCGGAAACCCCGAGTCACCCAAAAGCCATGGATCTCGTGCAAAGATTCGTAAACAAAACTTTTCGAAAAACCTTTTTCTTGTACGAGTTTGTAAAAACTTTAGATCTACACTAAAGTTAAGATCATTACCCTTGTAGCGAAGCCCTTCGCGTTCCCGCTCGTCCAAGGTGCCGGATCTCTAGACCGTCAAGTGTACGGTCTTCTAGAAGTATCCACACGAACAATCCTTGATGGAGAAGACCAAACAAAGGTGTGCTAGCACCTTGTCTTGTTCGGCCAAGAGAGGAGGAGAGGGAGAAGAGAGAGCTCTAGAGGAAGAAGATGACTTAATCACACTTGAATGAAAAATGAATATTTTCATTCCCCACTAGAGTGGCCGGCCACATCTTGGAGGTGTAACTCTCCACATTAATTCCAATTAATGTGGAGACCATTAAGAGTTGTAACCCCCATGAGGTGGCACTCTAGGATGATGTGGATCAACACTATTGGTCCACATCTTGCCACCTCACTAAATGACATGGCAACAAGTGTAACCTCCTCATTTAATGTGGGTCGGCCACATTAAATGCTATGGAGGCTTGTAACCTCCATGAGGTGGCACACATTGATGATGTGGAGCAATCCTATTGGTCCACATCTTGCCAACTCACTAGTGATGTGACAAAAAGTCAAGTCAAACATGACTTTTTCTCTTCCTCTCAAATCAAGTCAAACTTGATCAAATCTCTCTCATGGTTGATCTAATCCAACCATATGATTCAAGCCAACTTAATATAATGAATCTAATTCATTAAATTAAGTTGATTTAATGAGTCATAATCTAAATTAGACTCATTAAATACATGAATCAACTTAAGTCCAACTCAATTAGCCCAATTTGGATTACTCTTAATCCAATATGATTCATCAAATGAATCTAATCCTCTTGGTTCATCATATGAACCAAATCTCCATCTAATTGTTCTTAGTGTGTGACCCTATAGGTTCTTGTAACGTTGGCAATGCCCTAAACCCATTTAGGAGTATAAGTAATGAGCGGTATCTAGCAACACATCATTATTACCCAAGTTACAAGAATGTCGAGATCCGACATCACCTTGTGACTACCAATTGTGACTCCTCACAAAATATATGACATTGTCCTTCTATCCTAGACATCTAGATTGATCAATGTGAGGCATAGACCGTGTCATCCTCTAATCAATCTAAATCTTGAACTCCAAGTAGACTCACTCGATCAAATGAGCTCAACATCTAATGTTGACTCATTTGGGCATGGTCATGCACTTAGTGGTCTCACTCTATCAAGAATAGCGATGTCGCTCCCGTCATATGGGAGGGATAGATCCCATCTACATCACTCACATCCCTCTGCATAATTCGTTACATACCCAGTAATCACCTTTATAGTCCACCCAGTTACGGGTGACGTTTGACGAAACCAAAGTACATAACTCCTTATGTAGGGATCCATGGTGACTTCAGGTCCAAGGACTAATAGTCATACTAATAGCCACATGAGAAAGTATATGACACTCATATAACGATCCATGATACTTTCTCATGGCGGGTCATTCAGTATACATTCTCCAATATATACCCATGTGTCAGCTTGATATCTCTATATCCATGACTTGTGAGATCAAGTCATCGAACTGACCTACATGCTAGTCTTATTGCATTAACATTGTCCCTGAATGTTAATACTCGACTAGGAATGATTTAGAGTAGTGTTCCCTATATCATCTCACTGTCGATTCAACTAATCGATTGATATAGGTATGAACCTTCTACTCAAGGACGCTATTATACTTAGTCTATTTGGCACTAATACAAATAAGTATAATAACCAAACAAATGCCTTTATTAATATACAAGAATATGATATACATGAGTCCATACAATCATCAAAAATGATTGGCTCTAGGGCTCTAACTAACATTCATGGAATAGCAAAAAGCAGGCTTATAGAGCCTTGTTGACAATGAAAGTTGTGTGGCTTGGCTTATATAGCCTTGTCGATAATAGAAGCTATATGGTTGTGCTTGTGTAGCCTTGTCGATAATTGAACCTGTGTGATTCATACAGCTGATGTGCAAAAAGCTATCTAGTTTAGAAAGTTCCCAAAGCATCTAAAGATTGTTGAGGATAGTGGAAGTCCTGTTACAATCACTATAAGAAAAAAAGATCCTAACAACAATAGTTTTTCACTTTTGTCGTAGCCCCTTTAGAACTGTTGTTAAATGTCGTGTTGTTAAAGGAGATGGTTAAAGACAATAATTTTTAACCGTTATCTTTGAAGGTATGACAACAATTTTACAATAGTGAAAAATTGTTATCTTTTCCTTCAAAGATAATAGTTTTTCACTGTTGTCTTTGAGCGTGTGCCTTTAATAACAAGACATTCAATAACAGTTTTAAACTGCCTATAACAATGATGAAAAATCATTATCTTTTTTTAATAAAAATAAAAAATATATTAAAATTTAATATATAATTTTCTAATATTATAAATCATTTAAAATACTAAATTTGAAAATAAAATTTAATATACAAGTTTCTAATATTCAAAAATAATATTTGCAGCATTATGAAGAAATTTCATAAGCAATCAACAAAGTGACAACTAACAATATTATTAAAACAAAGGTAGAGCAACACAATATCCTAATCCTAGAAGAGTAACACAACATCGTAATCCTGATATCCAATTTTGAAGAGTTGGATCATTCAATTACTACTTTTGCCATGTACAACACTAGAAGAGTAATAAAAAACTGCTTCTTAATTCTCCTAATCCTTCGTCTTCAATATACAAGTTTCTAATATTCAAAAATAATATTTACAACATTATGAAGAAATTTCATAAGCGACCAACAAAATGATAACTAATGATATTATTAAAACAAAGGTAGAGCAACACAACATCCTAATCCTAGAAGAGTAACACAACATCCTAATCCTGATATCCAATTTTGAAAAGTTGGATCATTCGAACTACTTTTGCCATGTACAACACTAGAAGAGTAATAAAAAATTGCTTCTTAATTCTCCTAATTCTTCATCTTCTTTATCCTTGCCATGTTTGCATTATACTTAGATCGAAGTGGACCGTTTAAACTCCACCTGTAAGAAGAAGATAAAGAAAGGTCACTTGATCTGAACTAAATGCCTATGAATAATAGAAAATTTGAAATCTCATAAAGTAGACTTAATTCATTAATAATGCATCATATTGATAATCAAATTATCATAATAATTCAATAAGAAATGTACATATTAGTAGATAATCATACCATACTTTAGTTGACCCAATTTCATCATAACTATACCAAGAGTCTTGAGAACCTCCATCCCTTATGAGGCATTTTGTAAATTTTGGTGGCCATAGACCTCATGGTTCCTAGCCCATTATTTGTATTTTCAGTGATATCACCATTTGTATGTGTATCTACTAGGATTGAGAGCTGGTTAGAGGCAACAGAGACAAAAGGGTCTCCCTAATGACTTGAACTAGTTTTCTGATGTGTCTAGAAAAGGGGAAGTGGATATTGATGTTGCTGCTGGTCATAAACTTTTCTATCATATCCCATTGATGAAGCTACTGTCCCATTAGAAGAATAAGCACTATATACAAGATATTCGTAACCTTGATACATGTCTCCATAGACTCCCTATTACCAATATGGAAACATTTATTTATAATGCATGAAGACAAACACACTTAGTGTCTAACAGCAACAGGACATGTTTGCTTTACTACTAGCTCGAGCATAAATAGTGAGAACTTAACTCGCTTCCAATACATGAGAAAAATAATTTGATTAGTGAAGCGCAATGGAAATAGAAGAACCAAGTTACTCTAAATGATTACATACGAGAAGCATTTTTTTTCTCTCTAACAAGCATAGCATCCAAAATAGCTCTATGGAAGAGCTTAAAAAAACTGTCTCACAGAGGATGACTCCAAAGATGATTCTAAAAATCTAGACAAAATATAATATGCAAAGTTAGGAGAACATACTAATGTTTATGAACAAGCTAATTTGATTTACAACATTTGCACATATCAGTTATGAAGTAGATAAACATTGTGCATATTTTAGTGTAAGTTATATGTCACACCTGCATGCCATCTTGATTCATGCATGTGGAGTAACCATTCCACTCTTTGAAAGCATGATCATATCCTGAAGAATGCAACACAAATAACAATCATATAGATAGGAACAAAAAGATAGCAAATAAGTGCAATAGCTAAGTAATATTAAGTATAATTTACCACCTCCATAGAAATAGGTTGGGGGTGCATAACAAGCGGGTACATAATAGTTGCCACCATTCATGGAACAGGCAAACACTCTGAAGAAAACTAATACCTTTGACGCATCGGCATTACTCGTTTCAATATGGATGGGAGAAACCTAAATTTCAAAATAATTATTTATTAACACCAGCTATAACATCCAGACATAGTTTCTGCAAGAAAAACTTAAAATGAATAGAACTATCACCTGCTTGTTGGCTTCAACATTATCTTTAGACTTTAATGGAGGATCCAAAGACAGGTTCTACAGTAAATTTGAAGCTTCTGCAATGTAACGTTAAGAACAAAATCAACCAAACAAAACAATCTTTTTGATGAGCGCTAAACGAAGAAACTTCAATGAGTATAGTAACCCCGTTAGCAAGCACTAGACAAATATCTGATACACAAAAAAGAGCAACCAACTCTTTTCAAAATCAGCTTGCTCCAGAACCTCAACCGACGATGAAAGAAACATGAAAAATAGAATAGAATGAAGCAAAAAAAAAAACAATCATTCTCACTCTATCTCCTCGCTTACACCGTTCCAAGAAACCTCAACATTTGGGGCAACAGCTAGAAGCAACAGAAAGAAGGAAGGATGCAGTCTTCTGCGGGCGTGATGGGCGCCATGGTGGAGGAACTCCGAGGAAGAGGAGGGGTATGATGGACAGGCAATGGATTGCAGAACCGCCATGAGAATGTTGGAGAAGCAAATGAAGAGGATGAAGGAGAAAAGGGTTTTAGTTAGGGCATGAAGAAGCTCTGATTCAAAAGGCACAGTTGGACGCATTCTAGGTCGCTGGCAGCATGGAGAAGTGGTAGAGGAGGCTAGGTGACAAGCAGAGTGGCGAAGGAAGCTAGGTCATTGTGGTGGAGGAGGCTAGGTCACAGACAACGCAGAGGAGATCGTAGGCGGAGAGGGCGTTTAGGGTTTTGGCATAAAAATGTCAGGGAGGCAGAGGAAAAGAGAAATGCGGCGGAAAAAAGAAACTACAAAAGGGAGAAAATTCCAAAAAAAAAAAATGCACAACGGTTTCAAAAATCGTTATCGTAGTCCTAAAAAAGAGTATAACTAGACAACGGTTGATTAAAATTATTGTCGTATGCCAAAAAATAAGCTCATAGAAAATGATTTTAAAAAATGGAGGATGAAGAAAGGCATCGGAGGCGCTCTCTGACGTGGCCTGATTGGGTTGTTCACGAGCGTGGGGACGACAATGGTGGGAAGCATGAGAGGCAGCAGGCGGCGGTGATTTAGAACAGGATAGAGTTTCTAAGCCAAACTTAGATTTTAATTAATAAATATAGTGTTATAGTTCAAATAGATTTTTAAGGTCCCACGATTCATTTTATTAAAATATAATAAAATTTTATTTTAAAATTTAAAAAATCTAAAGAATTTTATATAATCATAAAAATTTATTTTCTTATTTATTATTATTTATCTAAATAAATTTAAATAGATTATATTTTAATTAGGTTTAGTCAAGTAAACTCAACAAAAAATTATATATATCCACGTCGCGACCGTTCTGTGAAATAATATTGGCATTGGAATGGTAGAGTTTACGGTAATTACCGCGGCCATTCCGATGAAGCATTTAGGAGATGGTGGAGCGGAGGTTAGCAAGGGCGGCTATGGCTTTGCTAAACTTCTGGGAAAGAGTGAGGAGTTGGGAAAAATAGGTTATGGTTATAAAGCTGTAGGATCGAAAAGAATTTAGATATCTCCACAATAGCATGATATTGTCCACTTTGGGCCTAGACCCTCATGGCTTTGCTCTTGGGCTCTCCCCAAAAGGCCTCACGCCAATGGAGATATCTTTTCTCTTATAAACCCATGATCTTTCCCATGTGTTTCCAATATGGGACTATGTTTGCAACCTTGCAACCCCAACAATCCCCCCCTCAAACAAAGGACCATAGGCTTCCCATGTCCGATCCTCGACCCACTAGGTCTTCCTGCCCCTCGGTCCACCCGACCTACTAGGACTTCCTTGCCTAGTCGCAACTAGGACTTCCTGCCTGGTGTCTGGTCCTCTTGATCCAGACATAGGAGCCCCCATTTTCTTTGTTCGAGGTCAATATTGTACCCACATGGCTCAATCAGACCATAGCTCTTGTGCCCAGTCGGCGATTAAACCTTCTGGCAGTCCGGGCTCTGATACCAATTGTAGGATCGAAAAGAATTTAGATATCTCCACAATAGCATGATATTGTCCACTTTGGGCCTAGACCCTCATGGCTTTGCTCTTGGGCTCTCCCCAAAAGGCCTCACGCCAATGGAGATATCTTTTCTCTTATAAACCCATGATCTTTCCCATGTGTTTCCAATATGGGATTATGTTTGCAACCTTGCAACCCCAACAAAAGCAAATTTTAAAAATAACACTATTGTCTAGACCTAAAACATGCACATAGACAACAGTTTAATACAATTGTTATCTATTACCATATAAGCAACATTAATAGACAATGGTTGATTAAAATTGTTGTTATAGACTAAATAAAAAAGCTATACAACAGTTTTAAAAAACTGTTATCTTTGACATATATAACACAACAGTTTTTTAAAAATTGTTATCTTTTTTCAAGAAAAAATAGCCAACAACAATAGTTTTTAATAAAATCGTTGTTAAATAAAAAAATAACAGTTTTTTGAAAAATCATTATATATTAGGTATGGTTGAATCCCAAATTTCTTGTAGTGAGTGTACTGTGATAATTAAGTTACTATAACTTTTTCTAAAGATCCCAAATATCACAGCAAAGGCAAGCTATAAAAACTAAATATAATTTTGTAAGGGATATTGTTGACAAGAAAAACATAGTTCTTGAGTACATCCCTACATGTAATATGCTTGCAGATTATTTTACTAAACCATTGATAAAAAAGTTATTTCAAGGATATGAGAAGTCTTTGTGATTTTGTAAAATGTTATGATCTATTCAGTGTATATGTTATTACATTTTGTATTGAAATCTCAATGAGCATGTTAGCATGTTGAGATTGGTATACTCACATGGACAATCATTTCTATTTGTTAAGTATAAATAGAGGTAAGACCGTTACTTATGGGACAACCTATGTAGTTGTGAATAGAGACAATCTCATAAGTTTAGGTCATCTTGATAATTGTGTCAAGATGAGATCATTTATGTAATGATCGGCGTAAGTAAATCTATAATTTACTGAAGCTGCTTAAGGCTATATTGGAATTCATATGTTAAACTCAGGATTAGACATTAAGTATGTCAAGATCAAAAATTGTGCGATGTTAAAATTTGAGAAAAATATGCGCTCTTTCTAGTAAAGAGAATAATATCGTAGCATGTGATTCATACCACATGCGCTATTACGACAATAAGTATAATAGGAGAATAGATCTCTGCTTCTCTATTATATGAGACCCTTGAGATTATAAGTTGATCTCAGTCTTACCCTAAGTGTCTATTTAGCTATCTACTTGAAGTTCTAATCAGTATTTGCTACTTTAGCATGCTTCCTATTAGCTATAGATGATTCGATCTATGTAGCATAACTAGGAAAGCGACTGATTAGAATGAATAGATCTTTGATGTTATTCACTGGTCGACCCATTTCTATTTTTATAGAAATGATTGCAAATATTAGAGATGTTGAATATGCTCTTGACATAATAGTCATTATGAGGAATTAGAAATGTTCATATTGATATAAATGATTAATCCGGGGTTAAGACAAGTTATTGATGTCTCTGATTCGTTCTGTAGAGCATCTATGTATGGTATAATAATTTTCTTAGCAATAATTACTTAGTGTACTTGTTGTCGCACGAACTATTTTCCCTAAAGTATGGATTGAATGTTCTCATTTAGTCTCTGTGACTAATTAGTGTTTTGCTCTAGTTTTTGTGACTTGATTATAATATAGTCTATGTGATTTACATAGTCTTTGTAACTAGATGACCTTTATGGATTGACTTGAATGAGTAAGAGATGTAAGAGTTGTGAAGATGAAAGGGTGTCCTTCCCCTTCACCTTCCTCCTTTATGAGCGACCTTTCATTTTCCTCACCTTTATATATGAGGTGTCCAAGGAATCGAAAGGGTAAGAGGTGGTGAGCAAGTAATCGGCAAGGAGAACATCTAGTAAAGAGAGATTTGACTTGTAGAATCTTGAAGAGCTTTCCGATTCGTTCGTGATCATTTTTTCGATGATAAATTATTTTTTGATATATTCTCCGATCTTCTTTTCTGAGTATCGCTGTGAATTTTCTATTTTGTACGAAAAGCAAAGATCAAGATTTAGTACGAATTACCATTATAAGTTTTACGGATTTTATATTTTTGTATTCTTCATGCATTTAAAATCAACACGGTCGCCTAACTCTTAACCCCTTGGATAGGAGATTTCTCAACCAGTCAAGGAGGCAAGCTGACTCATTTCACCCTATCATATGATGAGTTTATGATGCATCGATTCACAGTCATAGATTAATTCGTTTAACTGCTCTAGATGGAACGCTCTTTTAATAAACAATAATAATAAAAGAAAGATGCTTATGTGATATTTAAAAAAAAACCCTGTTTTTTTGGTGATAGATGTCCATATATTTTAATTTTTTTTGGAACAAACTATAGATGTCCATCTATTTCATCTAAGAGTAGGAGGATAGAGAAGGATAGAGGGCTCATGGTTGATGTTAGAATGCCCGAGACGAGTGGAGCTATGGATGCTTGGAAAAACTTACTCTCTTTTATGTTTTTTTTTTTCCATTTTCCTTTAAAAATGCAATGCACTTATCGTCTTGAATCTTGATGATACATGTATACTAGTGATCGTGCACATGCGTCGCGTGTGTAATATAATACATTGAAATCACATTGATATTTTATAATGAAATTATATTAATTAAAGTATTTTAGCATTAAAATACTAAAGTAGTGTCATTAGGATAAAGTAGTCTTTGAAAATCGTAATTGTTTGGATTTTTCAAATGTTACACTTACGGCTTCCTTATGACAAAAATTAATTTAATTTAATATTATACTTATCTTAGTAAAAAAAACTAAGAAAAGTATATTTTTTAATATTGTCGGCCTAAAATATTTATAGAAACTTCTTTGATCATAGTGTTGTCAATTTTAAAATGTGGGACTAAAGAGAACTATATTTTTTTATATAAAACAATCAGAGAAAATTAATGATGAGAAAAATTCATAATAATATGTCATAACTGAGTGTCGAATTTTAGATTACTGATTGTTTCGCTCATGAAATTACTAATAAATCTTGGAATTATTTTTAGTGTGAATAAAAAAAAAGATATTAACGTAAATTCATTTTAGATTTTACCAAATTTAATTAGTAAAGTGAAGAGATTTTTAATAAAATAGTAAGATGGTATAATGTTACAAACTGTTTATTTTGTTAGTAAAGGGGGGAAATTCTCATATTTTGTTTCCTACTTTCATTTCCCGCTGTGTGTCTTGGGCTCAGGAGAATCATTGGGCCTCCTGCTAAGTGGCATGCGTGGGCAAAGCACATGGCCCCTTATAAAATCTGTTGACGTCTTTATCTGCGTTTTCTTTTCGGCCACGCTGGCCTACGGCACCAAAACGAAGCAGACAACAGTGCAGGAAGGCCTTTTGGCATATTTAATGCAGGCTACAAAAGCATGGCGGAAAGCCACTGAAGACCAGACCATCATGACGGCGGACGCTCGGCTGAGCTTTCAAGTGATCATGAAAGGCAAGCCAAGCAGGAGTGGACAATGGACATGACCATCAACGAGAGTATATTTAGGGCTTTAGGACACTAATGAGTCTGCTCCCGATTGCATATTAAAAGGGGGAAAAAAAACAACAAATAAGTGAAGGGGGATGGGAATGTTGGCTGGCTTGGAGAAATCTTCCTTGAATTCTTCAGGAACAGGCCCCATGTTTTCCGACCTTGAAACTCAATCTCCTATTTTCTTAAATTCAAAGATCTGCTGATTGGTATTATGCCCTTGATTTCAGAGGGATCTCGGTATAAAATAATAACTTAATTCTTTTAAATGGAGCATTGTCTTGTGCATGAAGCAGAGATGATATAGCAAAATGCCTGCTGCGTGAACTGTCTTTATGTGGTGAGAGTCGTAATCAAAATATATTCCCTCGTAGCATTTATGATATACCATGTTTCGGCTGTTTTCCTACCAATTCTACTCTTTGAATCCTACTGTAATGCATAATATGTTGGTAGATTTCATGAGAAAATTTGAATTTGAAATTACACAATCAAAAATAAACTTATTTGTTAGATGGTCTGAACTGATAATCTGAAGTTATTAACGGGACTGATTCTACTAAGCTTTTGGTAATTTGAGAAAAGTGTCAAGTCTGAGTTCGGAAGTTATCTGATTACTTATTTGACTTGTTCGAATCACCAAATGCCCTGAGTGCCAAATCGGCCGAGTGCTCCAAAGGACTAGCAAAACTCTTCCAAATGAAAGCTAGTTTTTCCAAGCGGATGTCAAATGTTGTCGTATGCAAATTACTCGAGCAGATTGCCGAGTTAGGAAAGGAAGATAATAAGTCGGGAACGAAGGTTGAGTATTCGTGAAAATATTCTCAAGTTGATGTCGCAGCCAAGTTAGGAGTGGAATCTCCCGACTCTCTAAATTAGAAAGAAGCGTCCCCGACTATCGAGTGTTGATCGAGTTTGAGTAGGTTGTTGTACCCAATCTGAAAATGAGGTCGAGGCTTGCGTTTAACACAGTATCCTTAAAACATATTTGCCCCACCAACAATAGTGCTTAAAGGTTATCGTGGATCGTCTATTTCTCATGATCCAATGACAAATCATGATCACCACTAAGCATTGGTGACATGACATTTGATGAGTGTAGATCATACTCGTACACTAGTTAACTTATTCAATATAATTCAAACCCTTGATTTACATCTCCTATACACCCACACTTAAGAGAGTTTCTCCCTATATATTGATCCAACAAAAGATTATATTTTCTCACACATTATATAAATGGGCAAAACAATAATTCGCATGGTAAAAAGATGATTCTGTTTGTCCTAGTATTTTGTCAACCCATCTTTGAGTTAAAACATACAAGCCCTAGTATTTTGTCAATAATTAGTATAGTATATGTAATTATTGGTAGTCATATGTAATTTATGTTCTTTGTATTAACTCAAAAATAGATTGACAAAATACTAGGACAAACGAATCATCTTTTTACCATGCGAATTATTGTTTTGCCCATTTATATAATGTGTGAGAAAATATAATCTTTTGTTACAATGTACAATAATTTTGCTAAAGTCTCAATCTTGGTCTAGTCCAATACCATAAGATTCCGCAGCAACAAAACTGCGGCCGTCTTATCATTCTACTCGCAACAGTAACCAACCGAATACATCTCCCAACCAATTCATCCTGGCTAAAAGTTTGGCCGCATCGAGGAGTCCCCTCAACTCGTACCGATCAAATTGGCCACGCAATAATTTGCATTCATTCGAATGCACATGCAATCAGTCCATCCACAAAGGTTAAACAAAGCTTTACCCCGGTTCGACTCCCTGCCTGATCCGGCTCACCCCACGAGCCATAAATGACAATGCGATGGTGGGCTGGCGGGTGGGTAGGCGCACACACATACGCTACAATTATGCCTTTTTACCCCTTCCTTCCCCATCGGAATCGAATCAGAGACGGCCATGAATGCGATTCGCAGCACAGTTGGTTGCCCCCACGC
The DNA here is from genome assembly GCF_018446385.1 of Zingiber officinale. Classification (NCBI taxonomy): domain Eukaryota; kingdom Viridiplantae; phylum Streptophyta; class Magnoliopsida; order Zingiberales; family Zingiberaceae; genus Zingiber; species Zingiber officinale. The sequence continues at coordinate 17,068,499 of NC_055996.1, read as the reverse complement.
TACAGTACTTGGCTAGGCCGAGGCGTGGCCCCGGGACGGTAAAGTGAAAACGAGTGGCAGGAATGATGGCAAAGCTCGTCCAACTTGGCGATCCAGTGTTTTTGGTCGATAAACCGAAAGATAAAGCGACATCGACCAACGGTTAACTCAGCCGGACCCGTAAATGATATTCAATTACTTGATTCCCTCACTCCCAGCGAGGATAAGGAACCGCCGCTTCAGGGCTCCTCCTCCTCTCTCTCTCTCTCTCTCTCTCTCTCTCTGCTTTTCAAAACGAGAGCGGAAGGAAGGAAAAACAAGAAAGGAAAGCGGTCAAAAAAGGGACAGAGACGCTCGTTGTTGTGTTCGTCTTCCTCCTTCAGCCCCTGCTGCTGCTCCCGTGGCCACAATGCACTTCTTCACGCTTCTGCTGCTGTTTCCCTTACTTGTTTCCGCCACCCCGCCTCCGTCTCCGCCGCCGCCGCCTCTTACGCCGGCGGGGCGCAGCCGGGAAACCCAGGGGGAGATCGACGCGCTTACAGCGTTTAGGCTCGCGCTCCGTGACCCTCTCGGCGCGCTCGACGGCTGGGACGAGGCGTCTCTCTCCGCGCCTTGCGACTGGCGCGGCGTCGTGTGCGAGCCGAACGCCGCCCGCGTCGTCGAGCTCCGACTCCCTCGCCTTCGCCTCTCCGGCCTCATCTCTCCTCGGCTTGCTGACCTCCGGCTCCTGCAGCGTCTGAGCCTCCGGTCGAACCAGTTCTACGGGTCTATTCCGCCGGCATTGGCCTCTCTTGGCAACCTCCGCTCCCTCTTCCTCCAGTCCAATGCCCTCTCCGGTCCCATCCGCGCCTTCCCACTCTCCAACCTCTCCTCCCTCCAAGTCCTCAGCTTTGCCGGTAACCTCCTCATTGGCTCTGTGCCCGCCGCCTTTCCTCCGGGTATCCGCTACCTCGACCTCTCTTCTAATGCATTCGCCGGCCTTGTCCCGGCCAACCTCTCTTCCGCCACCACGCAGCTCCAGTTCCTCGACCTCTCCTACAACCGCCTCCGCGGAATCATCCCCGGAGACCTCGGCCGTCTCCCCGCGCTTTCTTTCCTCTACCTCGACGGCAACCTTCTCGAAGGCACCCTCCCGGCGGTGCTCGCCAACTGCTCCTCCCTCGTTCACCTAAGCATACAGGGAAACAACCTCCGGGGCATCGTACCTTCGGCCATCGCGGAGATGCCCAACCTTCAAGTGCTTGCTCTCGCTCGGAATCACCTCTCCGGCGCAGTGCCGGCCTCCATCTTCTACAATTCCACCCTCACTGGTAGCTCCTCCCTCCGGATCGTGCAGCTCGGCCTCAATGAGTTCACAGAACTGGCTATCCCGCCTACGGACCAGCGCCTCTCTGCTTCGCTACAAGTTCTGGAAATCAAGGAGAATAAGCTCGTCGGGCCATTCCCTGCGTGGCTTGCCAATGCCTCTGGGCTAACTGTCTTGGATCTCACAGGCAATGCTCTCACCGGCTCCCTTCCGCTGGGTATTGGAAGGCTTGCGTCGCTGCAGGAGCTCCGGTTGGGACGGAACTTAATGACCGGTCAACTTCCCAGGGAGATCGGCTTGTGTGGTGCAATACAAGTTCTTGATCTCGAGAAGAACAGGTTCTCGGGCCACATACCGGATTCTCTTGGGAGCCTCGGCCGCCTGAGGGATCTATACATGGGTGACAACTTCTTCTCCGGTCGGATTCCACTGAATCTGCTAAACCTCTCGAAACTGGAGACATTATCCCTCCATTCAAACCACATTTCCGGCATTCTCCCGCAGGAACTGACGCAGCTCACCAATCTCACTACGCTCGACCTCGCCGGCAATGGCATCTCTGGCGAGATTCTGTCCTCGATCGGGGAGCTCCTTGGCCTGCAGGTGGTAAATCTGAGCAAAAACTGCCTCTCTGGCGCCATTCCAGCGAGCATCGGTAGGCTTCTAAACCTTAGGTCTCTCGACCTCAGTGGTCAGAACCTTTCCGGCGATCTTCCTCCTGAGCTCTTCGGACTGCCCAGCCTTCAGGTGATATCGCTCGCAGATAATTCATTTTCTGGCCAAGTCCCCGAAGGTTTCAGCAGCCTATGGAGCTTGCAGGTTCTCAACCTCACAGGCAATGCTTTCTCTGGTACAATCCCGACGACCTACGGCTACCTCCAGTTGCTTAAAGTTCTGTCAGTCTCCTACAACAACATCACCGGCGAGATTCCAGCTGAGCTCGCCAACTGCTCCAATCTCACTGTTCTCCAGATTCGCTCCAACCATTTGTCCGGATCCATTCCGAAGGACCTTTCTCGTCTCTCCATACTCACGGAGCTCGACCTCGGTCAGAACAATCTCTCCGGCGATATCCCGCTGGAACTATCCAATTGCTCAGCATTGGTGAGCCTCAAATTGGACGGTAATCATCTCTCAGGCGACATTCCCGGCTCGATCTCGAATCTTTCCAAGCTCCAGGAGCTCGACCTCTCTGACAACGAGTTCTCTAACCTCCTTCCCTCATCTCTCGCCCGTATCTCCGGCTTGGTGTACTTTAATGTGTCGGATAATAACCTCAGCGGAGCGATCCCAGAGGTGCTCGGTGCCCGTTTCAGCGACCCGTCATTATTTGCTGGGAACCCAGAACTCTGCGGCCAGCCATTGGAGAAGTCGTGTCGGAGAAGCAAAAGGAGCTATCTCATCCTAGTGATCGGCCTCGCGGCGGCGGCGGCCTTCATTCTTGTCCTGCTGTGCTGCTGCTTTGCTTACACTCTGCTGCGGTGGCGGAGGCGCTTCTTAGATAGCCGGGCCGGGGTAAAGAAACGGAGCCCTGGGAGGGGCAGCGGATCGAGCCAAGAAAGCGGAGGAGAGACCAACGGCGGGCCGAAGCTGGTGATGTTCAACAACAGGAACACTTACGCCGATACCGTGGAGGCTACGCGTCAGTACGACGAAGAAAATGTCCTGAGTCGCGGTCGCCATGGACTGCTGTTCAAGGCGTGCTACAACGATGGTACTGTGCTGTCCATCCTGCGCCTGCCATCGACGTCCGCAGACGGCGCCATCGTGATTGAGGAGGCGGCGTTCCGCAAGGAGGCGGAGTCGCTGGGGAAGGTGAAGCACCGGAATCTTACCGTGCTTCGCGGTTACTACGCCGGACCCCCACCGGATGTTCGATTGCTAGTCTACGATTACATGCCGAACGGCAACCTAGCCACTCTGCTGCAGGAGGCGTCCCACCAGGACGGCCACGTTCTCAACTGGCCGATGCGCCATCTCATTGCCCTCGGCGTTGCCCGCGGTCTCGCCTTCCTCCACGCCTCCGGGGTAATCCACGGGGACGTCAAGCCGCAGAACATCCTCTTCGACGCCGATTTCGAGCCCCACCTCTCTGATTTCGGCCTGGAGCCGATCGTGGTGACTGCAGGAGCAGCCGCGGCTGCCGCAGCCGCATCCACGTCCGCGACGCCAGTGGGCTCCCTGGGCTACGTCGCCCCCGACGCCGCCGCGGCGGGACAGGCGACGCGAGAGGGGGACGTGTACAGCTTCGGCATCGTGCTGCTGGAGCTTCTGACGGGAAGACGGCCAGGGACCTTCGCGGGCGAAGAAGAGGAGGACATCGTGAAGTGGGTGAAGCGCCAGCTGCAGCGGGGCCAGGTGGCGGAGCTGCTCGAACCAGGTCTGCTGGAGCTGGACCCGGAGTCGTCGGAGTGGGAAGAGTTCCTTCTGGGCGTGAAGGTCGGCCTTCTCTGCACCGCCCCCGACCCGCTCGACCGGCCGTCGATGGCCGACATCGTCTTCATGCTCGAGGGCTGCCGCGTCGGCCCCGACCTCGCTTCCTCCGCCGACCCCACTTCCCAGCCTTCTCCCGCCTGACCGATTTTTTTTTTCCTTTTTCGTCATTTTTCTCAATTCTTGGTTTTTCTTTTTTTTTCCCCGCAAAATTAGTTGTTGGCGCGGTCAAATTGACTAGCACGTGCTTCGCACGCGTTCTCCCTCCCGCCATGTTCGAGGTCGTAGCCGTTGAGCCTGCGGGCTGCTACTGTCCATCGATTCCCTTCTATTTTAAATCCCGCCAAACGGCTGCCCTGTTTCGTGTCAGAACTCGTGCTCCGCTTCCTGTTCTTGTTCTGTTGATCTGACCCATTTGGCATCGGCCGCCATCCGACGGCTGACGCTAATCTGTCATTTCTCTGTCAATAATTTTATTTTATTTATTTATTTTAATATATTGATTGGCGGGGAGTTGGATGGATCTGACGCTTCCTCCTCTCTCCTTGATTTAAGGGTCTACGGCTCTATTTCCTATTTTAAATTGGGACGACGCGACTCCCCAGACGCCAGTGCCTGGCCGCTTCCGGGGCCTAGTGGCTCGTGGTTTGGAAAAAGCTGGTCCGGAAATTCGGCCGGCGAGCCAGGGCTGGCTCGGTCTGCAGCGTCGGTCGTCGAAACGACAAAAGCGGCGCAGGTGACCGTTTTATGTGGTCGACCACTTGTTTTTCGGCGCCAGACTGACCGATATTGGGCCGGGAAAAGTCAATTATGGGCCTCGGGAGACATTCGTGGGTGACTGCTCCACTATGGTTGGTTAACGGGCAAAAATGCCTTTTTCGTTTTTTTTTACTGATTTTAAAAAGTGTCCTCTACGCGTGTGTAATCTATTTTAAAAATTAATATTTTTATTTTTGGTAAAAGATGAAGCCATCAATTTAATGACCTCTCCTCGCCTCTCTAGTGTTTTAAATTTTGTCCTTCATTAACGAGTTGGAGGCTTGGGCGTGTCATTTAGCAGACAGGCAATTTAACATGTTGTGAACACACGAGTCTCCCTGGACCTTTTATTCGATGAGGTTCTTATCCTCGGCCAAAACTTTGGGATTTCTCTTTTGTCTGAAAACTGAAAAGAAACACTGTTCTCAAATCGACCAAATTTTATTTAATTGAGACGCAGAGAGCAACACACGTCTGATTTTATCAATCAATCACTTCATTAGTTTGACAGGTTCTAAGTAGGGTGGAGTAAAAATTTGATAAAATTAAATTAATCGTTTCAAATCAATTCAAATTTAAAAATTTTAATTTGATTTTTATTTTTTTATTTAATTTTAAATTTTATAATTCAGTTAAATAGAATAATCATATTAATTTAATTTTTATTTAAAAATATAATTAATTAAATAAAATCTTATTTCGTAAAATTAAAATTTTTAAAATTTTAATTAATTTAATAAAAATCAAATTAATTAATATTTTATCAACTCGATCTATCCAGTTCAATTCGAATCGATTCAATTTTAATTAAATGCTCAGTCCAATTCCAAAGCTACAACTGCAGCACCAGCACCGCAAAGGTACAGAGCGGGCACTGGTGCGAGCGCTACGAGACACAACACATGTGACACCAGCCAACAAACGAAAGCAGAGACGCACTGTTCTTATTTTAATGCCCTGTTTTCTCTCCGCCCATCCAATCACCAATAGCATTCCAAATCCAAATTGGCTTCGTATAATGACGATCTTGGACTACAAAATTTTTGCATCCTGGGATATTTGATTCTTCTGATGGATCTACAACTAAGCCACAATGGTATATCTCTTTGAAAATGGGAAAAAGAGATACAAAAATCATATGGATTATCATCTATTATCCACAGAACATGCTTATAAAGTTAGCTCAATCGGTTTGCCATGGTGGATGATCATCATTTCTAGTTTGAGGTGGTTCTGGTGTCCATCCAGGCTTCTCGTTCCAGTACATGTCATAATATATGTGACCAGGGCTGCGATTCTCCACACAACACCATAACCCCACGTACCGCTTCACGCGATTTCTGAATTTTGCTTCCCTTTCCTGAGCAAACTTGTAACATTATATTGCAAATAAAAATGAAAAGAAATGTTAAATCACGAGTGAAAATGTTTTTGTTAGCTTACAGTGCTACTGAACCCTTGGAAGGTGTCCTCCATGGATGAAAAGCGCAAAACTTTCACATCCTTGTATTGGGAGAATGTTTGTATATACTGCAAGAAAACCATTTAAATAAGCTTCTAACTCTCGCACAAAATTTTCAAAAGCTCTTGTAGTTCTTTGTTTTCCAAGTGGTTCAGTGAACAAAAAATTAGGGACTTGCCAGATGTTGCCGCCTGACTACAAGCAAATGAATAGTTTGCAAATGTCAACAACATGAAGATAGGGTCTTTAGAGCTTCTACTGAGCAAACATCGTTTTTTTAAATTTCCTTTACCCATATCAAGTAATTTCAAGGTAGAGATAAATGATACAGATAGCGTAATCCAAAACTAAAATGTGTGTAAACTAATTAAAGTTCATGGTGCCTGGTGCCGGACACATGTATCAAATTGAGAGATGTCATATGAATTGTTAAGTGAATTTGGTAGGGATTTAATTTTTGTTGATAATTAAATGTTGTAGCATTAATTATGTTACTGGTCATGTCTCTTAGAAAAGAGTCATCAATCTAGTGACTAGAGACATGTACATGCATTAGATGCAAGGGTCACTCTTGTATCTAGTTTGCATTCACAGCAAAAACAATGTAACATTACATCCTTTGTTTACTGGACATTTTACGGGAAATGATCCTTATGAAAAGGAACTAAAAAATTAAAGTAAAAAATCTGTACCATTTGTTCTGTGCTGTTCCTTGGAAATCGTATGAATCCATGGTTAGTTGATCTGTTTGAAATATCACATCCACTGGAATGAGGATCGCACATTTGAACATCAAGAACTGACTCCTTCACCTGAATTAATCAAGCGAAAAAAAATGTTCATTCAATTTGAAGAAAATATATGGCTACTTAAGAAATTCATAAATTGTAATTAACTTCTTATTGACAGATCTTGATAAATTAAACATTACATGTTTGGGCACTAAAGGATTCTGCAGGAACGAATACTCCCTGAAGTCTATTTGTGGACCAAATTCTGCTTCAGAAAGGTCATTGAGCATGACATTGATCTGCAGAGAGGAACACATACATTTGTCACTGAGTGAAAATTAGTAGAGGGTAAGAAAGGCATCAACAGTGTAGTCTTAATTTAAAAGATTAGGACTAAGCTACTGTGAATATCATTTTATGGAATTTTATAAAATCACTAATTTTATGTTTTTGAACTTAGGTCAGCCAAACTTTGGATTCAGTCGACCAAAATAACTTTTGCTAACTTGGGTTGACCTCGTCTATCTCAGGCAATTTTGATCAACCAAACGTAAAAGTGGCCGATCAAAACATAGTTATGTTTATGAAAAAAAATAGCCTATAAATACCTCAAACAAGTGGTCCATGGGGCAAAGAAAAGGTTGCCTGGTCAGTGTGCCTTCAAGAATTCCAGGATGTCCAAACCATATTCTGTCAAACCTGCACCATAATGGAGGCATTACCTAGACATAGACAAGGACTATAAGTTAGACTAATCTGTATAATTATGTTAAATTTAAGAGTTATAACAAATAATAATTAATCTTAATATAACAAAAAAAATCCCATCAATGCCTGCAATCCTCCATTACCTATATAAAAAAATAATATAATACAAATTCACAAAAAAAAAACCCTTGTATACTTACATTATTGCAAATTGGCCCTCAGCACTCCCTCTCAAGCTAGTTTCAATATCATAAAGCCCCATCTTGTTATAGATATACTGAATTTTGGGAAATCACACTAACTCGTCTTTGGAAATAAGAAAAATGAAATCTTTGCTATAGGAAAATGATAATCTAACTATTTGTTTTATGCCCTCATCAAAAACTAGATTGGAGGTAATGAGCATGACAACTTGATGACCCCAATACATGTTTATTGATTCATCAGGACCAAAACCTAAATTAATAACAGTTTAAATAAAACAAGCTCATATGTGGCAAAGATCATAACCTTGTGTTTTGCCTATCTAACCATTACAACTTGCTTATTTTTTGAGATCTCAGATTCTCTCCTAGAAGAACTCAGTAGCCTGATCTAGATCATCTATTGGCAGCGAGAAACTGCTTAATCTATATCAATGAATCTTGTTATTTGAAGGTGTCCTCAGCTACAATATAAACAAGCTTTGTTAGGGGACAATTGAGATTCCAAAGTATCCTGAAAACTGCCTTCCAAAGACCTTGACACAAAGTTAATAAATTGGCAAACTAATTTCACAGGAATGAGATGTCAGATCTACATATGAGATATTTGGATCAGATAATAGTTCACAGACCTAATATTATCTGATATTTGGCAAAAGTGTTAATAGGTTTGCTTAACACACCAGCATCAAGAATATATTTTTCTGCTGTACATAATGTCTTCTCCTGAATAACTTCAATACCTAGAAAAAATATCTTATCATCTAAATCTTTAGAATGAAAGTGCGCATAGAAATAGGCATGATTTAAAATCTAGTATCATGCCGAGTGACATTCAAAATCAATTACCAAAAAATCTAGGTATCAACTATGTTGCATTGGAAAATATCAATATTAAAAAATGAAACAAAATAAAATTTTAAAGTATAAAATGATGAAAGAATAAAAAAACATGAACATTACACTGAACTAAAAGCTAAGAATGCTTTAACTGATAGTAGTCAATGAGTACACTTTATAGTATCGCTTATCAGGTTAATAAAAGGAGAAAAAAATTATGTAGGTAAGTCTTTTATAACACGGGTTAAATTAACAGAAAAATTGAAAGGAAATCTACTTCAACAGCAGATACTTGCGTGTATATACGTGCAAAAGCTTTAGGTACAAATTCATTTCTATTGATGGTGTGAAACCTCACCAGTGTTCTATTCAATAAAGAGGCAACAGCAAATGCAGTCCTTATCAGCTTCATCTGAAATAATACAGAAGATTCACTGGCCTACTTGATCACTTTGAAACATCAAATAGACAAGAACCAACACTAATCATCATAATTTAGAATTGAGATTTTACCTGGTAATTCATGAGTGAGAAGTGAGAATGTAGGGTATGCGGACCATTCAGCAACAAAGTCTTAGGAAGACCTGGGTTAAATGATAAGAAACCTCCTGCAAAACCCAGGAAATCAAAGGATAATGAATGTAAACAAATAATGACTCACTCAAATCACTGCAGATATCCTATCAGTCTCATTGATGATAAAAAAACATTAAACTAACCAAAAAACTCCATCACACAGAGTAGCAGTCTCCCTTGATTGAGTTGGTATATTAATTTAAAGATACCAGACATTCAAGGTAAAATGGTGAAACTGCTGGGTCAGCCGAGTTACACATACCACGCAACTAAATGACCAAGATAACACCATGATTTCAGCGCTGCTTGATAGCAGTCGACACGGTCAAAACACACGGTTCCTCCACTGACATATACAAATACTATGTCACTCCTCTTTGTTATTGTTAGTTAAGACTAGCCATGTCACTTATTCAACTAGAAAATTTGATGATGATGTTGGATATATCAACCACAGTTAAAAACCCATTCCTTGCAGACTGAAATAGCTAAACCATCTTGTTCCACTAGCCAACTAGTATGTGGAGACACAATAACATAGGAGACATTTCCTATGCCAAGTAATATTTTGAGTTCAATAATTTATCGGAATGATATGTTTCAATCATTTCACCAAATCAGTATAAGATTTCAAATCATGAATGGCATTGTCTCCAGCTGTTTAAGCAAGTTATCTTCACACATGCCCTTTTTGTGAACGTCATTTTCTTCACCACAACTAGAATCTCATAGTTCATCAAGACACAAGGCTGATTCTTCTTTCCTATTAACACCACCAACTCATTGACAATGATGGAACAGCTCCTCCAAACTTATGAGCATCTCCAGATCCAACGAAATTCTCTTCCTCAGCTGCATTGAGACCCAGCAAGGCAATCTCCTTCTACTAGCTCTATCGAGGTTTCCTCACAGTGAGCATCCACTCCCCCAGCCATAGTTCTTTCTTTTTTGCATCCATAGTTCTTCTTACTTGGGTATCAGCACATCTAATTCCGACAAACGACAGATACCTTGGATCAGAAAAAACTTTAAACTTTGATATTGATGATATATAAGATGCATGACATTTCAGTATATTGACTGCCACAGTTATTGTTGCATTCCGCACAACATGATTCCAAAGTGTTTCAATTAATATCTATGTGAGATATTCAAATAGGCATACTTGACATGTGATAATAGCTTCCTCACTTCAGACTAACTGTAACCCACAACTGAAATAGATTTAAAAATTAATGAACAAATTAATACATAAACAAAAAAGAATATATTTGAATTAACTCCTGTAATCCATGTGGTATTATCTGTCTCAATTGCTAACTGGGACACTGATAGAGTCACTTCATCAGCAATGCAGAAGGATAAGAATTTTACATCAGTAGTCCGTCCAATTAGGATAACTTAGCATTTGGCATGTCCATAAGAAAAAAATCAACATTGATTTAACCAGCTGATGGCAAGCTAAAATTGAACCTTGTTAAAAGAAGATTTGTGTTAAAAAGTTGACACAAAAGTAAAAATAGTTACATTTGAAATATCAAGATATTTATCTCACATTTATACATTTACCTCACATTTATACATTTACCAACTAAAAAATAAGCATACACAAGAAAATTGGATACGATATGAAAATTTTTCCTTCTAAAAAGCATTAGCAGCATAGTTACTTTCAAATCCTTTAGAAATTAATTGTTTTCCAAAAGACTTGGTTGTGCACAACATGATTTTAGGTCGGCACTCAACTATCAGTGCACAAACACTTTTTAGTTGGTGCAGTAAAAATCAAAAACAAATGCTTAAGAACAGTTGAGATGGAACATCTAACATAGAATGAAGAAGAAGAATCTTGTTATACAGGAAAAAGGAATACCTGCAGAATCATAGTATGCAGGTTGGTCATAGAAAAGCATAGCCTCCCGCAATCTATGGCGCTTTCCTTCAGTACCAGCATACTGGAAGGTGGTGTGAACTGCATATGGCTCTAACCTAAGCTGCTGGTGAAGAGCCTACTAATACATTTGAAAGAATTGTTGCAGAGGAAAAGATGGTTATTATGTAAATTAGCAGTATAAGATATAATGCCAAATTTGAATAAGCAGCAATGAGTTACCTGGACAAAGTATGTGTGGCCACTGCAGAAAATACTGGCTGGTAGTATACCCAGCTTTAGGGACCCATCAAAAGCATATACCAGGCCGTTTGATCCTTCAACAGATGGACCTAAAACTTTGTGAACGAGATTATTAAAGCCGGCCTGGTCCCATATATTTTCATCATTTAAAAGCAAATCTTTCCAGTCCTTTGCTAGCTTTTTTGCAGGAACAGTAGGACGCCAATGGAAAATTCCAACATTATAGGCCCCAGTTACTACCAATGATAAGAGAGGTGACTTTTAGATAATTAATCCTGGAATTATAAAAGTTAAATTATGACTTAAAAATTGTGTTCACATCTTGTTCCATGCAATATAGTGTATTGCACAACAAATGAATGTCAATTGGTTGGGCTCACACAATTTTGACCTAAACCAGCACCCAAATTTCACTAACACAGAGCTGACACAATATCTAATAAACAATCAAAAAAATATTCAAAAGCACTTCAAAATCTGCTACATCCTGATTCAAGGGCAGCCATGTTGCAAGCAAACGCCAGTTTCACCAACCTCAACCCTAAACTGGGTTAAAGAAACCAACTAGGGTAATTACTTCTCTATCCACCCCAAATCTGACTACTGGTTAATGAAATCAGGTTAGAGAAGCAATTATGAACATGAATATCACCAAGAAAACCTGACCTCCTGCCATCTTATTACCGTGCACTTTGTGTTAGAGTGTATACTAAAAACCTAGCTTTTGGTATAAACATTTATCTAGGAATAAGAATCACATTGGTCAAATGTCTACATTTATGATAAATGAAGTTGTTCAATTAATTTATATTGTAGATAACATGGTGTGTGGTGTCACAGAAGATCATGTTATCAGTACCTTATAAATTATAAACAGTAGCTCACGACCATAATGGAAAAGAACAAACCATTGGAAGGTCGTAGTGTAATTAGGTATTAGTTTATCTTAACTATATAATTACACTAGTACACTGAGAGTGTATTGAGTAGGACCATTAGAGGTCGTTTCTTTTATACTGACTTTATAAAGAAACAAAGACCTCAGTTATTATGGAAGTGTGTGCTCTTAATCCTAATATAATAACAAGCACATATATTTGATATTTATTTCTTTAATTTATCAATGAGTGAGATTTAGTTCGATGAATCAATAAGCCCGATAAGTTAGGAAATGATATCACTTATAGTGTGTGTTGTTGATTATAGAAGGAAACTGTGTCCTAGTGATCTAGGTTGAGAATGTCCCCAAGAGGAGCTCATAAGGATTGTCATGTTAAACCCTGCAGGTGGACTTAGTCCGACATGACGATGAAGTTGAGTGGTACTACTCTTAGAGCTAGATATTAATTAAGTGAGTTGTCAGTAACTTACTTAATTAGTGGACATTTGTTATCTTAAACATAAGGAGACTAACACACTCATAATAAGAAGGAGCCCAAAATGTAATTTGGGATTGGTGCGGTAGTTCAATAATAGTTCTTTAGTGGAATGAATTATTATTGATGAAATTAAGTTGTGTGTTCGGGGCGAACACGGGATGCTTAATTTCATCGGGAGACCAAAACCAATTCCTCCTCTCATCCCTATCGTAGCCTCTAGTATATGGAGATTTATACCCACCGCATACCACCTTCTTACCATCCAGGGCCGGCTAAGCTAGCTTGGAACCCAAGCTAGGCCCGACCAAGATTAGGTGGTCGGCCAAAGCTTGGGTCCCAAGCTTGGGTGGCCACTAGAATATTAAAAGGATTTTATTAAAATTATTTCTTATGTGGATATCATGATTTTAAAGAGAGTTTAAAAATTAAAATTTCCTTTATAACTTTCTACAAAAGATTAAGAGAAGAGATTAATCTCTTTCCTTATTTGTAGTTTAAAAGGATGGTTTTAATTTTGTAAAAACTTTCCTTATTTGTAAATCATCTATATGTTTAAAGAGAGTTTAAAATTAAATCTTTCCTTATTTGTTGATTAAAGGAGGATTTTAAATTTTAAGAAAACTTTAATTTTAATCATGTTCATGATTTAAAGAGAGTTTAAAATTAAATATTCTCTTTTATAAGTTTCTAAAGATTAAGAAAAGATTTGATATCTTTCCTTATTCAGATTAAAAGAGATTTTAATTTTAGAGATAACTTTTTTATCCACGTGTTTAAAAGAAATATTTTAATTTATAAAATTTTCTTTTATTAACCACCATGAAGGGAAAAATTATTTGAGAATTTTTATTAATTTGAAGCAATTAGGAAGTTTTAATTCTTGTGTGAATTAAAATTTCCTTGATTAAAGGGATTAAGGTGGTCGGCCATTAACATGATGAAAAGAAAATTATTTTAATTAAATAAATTTTCCTTTTCAACGGCAAAAGAATTAAGGAAGTTTTTATTAAATTTTCCTTATTCGCCAAGACCAAGGATTATAAAAGAGGGGTAGAGGAGACTTCATTGTGTACATCTCTATTCTTCTCCTTGGGTATGGTCGGCCCTTTTCTTTTCTCTCCTCTCCTTTGTGTGGCGAAACTCTCTCACGGTGGAGATAGCTTTGGTGGCCGGATCAAGAAGGAGAAGGAGAGAAAAGAAGTCTCTTTCTAGCATCCCTTGGAGAGCGTGGTGGTGGTGGCGAACCTCTTCATCCTGGAAGAAGTTTGATGGCGAAACTTACAAGGAAGAAGAAGGTGCTTGGTGGTTCTCATCTTGGAAGATCGTTACACAACGTCCGAGATTAGAGAATATGGTAGAAGATCAAGAGGTTTTTCTAAAGGTATAACTAGTATTTTCTTTCCGCATCATACTAGTTATTTTGGAAATAATACTAAATACAAGAGGCATACGATTCTAGTATTTCAATTTGTTTTCGATATAGTGTTCTTTTGTTTTTCTTTCCTTGTGATTTGATTGTTCTTTTCGGTTAACCTAAAGTTATTTTAGGAAATTAAATATTAGCTTTCCATAAAGGTTTTGTCTAGTCGGTGGTGGTTGCTCCCATATCCAAGAAGGTCACGTGCCTCGCCACATCAGTACATGAATTAATATTTAATGGAATTAATAACTTAAGGTGATTTGGTCGAACGTGTTAAGTTCCGCAGGAGATCCAAGTCTAAACCTAAAAGAACAAATAGATTAAGTTTTGGATCAAACGTGTTAAGTTCAAGCGATCCAAAATTTAATTTAAAAGAACACATGGTAGCTAGGAAAGGTTCGGACCTTTGACAAAATTTTTGTGGGAACCTCTAGGTTTTCCGAGTAGAACCAACAATTGGTATCGAGCTAGGTATTCCCTCCGTGTATTTGGTATTAGTTTAATTATGCATATGCCATACATAATTTAGGCAGGTTAATAGTAGGATGTCCTAACTTTGTGGATGCAAGATCCAACTATTATGGCTTATAGTTATTATGTGTGATTGGACCCGACATGCCGAGGGCATTTTATTGTGTGTATGATTGTATTATAAAATATAGAGCTGTATTTAGTTTTATTAGATTTTATTTTTGATCTAGATACGTATATTCCTTCGAGGAATATAGGATCGAAAATGTAAAATTCTATTTATGTCGTGGATCAGGCGTGGAACCTTTGAGGACCAGAGGCAAGGAACAAGGAGCAAGATGGATCGACAACTAGACCCGGTAGCGGTGGACATGGGATGACAACACACGGAGGACAACCAGAGATAAAAGTCATAATAGTTGAAAATTAGATTTTCTATTTATTGCTTTTATCTGTGTGTGCATGTTGGTTTACATATTTAGTAGGCTAGCGTAGTTAAAATTCCTCATTTATAAATAACTAAGTGGGAGAGGATTTTAAGTAAATCCCATGGTCTCCATTATCTTGGTTTGTAAGTGATGCAAACAAGCTTTGGCTCGAGTGCCTTCCTCCATAACGAGCTTGTTTATGGATCACTAGAATAGACATTTTGGATGACTATGGAAGTTAATTAAGAGCGTGTGATCTTCCCCAACCAAGGGGCATAATCTTATTAATGGACTTAAGGTCAAGTAATGGTATACACTTATTTAATAGTATCCTCCCAACCGAGTCACTACTATCACTTGCACCAAAGGAAACCAACTATCGATTTAAAACTAGATTGGCAACATAATAAAATTAATAAAACCCTCTTACAAATGTTCAATTTACGTCCACACTAACGCGGCATACAAGATTCATGATGTTTGAGGTAATTTTATTCAAAAGTTATATCGACAAGATAGTCAACGGTAAAACCCTCCTCTTACAAATGATGAATTTGTATACGTCCACACTAACATGCAAAATTCACGGTGTTTGAGGTGTTGGTGAATTTAAATAATATTGTTTGAGGAATCAATGTTATTTTAAATTAAAGTTTTGACCAAATATTTGATCAAAGACAGATCAACTATTAATTTTATTCGTCATAAAGTAAAGTTGACGAGATAATAAAATTAATGAATAAAATCTCTCTTCGATTTTGTATACACAAAATTCATGGAGATGTTAAGTTGATCTTGACCAAATATTTTGTGATTCTTAGGATGTTTTCAATCCCAGTAGTCATACTATAGAAAAGACTTAAGAGTCCCAATTGTAATGATTGGAAATAGGACTTGGACATTAAGGTGGTATGCCTTTAGAACTAAGAACAATTTAGTGTATTTAATTCATTAGTGAAACACGTCTAGTGGTGTTATCTACCGGAACCCGGAGTGTAGATACAAGATGCCATTAATCATGTCTGCGATTCATTGTAGGGTTCCAGGAAACCCGACAACTAAATGAAAGGTAAATCATCGTCCACATGGGCACTACTGTAAAAGTGGTAGCTGCAATGGGAGATGTTTATCCTTCGATAAGAATAAAATATGAATTTTAAGTAATTATCTTTACGTACCAAGTTTAGAAATAACTCGATTTCAGTTTCTAAACTATTATAGATATTATTTCTATTTTGAACAAAGTTGTTATCAAGAAAAATAGGAAGTTATCTATTCGGTATGATGGTTGACAATTTATAATCCAATAACTCCCACGATGCAACAAATGGAAATTAGTAACATCTTCTAATTTTAAGAGAAAGCAACCTTGAAATGAACCAATTATATCTTCGCATCTAAAGCTAGGTTATACTTGAGTAGGATTTATTGGTAGTCGATGAACTTTTGGGTTCATTGGTAGTGGAAATCTTTCCAACTGCGAGTCTTACTTGGAAGGAAAATAACCAAGAAGCTTTTAAGTCCAAGGGGTATGGAGTCAAAGATATGTTGAAATCGGTTCATTCGATTTGTGTGATCCTATGACTATCCGACAAGAGGTAGTATTGAATATTTTTTCTTTTATTGATAACTATTCAAGATACAAATAAATTTACTTAATGTACCGTAAGACTAAGTACTTGATTAGTTCAAAGAGTACAAGGTTGATGGAGAAATGTTAAAGTAAAAGTCACTATGGTAAGATCGTAGTGGCAGTACCTCTTGGGAGAATTTAGAGTCACTTATCAAAAGTAGGATTCAATCCCAACTAATCGCACCTGGTACACCCCAACAGAATGGTGTAGAAAAGGAAGGTATAGGACTCTTATGGAAATAAGTAGATTGATGAGTTATTTAGAATATTACCAAAATCATTTTAAGGATATATTCGAAACCAGTGAATATAAGACCTTCCAAAGACGTAACTCTACTCATAAAGAATCATTGAATAGGCGTAGTTTATTTCAAGCATATTCGATTCTAGATAATCCAAACATATACGCAAGAGACAATGATAAGTTGGACAGAATTCACTTGTTTGTGGGTTATCCTAGAAATGAAAGTAGATTTATAGTCTTAAATCGAAGGTCATGATAGCATCAACGACCGCTTTTTTAAAAAGGACTATGAATAAACTATGTGCCCATAAGAAAATTTGTTCTTAAGGAAATAATAAAAGATATGTCTAATCTAGTACCAATTATACAAGATGAGATCACAAGAAACTGCAACACGATCACAAATGATACACAATTACGTAAAGTGCCTTGTTGTAGTGGGAGGTTGTTAGCAACCTAAATAGTTCATGTTTGGGAGAATTTTTGGACTCGATCCCTGAGGACGTAGAACACGATCTCCGATATATAACGAAGCACTCCAAGATAAAGACGCAACGTCTTGGCAAAGTAATGAATAATGAATTAAAATATATGTATTCTAATAAAATCGGAAGCTTGTAGAATCACCAAATGGTGTAAAAGCCGTTGGGTGTAAAAGGTCTATAATAGGGAAAGAGGTAGATGGGAAGGTAGTAACTTTCAAAGCGAGGCTGATGAAAAGGAAACTTTTTCACCGGTAGCCACGCTTAAGTCTATCCGGATTCTTTTATCTATTCGGCAAGTGGATGTCAAGACAAAGATTCCTTAATGGAAGTCTTCAAGAAAGCATCCATATAAAGCAACCGAAGGGTTCATCGAAGGACCAAGAGTATGCAGCTCATCGCCCATGGATGAGGCAAAGCTTCAGTCTTGTAACATCCGGTTTATCAAAGTCTATGGATTTAGTAACCGGATAAGTCTTGTATACAAAAGGTGTGATGGGAGCGTGGTGGTATTTCTTGTACTATACGTATATGATTTTGGTAGTTGGAAACAATATCAAAATGTTGTCGTAAGGGTATGGTTGTCCAAATAATTCGATATAAAGGACTTGGGAGAATGTATATATTCTTGAGATCAGTAATAAGTGATCGCAAGAAAAGAATATTTTACTTATCCCAAGCTTCATATCGAAAAAATCCTCGTTTTGCCACGAAAATTCCAAGAAAGGTTTCTTAACTTTTCGGGATGGAGTAACTTTATCTAAAGATATGCCTCAGACATCAAAGGAGATAAAGGAAATAAAGGCGGTTCTTTATGCTTCGGCTGTTGGTAGCCTAATGAAATCTGTTTTGCCAAGGCATAGTTAGCAGATATCAAAGTAACCTGACAATGGATTGCAGAAAGCGTATATCAAGTACCCAGAGGCACTAGAGAATATACTAGCTACAAGGCGCTTAATTGGTCCTGGGTCGTATGGATTTCGACTTCCAACCGGATAGGACAATAATAAGTCAACCTCGGGTTTTTGTGTTTACTTTAGAGGTAAAGTCATAACTATGGAAGAGTGATAAGCATGTGTTTTTCCGACTCCACCATGAAGTTTAGTATACGGCAAGCCTCGAGGTAGCCATAAAAGTCGAACGACTAACGACCTCAAGATAGACTTAGATATGATTCTGGTTCAAAGATTATTACAATTTATTGTAATAATATTGGTGCAAACTCAAGAAACCATAAGTCTATAAAGGCAAGTAAACACAAGAGCGCAAGTACCACCCAATACGAGAAATCGATAAACGAGGAGAAGTTGTTCTCGCCAAGATCAGAGGATGACCTATAGATCTTTTCACTCAAGGTCCTTAAGGCGAGAGCTTTTGATGGACGAAGGGTTGGGAATCGGATGTATGGCAGAATATGCTAATTAGTCTTTTAGTATAAGTGGGAGATTGTTAGAGTGTATACTAAAACCTAGCTTTTGTATAAACATTTATCTAGAATAAGAATCACATGGTCAAATGTCTACATTTATGATAAATGAAGTTGTTCAATTAATTTATATCAGATAACGTGGTGTCACACATGTAAGATCACGTTATCGCACTTTATAAATTATAAATGATTTCACCACCATAACGGAAAGAACAAACCATTGGAAGGTCGAGTGTAATTAGGTATTAGTTTATCTTAACTATATAATTACACTAAGAGTGTATTGAGTAGAGTCATTTGAGGTCGTTCTTTTATACTTGACTTTATAAAGAAACAAAGACCTCGCTTATTATGGAAGTGTGCTTTAATCCTAATATAATAACAAGCATATATTTGATATTTATTTCTTTAATTTATCAACGAGTGAGATTTAGTTCGATGAATCAATAAGCCCGATAAGTTAGAAACGATATCACTTATAGTGTGTTGTTGATTATAGAAGGAAACCGTGTCCTAGTGATAGGTTGAGAATGTCCCAAGAGGAGCTCATAAGGATTGGTTTGCAGGAGTCCGACATAACGATGAAGTTGAGTGGTACTACTCTTAGAGCTAGATATTAATTAAGTGAGTTGTCAGTTACTTAATTAACATTCGTTATCTTAAACATAAGGAGACTAACACACTCATAATAAGAAGGAGCCCAAATGTAATTGGGATCGTGCGATAGTTCAATAATAGTTCTTTAGTGGAATGAATTATTATGATGAAATTAAGTTGTGTTCGGGGCGAACACGGATTTTTTCAGGAGACCAAAACCAATTCCTCCTCTCATCCCTATCGTAGCCTCTAGTATATAGAGATTTATACCCACCGATACCCACCTTCTTACCCATCCAAGGGTTGACCAAGCTAGCTTGGAACCCAAGTGGATGAGCCAAGTTGGAGGTGGGCCAAAGCTTGGGTCCCAAGCTTGGGTGGCCTACCACTAGAATATTAAAAGGATTTTATTAAAATTATTTCTTATGTGGATATCATGATTTTAAAGAGAGTTTAAAAATTAAAATTTCCTTTTATAACTTTCTACAAAAGATTAAGAGAAGAGATTAATCTCTTTCCTTATTTGTAGTTTAAAAGGATGGTTTTAATTTTCGTAAAACTTTCCTTATCATTTATCATCTATATGTTTAAAGAGAGTTTAAAATTAAATCTTTCCTTATTTGTTGATTAAAGGAGGATTTTAAATTTTAAGAAAACTTTAATTTTAATCATGTTCATGATTTAAAGAGAGTTTAAAATTAAATATTCTCTTTTATAAGTTTCTATAAAAGATTAAGAAAAGATTTGATATCTTTCCTTATTCAGATTAAAAGAGATTTTAATTTTAGAGATAACTTTTTTTATCCACGTGTTTAAAAGAAATATTTTAATTTATAAAATTTTCTTTTATTAACCACCGTGAAGGGAAAAATTATTTGAGAATTTTTTTATAAATTGGAAGCAATTAGGAAGTTTTAATTTTGTGTGAATTAAAATTTCGATTAAAGGGATTAAGGTGGCCGGCCATTAACATGATGAAAAGAAAATTATTTTAATTAAATAAATTTTCCTTTTCAACGGCAAAAGAATTAAGGAAGTTTTATTAAATTTTCCTTATTCGCAAGACCAAGGATTATAAAAGAGGGGTGAGGAGACTTCACATGCCTCTCATTATTTTTCTCCTCTTCTTCTTCGGTACGGCCCTTTTCTTTCTCTCCTCTCCTTCAAACTCTCTCGGTGGAGATAGCTTTGGTGGACCAAGAAGGAGAAGAAGGAGAGAAAAGAAGTCTCTTTTCTAGCATCCCTTGGAGCATGGTGGTGGTGGCCGAACCTCTTCATCCTAGAAGAAGTTTTGATGGCCGAAACTTACAAGGAAGAAGAAGGTGCTTGGTGGTTCTCATCTTGGAAGATCGTTGCCCACACAACGTCCGAGATTAGAAGAGGAATACGGTAGAAGATCAAGAGGTTTTTCTAAAAGGTATAACTAGTATTTTTCTTTCCGCATCATACTAGTTATTTTTGGAAATAATACTAAATACAAGAGGCATACGATTCTAGTATTTCGAATTTGTTTTCGATATAGTGTTCTTTTGTTTTTCTTTTCCTTGTGATTTGATTGTTCTTTTCGGTTAACCTAAAGTTATTTTAGGAAATTAAATATTAGCTTTCCATAAAAGGTTTTGTCTAGTCGGTGGTGGTTGCTCCCATATCCAAGAAGGTCATGTACCTCGCCACGTCAGTACTGGGAACCAATTATGGAAATTAATATTTAATGGAATTAATAACTTAAGGTGATTTGGGTCGAACGTGTTAAGTTCCGCAGGAGATCCAAGTCTAAACCTAAAAGAACAAATAGATTAAGTTTTGGATCAAACGTGTTAAGTTCCGCAGGCGATCCAAAATTTAATTTAAAAGAACACATGGTAGCTAGGAAAAGGTTCAGACCTTTGTACAAAATTTTTGTACAGTGGAACCTCTAGGTTTTCCGAGTAGCAACCAACACTTTGCATGACACCACAATAAATGCTGGTTTTATTATCCAATCACAATGTGGTGCCAAGTCCTTGTATATATCAGATCGGACTTTTTATGGTTACTATAAAGTTCTCTTGTTAGAATTTGACATCAGAATGACCGTTTAAAATCGTAAGAGGACCTTTCTCATGAACATCTAGAGAACAAATACAACATATTTTTTAAAACACATTTTCACAACTGCAATAAGTTCCCACTAGACTAATGCAATTGTGAAATGGTGGTCATATATTCATTTTCTCATATATATTATATATATATATATATTAAAAAAACTATCAAATTGTGTCTAGCATATGTTGATTTTGCTACTGGGATCATAAACTTTAAATGCAGATGGGCCACGACTAAGGAAACCTAGTCAAACTTCAAATAGCATTTATGTGTACCAAGAATAGTAATAAATGAACAGACTTAAAGAATAAATTAAATAATAAATAACGAGGGCATAAGTTGATCTAGGTAATGCCCAATAGGTACAATGGCTTTCTTTTCAACTGAACACTCTATTCAGCTTGTTAGAAGTTTGTTTTAATATGACCTTCTAAAAGTTAAGATTTTCATCTTAAATAGCAGTAGCCTTGAATTTTATTGCTTAATTAACCTATTCAATGTTAGTTGGGCATAATCATTTTACAAGTTAGATTTTCATTATAAATAGCAGTTGTTTATATATTTATATACATATAAAGTGAAGAAAAATATTATAGCACCAGACATAAATATAATTGTGCCCCCACCAACCTAGAATCTTATCTTTGCCACTGTATAGCATCTCATTTGTTGTCAAAGCAAGGTTTTGTCCAAGACGGTACAATTAGAATTTGGTTTGATATTAGAAGAACATACCTTCCTGCCAGACTTCCAAACTATCATCGGTGACTGTTGGTACAATCTGATCACTTGATGTTAAGATATCAGCTTCAGGAAAACGAGCAATATATGGAAGTGGATTCTGTTCCATGAAGAACGAAAATACTACAATGTTTATAATAGGAGAAGAAAACCAAAAAAAATATGCCTTCAATGAACAACAACCACAAATTTAAAATGTTTCTTATCAACAGAGACAAAAGAGAAATTATGTTCCAACTTCCAAGAATATGTCATGATTGGTACAAGGGAAGAATAGGGGCAGTACCTAAGATTTGTATAAGAAGCCATACGAAATTCAATATGAGCAATATAGAACATAATGAGATTAATACAAAATTGAGATTACAATTGGAGGTACAGATTAATATAAAAATGGCACAACCAGTATATAAGCATAAAACTGTGTGTAACATCATGAGATTACTATCTCATGATAAAATTGATTAAATATACATTTCACTAAATTAGGTTGTATTCTAGTGGAAAGGAGAGGAGAGAAGAGCACAGTTTTCAGGTGCCTCTCCTTCATTTACCTCGGCAAAAATCCAGGAAGAAGAAGCTTCTGCAGTATTCCGCAAATCTTATACCAATTTCCTAACTACATTTAAATTTCTAGCTCTATTGCCACATTTGTACAAAAGATCAAAAGGGAAGGTTACTATGTTTTCAGCTAAAGTAAGATAGACCAGACTCTTTTTTATCTTTTAGAGCGACTACTGGCCACATTCTGGTGATGTAATTCGTCTAATGTATTGGTTATGTCACTCAAACTTGTGTGCAAATTTCCAACAAGAGTGAACATTCAAGTGTCTTTGACAGCTATTTCTAAAAGATCTTACACATTGTGGCAATAGGGATATTGAACATCTGGCACGTATCATTGGGGTAGATGAAGAGTTCAAGTATTGATCCGTTATTAACTTATTCTAGTTTCATAATTCTGCAAGCATGCTACATCCAAACCCTAGCAAATAAAAAATTACAAATGGT
This sequence comes from Zingiber officinale, assembly GCF_018446385.1. Classification (NCBI taxonomy): domain Eukaryota; kingdom Viridiplantae; phylum Streptophyta; class Magnoliopsida; order Zingiberales; family Zingiberaceae; genus Zingiber; species Zingiber officinale. The sequence continues at coordinate 17,045,445 of NC_055996.1, read as the reverse complement.
AAAACAGATACCTTTAACCAAACCATATCTGTATCGCACATTAGTATCTCATAGCCAAAAGGTAGGAGAGCATTTATCAACAACACTTTTTCCCTTCCCATTTTATGGAATGTAGGGGAACCCCAGCCAACATCAATTGTTGCCATTTTACTACCCATGTCAAAGACAGGAATGCCTTTCCAATAAAGAGATTCCAGTAGTTTGATGTCCATAGCACCTGTTCCGAAAAGACAAAGTCAATTATTATAAAATTATTCTCAAAAACATACTAGAAATTTTATAAGGTAGCTAACTCACCAACAAGAAGGTTACTGATATCTAGATCTGTTAAGTGTTTGACCCAATTCACGATAAAATCCATGAATGCATGATTTCCAAATGTCACAATAATAATGTTATCTTTTGCACGATGCTTCACCATATCCTTAGTTAGCTGAAACAACTTCATGTCCGGCATTTTAGTATCAAGTGGCAGATCCCAGATAGCTCTTGTGAACATGCTAGGAGGCTCAATTCGTTGCTTTGGCGTTCTAGTAACTGTAAGATTAAGATCTATCCAAGACATTAACATAAAAAAAAACTGTAAAATCTCATGAACGACATATGAAGTCAAAAAGTTTTTTGGTACTGCAGAACACAACAGCACAGGTTCTATCTCATTCAGTTAAAAAATTAAACCGTTATAAACTTATAAATAACAAGAAATATAAGTGATTTTACAAACTACCTGGCGGAGGAGAAAGAGGAGGAAGGGATGAGAGTGGCGCAGACGACGCAGAAGGAAAGAGCCAGGTGCCGGAGAAGTAGAACGGCTTTCCGTTCCCCCCATCGCCGGAGAGGGAGGAGAGTATGACCAGGGCAGAGAAGACGATTCCGGCAACGACGGCGGTGTAGATTGCTAAGAAGATGGGCTTGCCCTCGGGGAGCGAATTGCACGGCGCCATGGGGATGAGGGCAGGAAGATCTCGCAGGCCCTAGTTGCTAATCTCCTTCGCCAGCCGACTTTCATGGCATTGCTTCCACGCCCCGCTTGCGAACCTGATTGCGACGATCACACCCACAGCAATCGACCATGGCTTGACCTTTCAGTGTGCCCAGCTGAAGATCGAGAACATGGAACCAACCGTAAAATATACGATAAATTACTAAACTTATCATCCTCTTTTAATTCATTGTATATCTTTTGACCAAAAATAAATAAATAATACATTTTAATTTGTTAAAGTAATCAGACAGTGCATAAGTATATAAATTATTCTATAGCCAGTTTTAATTAAATTATTATTTTTATTAATATTTATTTATTTGCTGAACAGCGACTTGCTTTAGATGTACAAAATTTATAATATTTTAATTTTTAATTGTCAGGTCATGCGAAAGGAAGTGATTATATGGTTAACTTATATAACTAGGGTTGGAAGGAATTTATCGAAAATTGATTTCTATCTTATTATACGCAGAGGCAATGCACAGATATTTGAAAATTTATGAAAGGCGCATATAGATTTAGAAATTTCATAAATCACGCATACATCTAGACTATTTAAATTTTGATAAATTACCACTGCATAGCTTTTGACCTAACATAAAATAAATAATACATTTTAATATATTAAAGCAATCGGACGGTGGAAACTATAAGTATGTAAATTATTCTATAGCCAGTTTTAATTAAAATATTATTTTTATTACTATTTATTTGTTTACTGAGCAATGAGTTGCATTAGAGGTTAGAGGTACAAAATTTATAATTTTTGTTATTTTAAAACATGCATACGTTATAATAATTATTTAGTCAATGCAAAACTATTTGATTGTAGCAATGCAGGACTATTCGATAGCAACATAAAACGATTACGATCAACTCAAGCATTTTTTACGATTCATTCTTAGATTATGTAAAAAAAATAAATTATAAAATCAATTTATAATCGAGCATTAAGTGATTTGAAAATAGTAAGAATTTTGTTCTGAAGATATGCGTACCACCAGGAATTAATCTCTGTCTCATTATAATAAATCGGTCATCCTCTATTCAATTGGGAACAATGCATAATTATTTGTGAATTAATGAAAGTTGTATGTAGATTTAAAAAATTCCTAAATCACATATCATATTTTGAGAATAACCAAAAGGCATACAAACTTGAGTGGTCTTCCCGTTCTATTCCTCCCGCCAACATTAGATTTTCATATATCAATTTTCCATGCATCTAAGTTACATTTGAAACGTTTAAATTTTAAAATAATTTTGATGGTTTGAATGTATACAACATTAACGTCTTTCTCTCTCTCTCTACTCATGGAAAGCAAATCTCTTTATTCCTTCCTCTCACATGTCGATTTATACCACTCAGATTTATTTTTTAAAATTTATCTACTAAAATCAAAATCAAAATTTGACATCAAATCTAACTTCTCCAAACTCTACTTTTTTATGTGGTTGTAAATTTATAGAAATTTAAATAGTCTAGATTCATCAACGGACTTTGATCAAAATTCACTAATCGAATTAGAGAAATTTGATTGCATTCATTCCAAGTTTTGTGTGTTTCTGAAGTGTCTAGGAGTCCAAATGTGCACTTCTTTTCCTATGTTTCAGCTTCCCTAGAAGTACCAAGGAGAAAAAAAAGTCTTCAATTAGAACACTTGGGGAGACCAGACCCAAGCATTCTAATTGAAAATTAACACAATACTGGAGCACCTCTGAGCCACCCACAATAAGTAATGAAGGACACCTTTAGACTCTTTATAATCGCAGAAACTCACAGGACCTAAAGTGGATACAACCCAGAAACTCACAGGACCTAAAGTGGATACAACCTGAGCTCTTTAGGTTGATCAGTAAGTTTTAATTAAAACACATTGATAGATTTAGATTATTTGAATTTTTGTAAACTTGCACCCATCCTGTAGGATTGAGTGAGAGGAAGGTAGATATGATGTTACTGTTGGGATCTAGCGCGCCAAAGATGCGAAAACACAACGGAAAAATACTAGATCCTCTATCCAGCAGATCCATGCGAAGGGAAGAAACTGTTTGTATTCATAATCTATACTAAGCTACATGATAGGATTATACCTTTGTTGCGTGCCCTTCGCAATCCCGACAGCAACCTTTCTTTAGATGCAGATCTCAGCGCGTTCAAGCGTCCGCGCCTCTACGGTATCCACACGAACAAGCCTTGTCTTCGCTTGTCTCACAAACACAATAAGACGGAGAAGAAATCACAAGGTTGTACTAGCAACCACAATGGTGATTTCGGCCAAGAAAGGGAAGGAGGAAGAAGAAGAATGTCAAGGGTCTCAACACTTGTTCCTTTAACTCAAATTATCATCCAAATGATATTTATAACCATCCCATGGTATACCAAGAGTCTCCACCCTTTCATCTTCTAATCTAATGGTTCAAAATCAACCATTCAATCCAATGGTTCAATTTTGACCATTCAACTTCCTTGGTGAACTCAAGTTCACCCAATGAGTCCAACCCATTGATTCTCAAGCAACTCGACTCAATCCAACAATTGGATCCCTTTGAGTCTAACTCAATGAGTCAAATTCGGATTACACTTAATCCATTGATTCATAACATGAACTCATCTCCATATCAACTTGTTCTTTGCGTGTGACCCTATAGACTCTCGTAACGTTGGCAATGTACCCAAATCAACATTTCCGATACATAAACAATGAGTGACATTTAGCAAGGCATCATTGCTACCCAAGTGACGAGAAAATCGAGATCCGACCTAACCTGTCCGTGGATATCATCATGTATGACTTGGTCCCTCTATCCTTAATATCTAGATTGATCAATGAGGCATAGACCGTGTCATTCTCTTATCAATCTTTGTGTTTCTTGATCTCCAAGTAGACACACTTATCAAATAAGCTCAATATCTCATATTGACTTATTTACGCATGGTCATGCTTTTTTGTGTCCTACTAATCAAGGGGCCCACAGATATCGCTTCTGTCATATGAAAGGGATAGATCCCATCTACATCACTCACATCCCTCCGTATAATTCATTGCATACCCAGTGATCGACTTTATAGTCCACCCTGTTACGGGTGGCGTTTGACGATACCAAAATATACAACTCCTTATGTAGGAAATCGTAGTGACTTCAGGTATAAGAACTATTCATACCAATAGTCACATGAGAATGTTTATGACACTCATACGACGATCCATGAAACATTCTCATGGCGGGTCATTCAACATATATTCTCTAATATATACTCATGTACCAACCTGATATCTCATATCCATGACTTGTGAGATCAAGTCATCCATTGACCTACATGCTAGTCTTAATGCATTAATATTGTCCTTGTATATTAATGCTCGACTAGGAATAGTTAAGAGTAGTGTTCTCTACAATATCTCACTATCAATTCAATCAATTGATATACTGTAGATAAGAACCTACTACCCTTGGACATTATTATATTTATTCAATCGGCACTGAACTGCAATAAATATAATAACCAACTTTTGCCTTTTATTAATAATGATATATGATACAATATGAGCTCTTTACAATCATCTCATAATTGGTACTAGGGCCAATACTAACAGTTACACTTTAGCTCTGATCAAGGAACACTATGGGTCTGGTGTGGAGAGATTAGACCCAACTTGATCTTGATCCTTCCATATAAGCACAACATGGTCTTGGTCTCTAGGAGCAGACCGGGACTAAGTTGGGCTTGGCATCCAAGCACCAGACCCATAGTGTTTCTTAATCAAAACAAAGATTTTATACTATATCTACCTTCCTATCACTCAACTCTATCCGACTAGTGCAAGTTTACAGAAATCCAAATAACTTAGGTCCATCAGTGAGTTTCGGTCAAAGCCCACCAATCGACCTAGAAAGCTCATATTGCACTCATTTTAGGTCTTGTGGATTTCTAAGGTCGCAAGAAGTCCAAAAGGTATCCTCCATTACTTATTTTGAGCTCCTTAGAGTGTTGGTTGCTACTCGGAAAACCTATAGGTTCCACTGTACAAAAATTTTGTACAAAGGTCTGAACCTTTTCCTAGCTACCATGTGTTCTTTTAAATTAAATTTTGGATCGCCTGCGGAACTTAACACGTTTGATCCAAAACTTAATCTATTTGTTCTTTTAGGTTTTGACTTGGATCTCCTGCGGAACTTAACACGTTCGACCCAAGTCACCTTAAGTTATTAATTCCATTAAATATTAATTTCCATAAAAGGTTCCCAGTACTGACGTGGCGAGGCACATGGCCTTCTTGGATATGGGAGCAACCACCACCGACTAGACAAAACCTTTAATAGAAAGCTAATATTTAATTTCCTAAAATAACTTTAGGTTAACCAAAAGGAACAATCAAATCACAAGGAAAAGAAAGAAACAAAAGAACACAACTTCGAAAAACATATTCGAAATTCTAGAACGTAAGCCTCTTGTATTTGGTATTATTTCCATAAATAACTAGCATGATGCGGAAATAGAAATTACTAGTTATACCTTGTAGAAAAACCTCTTGATCTTCTACCGTATTCCTCTTCTAACCTCGGACGTTGTGTGGGCAACGATCTTCCGAGACGAGAAACCACCAATCACCTTCTTCTCCTCCTAGCTAGGTTCGGCCAACAAAGATGAAGCTTCACCAAGGAAGAAAAACAAAATACTAACCAAGCTCCAAGAGATGCTAGCTTTCTCTCCTTCTTCTTCTTCTTCTCCGAGTAGTATCCGCCACCACAAGAGCTCTAATAGAAGGGAGGGTTCGGCCACCACAAGAGGAAGAGAAGGAGAGGTTGGCCGGCCACACCAAGGAACAAAAGAGGGAGAGGAATAATAGATGTTGTGTCTTGTGAAGGCACCCTCACCCTTCTTTTATATTCCTTGGCCTAGGCAAATTAGGAAATTTAATTACAATAAATTTTCCTTAATTTCCTTGACATGATTTAATTGAGAGAAATAAAATAAAATTTCCCAATTAATTTCAAGTGGCCGGCCACATCATTGGAAAAAAAGAGGACAAGTTTTAATCAACAATTAAAACTTCCTAATTTGTTTCCGAAATTTTAAAAATAAAATTTCTCTTTAAAATCTCTTCATGGTTGATAAAAGGAAATTTCTATAATTTTAATTTTATCAACATGTGAATAATTTTTAAAGAAAAATAAAACATCTCTCCAATCTACAAATAAGGAAAGAGATCTAATCTCTTTCTTTAATCTTTGTAGATCTTTTACAAGAGAGATATTTTAATTTTAATTCTCTTTAAAATATATCTTCCACATAATAATTAAAATTAAAATTAAATTTCTTTTTTAATTTATTTGGCCGGCCCTACTAGCTTGGGTTCAAGCTAGGGCCGGCCTTATACCTAGGCCGGCCCTAGCTTGTTCCCAAGCTAGCTTGGCGGCCCCCTATGGGTGGGTATAGAAGGTGGGTATAGGTGGGTATAGAACTCTATAAATAAGAGGCTACGATAGGGACCGAGAGGAGGAATTGGTTTTGGTCTCCGATAAAATTAAGCATCCCGTGTTCGCCCTAACACACAACTTAATTTTATCAATGATAATTCATTCCACTAGAGAACTATCATTGAACTACCGCACCAATCCCAAATTACATTTTTGGGCTCCTTCTTATTATGAGTGTGTTAATCTCCCTGTGTTTAAGATATCGAATGTCCACTAATTAAGTGAGTTACTGACAACTTATTTAATTGATGTCTAAGTCCAAGAGTAGTACCACTCAACCTTATCGTCATGTCGGACTAAGTCCACCTGCAGGGTTTAACATGACAATCCTTATGAGCTCCTCTTGGGGACATTATCAACCTAGTATCTCTAGGACACAGTTTCCTTCTATAATCAACAACACACACTATAAGTGATATCATTTCCCAATTTATCGGGCTTATTGATTCATCGAACTAAATCTCACCCATTGATAAATTAAAGAAATAAATATCAAATATATGTGCTTGTTATTATATTAGGATTAAGAGCACACACTTCCATAATAACCGAGGTCTTTGTTCCTTTATAAAGTCAGTATAAAAGAAACGACCTCAAATGGTCCTACTCAATACACTCTGAGTGTACTAGTGTAATTATATAGTCAAGATAAACTAATACCTAATTACACTACGACCTTCTAATGGTTTGTTCCTTTCCATTCTGGTCGTGAGCTACTGTTTATAATTTATAAGGTACTGATAACATCATCTTCTGTATGTGACACCACATACTATGTTATCTACAATATAAATTAAATGAACAACTACAAACAAATGTAGATAATTAGACCAAATGTGATTCTTTATTCATAATGAATGTTTACAAAGCTTAGGCTTTCAGTATACACTCCAACATAGAGGTGCTTCAATATTACGCTAACTTTTAGCTAGCATGCTTAGGCTTGGTCTCTTGGAATCTATGACTACGTTGGGTCTGATCTTAGAGTAGACCAGGACTAAGTTAAGCCTTGAGAGTAAAACTGGCCACCAAGGTAAATCGAGAAACATTGACAGTGGACTACCCATCAACCTAGTGTTTTAGGTCAACCACTCATTAAATAAAATTCATCCATTAATTTGTCAAACCTGAGACTTGATCCTTAGATGCTTGGGAAACTGAAAAGACACCCTACTACTACATAATTTCCTAGGGCAATAATATAATATATAATTGCAGTAAAAGGTAATAAACCTCACCTCGGTGGCCCCTATAGTATTAGGACTAAAAGATTTTAGATATCTCCATAATAGCATGATACTGTCCACTTTGGGCCTAAGCTCTCATAGTTTTGCTCTTGATCTCTTCCCAAAATACCTCATACCAATGGAGATATTTTTTTCTTATAAACTCATAATCTTTCCTATGTATTTTCAATGTGAAACTATATTTGTAACCTTGAAACCCCAACATATAGAACTGCCTCATGCAATCTAAAGGGAGGTAAATTACGAGAGGCTTCACCCAACATAGTGACCCTTTACATGGGAGGTCAAGTGACCCCACGATACATTTTGTGTAAGTACCCCAGATTAGTTTTGATGTGATCAACCAAGTTAAGTTAGGCTCTATGATTTTGATCCTTTGTGTCAAAGTGTGCAAGGACTTAGGTGTTAGATTTTAAAGGATGTCCTAAGGCAATCACCTGATAGTTTTTACTATTTATTTAATAAATATAAATTCACTATTTGGGTGCACATTCTCTATGTGTATGATTGGATTTTAAACTCGCGCATTGAATATCCACGATACGATTCATAGCATAAGAGAACTTGTGATTGGATCACAACTTGTGAGTATCTCTACATGTAAAATTATGAATGTATTGAAATATTCCCTAGTCGATGAATTGATGAGTTCAGACATCATCAATTCTGATAGACTGACACAGGTTATACTCCTTGGTTCGGCCAAGCAGCTATTTTCTCACAAGCTACTAAGCTAGAGACATTGGGATGTCAAAAGTTAAACGTGGATGCTAGTTATGGTAACTAGTTCATTAGAGTGACCTACTGTAAGACTTCATATGTTTCTCTACATATATAGATATGTCAATGAAGCTCTCTTTACAGCTCGAGTGCAAGTTTCATTCAACTTAAGGTATACAAGTCACCTTAGTTATAGAGGTTTATACTTTTACATCTTAAGTAAGAATCTCCTTGGAGATGTAGACCCGGGATGATTGAGTATAAGTCAAAATGTCCGAAGGTGTTTGGATAACCCACAGAGGATTCATCACTCCTTGCGAGGAGGCATATACCCTATGGCCCCTTGTTAGGATTATTACTCAAAATCTTTGGCCAAAGCATTACATGTTAAGAGTACAAGTCTTAGACACATGTCAGAGTAATTTGAATCCGCAGAACGAGGAAATATTACTTGGGTTAGGTGTGACATAGTTAGCCTAGTGGGGACTGACACATAGACCATGTCCTGAACCAAGTGGGTATAAGACGAGTGAAAAAAATGAGACACGACTTATTGTAGCTGCTGAAAGGTTTGGAAGTGATTCTGAGATCAACCTATAATTTTATGGTTAATTGGGGATCATGATGTACTACTAGGTGTCGCTCATGATCGTTCCATAATTAATGGTTAATTATAGACAACCAACATAACTGGGAACCTATAAGGTCACACACACTATGAGTTTATCTAAAAGACATAAAATGAGTTTGAAAATTAGATTTTCAGATCGAGAGAGATTAAGTCTTGTTGGACCAGACGAAGGGCAAATATGAAATCAGAATAGTGCAACAGAAGTGCAGATGAACCACGTCTTTTGTAGACTAGTTGAACACTCTTTAGTTTAATTAATGAACTAAATTGGTTTGGTTCTTTAATTAAAAGAGGTTTGGTTTTGAACTAAGATGGTTTAGTCTTGAACCAAACTAAAGGCTATTGGTATGGATTGCGAGTTAAAGGATACGGGTTTGGATTTGATCTAAATCTGATAAGAAGATTCGATATATATATATATATATATATATTGCCGCCGACAAAAGGGAAGATTTTGCCTTTATGCGTCGCTGCTGCCGCTCAACTCCGCCGGTTAATGTCCGATGCCAGCTAGCGGCTTCCAGCAAACCACCAGGCGCCCTGACGCCGATTGAACCTGTTTGCTGCCACACGACGCCATTGCTTCCCGCATGCTGCTGGCAGCTCTAACGTCGTCGGATCCGTGGTTTCTACCTAGCCTCATCGGCACTTGCAACCTTTCCCGCCAAAGGGGACATCAAAGGTTGCTACTCCTCTATGCTCCCATTGGCTATGGATCTGCTCCGCCGCCTAGCAGAGGCTGCTGCTACCAGACTTGAAGAGTTTCTACTGGACTTGATGTGGGGTTACTGGATCAGTAATAGTTGCTGCCGAAAATTCCAGCAAAGGATGAAATTTGTTTAGCCAACCAGAATTGCCGCTCCTCGCCGGAAGCACCGTTTCAACCAACAACTATTACTTCCGGAATAGAGCTGATGCCGGACCCACTTTCCCATTTTAGGCAGTGGGGTTTTGCTTCCGAACAATGGTAATAATGGTTGTTATCACTAGTTGATTTCTGCCGCTTGGTTGCAATTGCTGTCGGATACAAATCGGACCGTGATCCCTCTCTCAGATCGAACCGTCTCCCACTTTCGACTAGTACCGAAGCGGAGACACGACTTGGACTTATTGAAGTCATTTTGAAGATAGCTCTGTGTGGATACGAGTAGAGGTGAGGCTTCCAAGTCTCTCTTGGTTGATCTCCTTCTCACTCCAGATCATCCGATGGAATCTTCTACGCATCATCCGTCAGGTATACTTAGTGTAAATTTACTTTTCGTAAAATTTTAATTATGCAATCATGTCTGACATGTTGTATCCTTGTATGCATGTGATGTGTGTGATGTAATAATTAGGAATTATTATTATTTTTATTTTCCGCTGCGCATGTTTACAAAATGTGTTTTAGCATGCATGCGCATCGGGCTACCCAACATTAAGAACATAAGAAGTTGAGCGGAAGATACAAAGAACGAGAATGATGACACGGGAAGCGAGTTGATAAGATCAATGCATCCGAGAGATGAAAGAATATACCAGTGGATAAGAAGGATTCACGCGGTATTCTGAGGGACAAGAAGTCGGGGAAGAAGACTGCTTGAGGAGAAGGCTAGAGTTGGGTTCAGGTGAGCTCAACTCTAGACGGCCAGAGTATCACCCAATAATCGGACAAGAAAATAGTCAACTTTGGAGTTGATCGTGTCTAGGCGCCCTGACTGGATCTAGGCGCTTGGAGTGTTTAGTCATGTTAACGAGTCGTTGGTCGAAGAGGATCAACACAGAGTCCAAGTCAGCCGACTCAAAGTGCCCGGACCAACTCCAAGCGCTCGAGAAGCCTTGATCTATTGGAAAGAAGGTATTGTAGAGTGGATCAAGTCGGCCAAGTCTAGGCACCCGGACTGGGTCCAAACACTTGGGAAGCACCACGTCAGCAAACTGCTAGTTGCAACCAGTGAACAATAAATAGAGTTCTAGTGCTTGAAGTTTGTATAACACAACTTATACTTTCATTTTGTAATTATGTTTTTGTTGTTCTAGCTTTCAACGTTTGTAAAGACATGTTGTAACGAAAAAAAACATCTATAAAGAGACTAATCTGGCTGTTTCGAAGGAGATCTTTTTTTGGAGTTTTCACTGCCTTAGATTAGCAATCTCCCCAGTTGTAAACCAAGTAAATATTTGCCTTTTCCTTTAATTAATGTTTTTATTGTTTTTAACTAATTAAGTGTGTCCTTACTAAGATCGATAGTAAGAGAAAAATTCTAACTTGATTTGCCTCATTCACCCCCCTCTAGCCGGCCTACGAGGGCATGCAATTGGTATTAGACTCTAACCACTTCAGAAGGATTAACCACCTATTAAAACAATAATACGATGGTCGGATCAAACATTCATCCACTGAAATTCGAAAGAGATTTTGTGATATGGAAAATGGAAATAGAGGTACTTTTTTAAACTAATTTTAAAATTTTACTAACTATTAAATATGGTTTTGTGTCCCCAGAGATCAGCACGAAGAAGAAAAAGAAGAGCATCCATGGATGAAAAAGGATTCTGTTGATTTTGTGGCCAATGACAAAGCAGAATTTTATATGCTAAGTATTCTACCACCGCAAGAAGTCAATAGGATCGACGCCTATAACTCTGCTAAAGAGCTCTAGAAGAAATTCCAAGAACTACATGAAGGAACCTCAGAGGCAAAACTCACAAGATGGGCCTTGCTCCGAAACCAAATCAGTAACCTCCGGATGGAAAAGGAAGAAATGGTAGCTCATCTACACGCAAGGATTAAGAAGTTGATCATTAAACTCATGAACCTTAGAGAAACGATGACAAATCGGGATTCGCAAAGATATACTTTAAATGCTTTCTTGAGAATACCTGAATCGATGTCTATAGTGGACTCGATCCTATTACATTTCTAAGGATCTCAAGGTAAGTAGTTTAGAAAATTTATTTTCTACTTTTAAATTACACGAGTCGAGATGTACATGTTTAAGAAATAAAGAAGAGAAGTCAACTTAGAACCTAGCACTTAAAGCTAAGAAGATCAAGATGGAGTCAGAATCATCGCTCAACGAAAATGAAAAAAGTTATATGGTAAGAAATTTTTTAAAGTTCTTTAAGTCTAACAATTTTGATAAGAAACATACCAATAAGGTTCTCCTGAGAAAAAGGAAAGTTAGATGATACAATTGCCAAAAAGAAGGGCACATTAAGGATAACTACCTGAAATTGAAAAGAAAGAAGAAAGAAAAGGACAAAGAGTCAAGACGATGAAGCACAAGAATCTAAAAGTTATATGGGGCGAGTTATTATCAGAGTCCGAGATCGAGGTCTACGTACTAATGCAAGTCATCAAGAAGAAGACAAGGAAAGCTCGTCCGAGATGATCATTAAGAGCAACGATGAAGGGCAAGCATCGAACTACGAGTCCGATATGATAAGTGAGGCACATAACCTTCCCTGTGATCAATTATATTAAGTCCAAGGGTCTTTTTATAGCCCCTGAAAAATCTTATCTGAGGCTGGAAGATGCCTCCAATAAGTTGGAAGGCGCCTCCAGCGAGGTAAGCGAAAATAAAGTTTTATCTTCACCAACGGTTGCATTTTGCCCATTCTAAGGTACCTTCAAAAGGTTGAAGGTGTCTTCCATGGATGGTTGAAAGCACCTTCAACAGGGTTGAAGGCGCCTTCCCATAGAAAGGTACGGAGGTGCCTTCAGCCACATTGAGGGTGCCTCTAGCAGCTCCGTAGCTCCCCTTTGGCTCTTCCATTGCTTCGATCACCTGGGTGATTCCGTTCATCTAAAATTGGGCTCAGCTGAACCCATCTTCTGGCTTATTTTAAATTTGAAAATATTTTTACACTTTATTGCATAATTATAATTTTATTATCTTTACTTGGTATTGTAATTTTATTATCTTTACTTTATGATTAGTTTACCGTAACTTAACTTGGGTTGCTCACATCAAAAAATGGGGAGATTGTTGGAACCCTAAGATTATTTTTGGTGTGATCAACCAAGTTAGGTTAGATCCTATTATGTTTTGATCCCTGTGTCTAAGTGTGCAAGAGCTTAGGAGCACAGAAAATCGAGCGGAAGACGCAACTAGCGATAAGAACGACACGGGAGAGAGCTGACAGACTCGGTGCATCTGAGGGACGAGGTGCTGTAGAAGAGTACACCGATGGACAAGAAGAACACATGAGACAGTCCGAGGGATGAGAAATCAGGGGGGGAGAATGCTCGAGGAGAAGACCAAAATTGGATTCGGATGAGCCCTATTTCGATTGATCAAAATCACCCAGATGATCGAAGCAGCGGAAGAGCTAAAATGGAGCTATGGAGCTACTAGAGGTGCCTTCAACAGGAGTTGAAGGCGCCTCCATGACCTTCAGGTAGAAGGCGCCTTCAATGGCTGAAAGTGTCTTCAACCAGCCATGGAAAGCGCCTTCGATCAGGTAATTTGGTTGTTTGTGAAAAGGATAAAGTTTTATCCTTTGGCCTCGCTGGAGGTGCCTTCTAGCCCTATGGAAGGCACCTTCAGCCCGCGGATAAATTTTTTCAGGGACTATAAAAAGACCCCTGGACCTAGAAAAAATGTAACAACTTTTGTATTCACTTTCCTAGTCTTTTCTGAGCTTTCATTATGTGTAAAAGGCTTCTCCGCCTTCAACGAAGGAGTTTCTTAGTGAACTTTCATCTACCTTGGATTAACAATCATCTAGGTTGTAACCAAATAATTCTTGGCCTTTTACTTATTTTATTTAAGTTATTATTTATATTTTAATTGCTTTGTTAATCTAAGTCGAAAGACAAGAAAGGAGTTTTTGTTTTAGTGTTTCAGGTAACTCAACTCTCTCCAGCCGGCCTAATCAGCCCAACAATTAGAACTCCAATGAGTCTTTCCAGGACGTAGTAAATTTCTAATTTGATTACATCCTCTACTAGTATCACATTCACCAATAGCTACCATATGCACAACTTCAACTCTTTGAGCGGAAAGTAACTTAACATGACGTTTAGGAGATGCATTAAAGAGATTACAAATGGAATTCAATTTTGAAAAGAATAACCAAATGGATACCTCTTTTTCAGCTGTTACAGTTAATGCTAGTTGAAGTCGATGAGCAAAATAATGTACATAATATGCACATAAACAATCTTTTAAGAAAAGAGCTTGTAATCCATTCCAAGAGCCACGTATATTGCTAGCACCATCATATCCTTGTCCAGGTATGCTGTGGATATGCAAGTCATAACAACCAAGACTATCAGATATTTCTTTCTTAAGTGTTGCAGCCGTTGTATCAGTCACATGTACAATGGCAAAGAACCACTCTCATAATATAATAACCATTTGCTTTTTGTTAGATATATCTCTTGCTTCATCAACTAAAATATAGAATTTTGTATCCTCGATTTCTTTACGAATCTTAGTTCTCACTTGATTGGCAAGAATATTCAAAATATCTTTCTAAATATCTAGTGAAGTATACTTTATATTTTTTTTGGAGCTTTCTCTAAGACGATGCCTCCAATATTCTCATTCATTTTTCTCATAAATTTTATCATCTCAATAAAATTTTCGTGATTATTAGAAGATAGAGATTCATCATGCCCTCTAAATGCGCATGCTTATTAAGTGAGCCATCGAATGCATTCAATAGTTACTATAAGCAACAATTTGTTCTTCTTCTTTTCTTCTGAAGATTGTGCATTCATCACTTTATCAATATGATGAGGTATATTCATCAAATTATCAAAATATTCCATAGCATTATTTTGTGGTGAAGTATTGCATCCTATATGCATAAAAAATGCACATCTATCACCATCATTTACTCACTTGTAATATTTGAATCCATCAATTGTAAATGCAGGATTACGAGGATGCTTATGATCAATCAAGAAGCATGGAAAAAAAATGTAGCATCTTTCAAAGGAGAATACTCTAACCAAGTAATTTTTTTTTAAACCAATGACTTTGGAATCGTCGATTTTGACTTCTGAATTTGGTCGGTGGATACTCATGTTGGGACCGATGTGCCCGCTAGAGGGGGGTGAATAGCATTTCATCGCACTTGCGTCGGTTTGCTTCGTCTTGATGATGATATGCAGCGGAAATAAAATACAAGACTCACACAACGCTAACACCTAGGATTTACTTGGTATCCACCTCAAGAAGAGGTGACTAATCCAAGAATCCACACACGACGTTATCTCCACTAATGAAACACTCCTTCTCGGTTGCAGCCAGAGGCGGAGAAGCCTCGTACAAACTCACACTATAACACAACACTTCCACAAAAAGAAGAAAGACAAATACAAATCAATACACTCTTCCTCAAGCTTACTTGTTGCTTGTAGTAGTCTCTTGAACCTTGGGGATGTAACCCAAGAGCCTTCAAGAATTGGCTGTGAAGATCTGGAGAAATCGCTGTGAAAGTCGGAGAGAAATTGCAGGAAAGAACGCAAAGTTCTGCCGAGAAAACGCTCCGCCCAGGCTTTAAACAGTGCTCCCAATCGATCGAATTCATCCCCAATCGATTGCCACGTCAACACCGCTCCATCGCAGTCGTCCATCACCTGCATCCTGCGCAACGGTCACTTCCCAATCGATTGACCGATCGATTGGGACTGCATGAATCGATCGGCCGATCGATTCAGCGCCTTTCTGTGCTCTCGCGATTGCGCGAGAACTTCTGCTGCCCAATCGATCGACCGATTGATTGGCAGCTCCCAATCGATCGCCCGATCGATTGGGAAAGTCTCTGTGCTCACGATTTCACATCCCAATCGATCAGTCGATCGATTGGGCCTTCCCACAATCGCAGCACAGTCCAAATTGATCGACCGATCGATTTGAACCCTGTTCAATAGATCGCCCGATCGATTGAACACTCTGAACTTGACTCAAACTCAAGTCCAAAGTCCCAAACCCAACTTTCGGTCAACCGTGACCTGTTAGGTCTCCATGCCTAGCATTTGGCCACACCCGACCAACCTCGAACTAGCCTTCCAACCTCCTCTATCAGCATTGCGTCCCTCGGATATCTCTCCATCCTTCACGCCTTGCCTTCAGGAGCTTCCTTCGGCCTCATCCTAGTTGTTGGGGCTTCCTTGCCAAATCATACCAGGACTTACCTTGCCAAGACCACATGCTTGGACTTACATCCTTTGTTAAGATCACACTTGGACTTTCTAATTGCCTGGCTCCTCACCAGGACTTTCTCCTTTGCCAAGATCACACTTGTACTTTCCAACTACTTGGCTCCTCACCAGGACTTTCCTTGCCTGGCTCCTCACCAGGACTTTTCAAATGCCTAACATCTAGTTAGGACTTTCCCAGTCAAGTCTCCTGTCAATCTTGACCTACTTGACTTGTATTCTCATCAACCTGGTCAACCTTTTGACCATCTCCATAACCGAGCGATTGCTCCAGCAATCTCCTTGTATTGTCAAACATCAAAACTCAAATCCTGACTCAAGCTTGACTCAACTCAAGCTTAGTCAAACTGGTCAACCTTGACCTAGGGAAATTACCCCAACAATCTCCCCCTTTTTGATGTTTGACAATACCTCTAAGTTAGGCTAAATTTCATAGCCTTAACGTCCTCTTCATCACAAGGCTAAATCCCATAGCCTTAATCGCTTCTTTACACTAAGGCTAAATCTCATAGGCTTAACATCTTCTTTACACCAAGGATAAATCTCATAGTCTTAACTTCTTCTTTATCACAAGGCTAAATCTCATAGTCTTAACATCTTCTTTATCACAAGGCTAAATCTCATAGCCTTAACCCTTTCATGATAAGGCATGAATGAAGGTTTCCTTCATTCTCTCCCTTTCCTAGAGGGCAAACTCCCCTACTTGGGATGAATGCCTAACTTAACCTTTCATTCTCTCCCTTTGTCACACATCAAACCAGAAAACAAACTCTTCTCCATAAGAGTTAAACTCTACGTTGTTTACAACCTCATATGTTGTTAACAACCCTACAATGAAGATCTCATATTATTCATTGCCGCCAAAGCTCCCCCTTGAGCTCTACTTCACTTCACAATGCTCATCCTAGAGCATACATCAACTTCCCAATGAAACTCCCGTTCATTGTATTTAATGCTCCCCCTTGAGCAGTAATCGTCTTCACAATACTCATCCAAGAGCATTTTTCACTTTACCAATGAAGGTCCGATCCCCTTCATTAATCCAATACTCCCCCTTGAGCAGTAACCTACTCCACAATGCTCATCCGAGAGCATTTATCATCCTAGCAATGAAGATAACCAATCTTCCATTGTCTCCCAATACTCGACCCTGAGTATTATCCATCACGAAGGTTTAACCCCCTTCCAAGGTCCTTGAAGATAAATTTTCATGCATTCAAGGAGTAGCTCCCCCTAAAAACATGGTCAAACTTCTGTCATTGCACCAACAATGACTTGGAGTTCCTAAACAATTAGAAAAATCAAAACTTGAAGTTTTGAGGTTCAAAATTCAATAATGAAACTAAATCCCAACCTAAACTTCACCTAACTCTACCTTAACCAATACATACTTGTTTTCAGCATGAAAGCTCCCCCTAAATATATACAAGTGTATTCCAAAGGGTTAGGAATGATTAATGGCCATTGAAACCAAAACTTGAAGTTTTGAGGTTCCAAAATTCGGAATTGAAACTAAACCCCATCCTAAACTTCACTTTGATTTATCTTAACCAAACCATACCTGTTTTCATCAAGAAAACTCCCCCTAAATGTATACAAATATATTCCAAGGGATTTGATATGGTTATTGGAACTTGAAGTGGCTTAATGTGTTGAAATCAGGCTTTTCCAGCCATAATTAGACTTCCCAATCGATTGAAGTTGGGACTCAATTGATTTAAGCTACTTCAATCGATCCATTGATCGATTCCACAAGCTACTGCTCGCAAAAATTCCCTCTGAATTGATCGATTGATCGATCCAGCCTAGGTCAATCGATCGGCTAATCAATTCACTGACCTTCTATTTGCGGGAATTAGCTTCCCAATCGATCGACTAATCGATTGGGTTTCTAATTTCCTGAAATTCAATTTCAGCGAAATTCAAAAACTCTCCAAAAATTCTAAAAATCATGAAAATTCATGTAGACATTATTTAGGATATATTCTATCAAGAAAAAATAGTTTTCTATGAAAATACTTTCTATTTTCAAAGATTGACACAAATTTAAAAACTCTTGAAAACTTCAATGTTTTCTCTTAGTTTGTGTCTAACTTTTCAATGATGAATACTATCAAAAGATAGTCTTCACCAAGGTTTTCAAAAGGATTTTAAAAACATTTTAAAAACCAATATCCAATCATGTTCTTTGGGCTCAATGCACATGACTTGTACATTAGGTTTCCCAATGATTGGAAAACACATAACTATGTTTTTTGATGAACCTAAAACTCAACAAGATGCACTAAATCAACATCTTGAGTTTTGTTCACCATCTTAACATCTCACTTGTATCTAATGTGTACTAAAACACATACGAGTCACCTTATGATTCTTTGTGAGATGTATATTTGATTTTGCCCTAAACTAAGGGATCATGCATAACTATCTAGACATTATGAAACTTGTGATCATCCACCTGGATGTCACTTGGTGTCATCCCACTTGTTGAGATATTTACCATTCATGATAAATATTTTTTGTCCTTAATTACAAGGAAATTAACATAATGCATTATGTTAAATGGCATACATCAAGATGAGTAATTTTTCAAAAGAAAGACATGCTACTGCTACATGATGTATGTATGACATGACATGGTATTTTTGTGTTTTTCATAATAAAAATGAATGCAACATATGATGCCATGACATGTGATAGGCAATCAATCAAGGCACTTTAGCATAGATAAAATATACCTAGATAGACTATCTAAGTATCCTTAATCCCTTAGCTAAGCCTTTAAATTCTAATCCTAGATTGTCTATTTCTTGAAGAAATGCCAAAACCCAACTTGACATGTCGTTTATCCTTTCCTATTTATGCCAATTGAGATTAAGAATTAAATCCTCAAAATTTTGTTTGGCACATGTTACTCTTCAAGGCTTAATCACGTTTAATTAACGCATGAGTTTTCTCTTAATTCCTTAAGAAAGTATCAAAATTCTAACTTGATTTTTCTTATACTTTTCTTAAGTGTGTCAATTTAGATTAAGTTCAACTCTTCAAATTTTGACACATATATTACTCTTTCAAAGAGTAACCCTTAATCCTTCTCATTTTCAAAGGTTAGTAAAACCTTGAAAATGCTCTTCAAGTGCCAACTTCATCAAGGTTGGGTTCACTATCCTTCTAATTAGAGTTGACACTCTCTAGACCCATCTAGGGTGTAGAGAATATGCTCATAGGAACCCAAAACCTATTGGTACTCCTTGGATGCTCTAGGTACTCACTAGGGATGACTTCCCTAGATACCTTCCTAAGGACCTTTCTAGGCTTCTTAGAAGCCTTGGTCACTTCTACTAGGTCACTCCTAGAGATAACTTCTCTTGTAACCTTCTTTGTGACTTTATTTGGCCTTTTTGGAGCCTTAGTCACTTTTACTAAATCAACTTTAGGGATGACCTCCTTTGTGACCTTCTTTGTGACTTTGTTAGACTTCTTAGAAGTCTTAGTCACATTGATCTTATCAAAAAAAACTCTTAGGGATTCCTTCCCTAGTATCTTTGACTTGACCTCTACACCTAGGATTAGTCCCACAGCTATATGGAACCCTATGAAAGGA